>NC_051848.1:58364337-58683317 GCF_002237135.1 Teleopsis dalmanni | reverse complement strand
CTCGTCACCCGTTATGATGCGTTCCATGAAAGTTGGATCGGAATTGGCACGATCAAGCATGTCTAACGAGACCTGTCCACGATGGTGTTTTTGGAACAAATTGAGGTGAATCGGAAAAAGCCGAGCGTTGACACGTCGCATACACAAATTGTCCACCAAAATCAAACGAGCCATCTCACGACCGATGCCTAGCTCTCGTGCTATCTCTCTAACACTCACATGAGGATTTTTGAACACGATTTCCTTTGCCTTTTCAATGTTTTCGTCGGTGGTAGAGGTCGAAGGTCGTCCAGAACGCGGCATGTCTTCGACGGTCGTACGACCGTCCTGAAAGGCTTTGTACCACTCATAAACTTGAGTTTTCGATAAAACTGATTCCCCATAAGCCTTTTGTAGCATTCGCAACGATTCTGCACACGAAATTTCGTTCGAAACACAAAATTTGATGCAAACTCTTTGTTCAATATTTTTTTCATTGTTTCGCAACGCACTACTGAGGTGAACTGGTTTCAACAGCTGCCGTAAACGAACTGTCTTACAGATCGCGCTCATTTTTGGCATAGTAATTAAGGACAGTGCTGCCAAACTACATAAACTTAAAATATCGAAAAATATACAGCGCGCGAATTTTAAATGAGAATTTCCGAAAACTTTTCGGTCACAATGTATAATACAATACCAGTTCTGGGGTGTACATCACACTTGTTTCCAAAAATGTTATATCAAAACAAGTTGTGATGTGATGACCACATTTACTAGATGATTTACTAGAGTTGTGTTTATAGTACAGAAGACAAATATCACATGTGTATATAAATATATATATATCATATAATATATTGGATAGGATAATAAATTGGATACTTTACTTAAAATGATAGAATAATGGAATTAAAGTAGACACAATTTTGGACAAGTGGATGAGTGTATGTAGTTTGATTTGAAATTTAATGAATAGTTTTTTAATTTAATAATATTATTATATTAATAAAGTTTGCATATATAATATTTGATAATTGCTCCAATAGTATCCGCGGTACGTTTTGGCATGGAAAGTGGTTAGATACAGATGCTCTAAGATACTGGGAGACTTCACATTATTAAATCACGTGGCTTTAAAATTAGGGAAACGACTACGAGTTTTCTTGCGACTTTGTATCTTTTTATCGCTTATTCCACAATCCATGCGGGATTGCACACTACCTTTAAAGCCCATGTTATATAGAGCATAGCGGGCATGGCAAACTTGACTCTTTCGGGCTATGCCGAAAATGCATGTTATGTAGAGCCATGTTACGTAGAGTGTCTTGGGCACGGTATGAGTAAAATTGTAGTTATTTTCAATGAAAATTATAAAATTAAGATTGGGAGAAAAAACCATATGTCAGTTCAAATTTAGGCATTAGAGTCGGCGTATTTGGACCTCAGCATTTAGGTAAAGCAGTGTTGTTTGGCAATAAATTTCAGAATTATCGCCTTTTAGGAGCAAATTACTACAATTTCAATACGTTTTGGAGAAAAAGTGGTAGTAAGCAAAACAACCTATTTTATTAACTGCTAATAATTTAGTTATCACGCTTTCCGATTTTAAAGAAAAACGTAAGTACTGTTTTCAATTATTCTAAGACAATATAACAATAAATTAACGTTATCACAGCCTCTATGAGTCTTTTCTTCCTGGTTATTTTTGGTGGCAAATTGAAACTGAGCATATCTACATTTCCTTTTAAATTTAGGCACAAACAAAACAGTATTACCAAAACATTGTAAAAATACGAAATTGGCAATACTGATGTGATAGTCAACATAACATACATTATCGGCATAACCCCAAAGGGCTAATTTTGTCGTGCCCAAGACACTCTATGTAACATGGCCCTAAGATACAAGTAGTGTAAATAATACTCATGCCTTCTTCTTTTGGGGCGGATAATATTAAAACATGATAATAAACTTTATGTAAACTTCTGGAAGGTGTAATTTTTATAAATATTGGTGAATAACTCCTTGTAAACCATAACAAATAAATATAAATTAAATAGTTAAAACGTTTCTTTGACACCCTGAGGGGAAATGTGTCCACATTTGGTAAATAATATAATAATTTTTGTCATGTTATAGGAAGTTATACAAAAAATATATTCATTGATTAAATACATATTTATGGTAGTTCCGAGTCATTATATATAGTTTGAACTCCTCTATTTAGGAGTGATTTCTTTGTATTTACAACTCTTTGTAAGTCATAGGTTTTCTCATCATACTTCTACAGGCAATGCGGACAACCCGATTGACGAAGTTTAAACGGACATAGTGCTTTTTCTCTTACTGTGAAATATAGAATTCGCAATGAGAACAACAGCAATTTTACTGATGTCGTGCACGAGACACTCTACATAGTATGGCCCTTTGTCGGCACAGATTAAGTTTGGACTTGAAAAGTAAGCACGCGCTTATCTAATACATCTGTGCATAGATGTTGTATGACAACTATAAATAAACTATACACGCTTATCAAGATAAACCTGGAAATAAGATAACTTCGACATTCTAAACACATTATTACCATGAACCTTTAATTCGATTTGAAAAAATTCGCTGAATTATATTTGGTGATGGTGAAGTATCAACATAGTCTTAGTGGAAGTAACTAAATCATGATCTAATATCTCTATTATTAGTGTTATATGCTCGAAAATTTTGCGATTAATAAAATAGTGAAATATTTTGTGTTGGTAACTCTAAACACAAATGAAGTAAATAGATTTTATAACATGATTTAGCAGACAGCGCTTTCAACAAATTTTATAAGTTTTGTCTAAGGTTTATATGGAAACTACATATATTGAAAATTAATAGAGTAGAATTTGTCATTAAAAAGTGAAACATATATATTGATATTCAGATGTCTGAGTTGGTGAATCAGCACCTTTACTCTATTTTATCTGTGGACAGTTTTAAGTCACACTAAATACAAAACATGACTGACTAATCATTAGTCATTTTTAGTAATAATTTTTTTGACGTTCTTAAAAAAAGCCATTTACTAATTTTAACAGAAACACAAAACTGGATTTTGGTTGGATTAATGTGCGTAAAATATGAATATAATTTATATATACGTAATATTTATCGCATTTCATATTGGATTTAGAGAAAATTAACTACAACTGCTTTCATATAGAGATATAGTACCAAACTTCCTCAATTCCACCTAGCAGACTTTTCACTACCGCGACTATTTTTATTATTTTATTTATTAACATTAGCTTTAATGCATTTTAATAAATATTTTCCATTTGTTAACAGATGTTAAATAATATTTTATAAGCATTATTATATGCATTATTAATACGAATAATGATTTCTTAATATCGACAGGACCACCAATTCTGTCCCGATAAGAAAAATGAACATTCTCGAGTAGCAATATCATATGATCAAAAGAGTTATCCATTATTGATGCTATCAAAAATCATGTAACAGAAATTTCAGCGCATCATAATTATTAATGCAATTTTCTTCACAATTAATTAAATTCGGAACATTTAAACGCAAAACTCGGGAATCGACAATTTAGATCATTAATTGTATATAAAGTTCCTCCTATGAATTTTAATAAATATATATAAACAAGTATACAAATGGTAGAAAATAATTTTTATTGCGATATGTGAGAATAACGTTCGTATATGTGATATGATAATTACAATGTTCTAGAGAACATTTCTTGATTTACATCTAGTCAATCGCATTTAAGGAATATGAAAATATCCGCTTCTATGGACCCACTATCTTATACGCTCGATTTGCTAAGCAGAACTGGGATTTACTTTTTTTTTACACCATTTACACAAAGAAATGTAAAAAGCATTCATAAGATTTCAACAAGTTGAGTTTATTTAATTCTATCCATCTGTATGCATCAACTCCCACCAATTCCTCACTTTTTAAGATGCATATATGCAAATGAAACATTGTACACATACCTCTAGAGAGTAGAATCAATCATTTATCAGACTGGCTCAATTCGGACCACCATATCCCATAGTTGCCAAATAACTAACCAATTGGATAAGAGTTTTCTTTAGATTATATGAAGATATACATAATGATTTACATAAAATTTGGTGCAAAATGTTTCTATATTCATAACTATTCAGACTTAGATATTTAAACTACCAATTTTGACACAAGTTTTAGTTAGAAAAATTTTTCTATGCTCTATTGAATGTAGTCCAAGTTTGAGAGTTAAAAATGATAATTCATAGAACACAACCTGTGCAATAAAAATAGTGTTGTTGGTTTTAAATATATCTCGTATATAAACTGATTTGGGAACATTTTTTCCTTTTTTTTTTAGGACTATTTTATTTTAAAATAAAATAGTCCTTAAATACTTAAGGACTATTAAGGACTATTTACTGCAAAGAGGAAAATATCTGTGGCAAAAATAAGGCCGATTGGTTTTGATTTTGATATAATTGTCTTACAAACCTGTACTTGAAAATCATTTTATTATATAGTATATGTAGTGTCATCTATATTAAAAGCTTCTCCAACTTATCGAAATATTTGCGTAAACTAAAAAAATATGTGTTAACTCGTTGTAGTAGTATTATTACTAATTATATTAATTATATAATATACATATTGTTTGTATTTTAATAATCAAACAGAGTAATCAAACCGTTATAAATAGAAAGATTTCTAACAATGCAGTACCACATCGAGTATTTCTTACTTATCATATTAATTTGTGTGATGGTAACTATGATAATAAACTGCAAAAGTATTCATATTGATGAATATCACAGTAAGTTTTGAGATGAAATATTTAATATTATTATTTTTAATATCTTCTCCATTCGAAATTCAGATGTAACTTTGGGCGTAGATCGGACATTTTTTGAAGACTTGCGAAACATTCACTTTTGCGACCTTATGAGTAGATGTCTACACAAGACACTGTCTTCTAATATGTCATTCAAAAAATTTTATTAAGTATATAGGTATTATTATTATAACTATACTTTCTTTTTATGTTTTTGCTGAATAACACTAATTTTTTTTTCTTTTTATACTCGTAGTAATCAATTAAATTTCATTCTACGCCACATTTTTATAAAATATAATTACGGCCTTTATCGAGATAATAGAATTGATATGTGTCTGGTATCTAAACCTCGGCTTTACTGCAGGTATTATTACGTGTTATATACATGCCGCAACTACTTACTTAATGATATTTTATAAACATTTTAGAGAGAGCTCTAAACCTTTAGTAACATTCGTGCAGATCCATTTGGACAGTGATTTCAATTAATACAAGTTCAATGCTTGCCGCAACTGTTATATATTGATTTTAGGAGGGCACTACCACACAAACATCAAGAACATTAATTTTTTATTTAAATTTATCTCATTTAACATTAAAATTAAAATGTAACTTGTTATTTCATTAAATATTGTAAAAATGATGATTTTCTTAGAATAGTTCACAAAACAATGATATAAAGAATGTTAAATTTTTTTTATTCTAAGTTGTAATAATAATCACATGGTAGATGTCAGTAACAGCCTGTCTCTCCAAAGAATGCGGCATATTTCGACCCTGGAAATTAGTCCATTGTAATACTTGCAATATTTCAGTATTGTGAGTACGCTGGCTGAACTATTTTATCGACATCAATGCTTTGCACTGGGAAAGCACGTTGTCATTGTAATAGAAGAATGTCCTTTATATCTATAGTTGTAGATATCAAATAGACACTTGAGTAAGAGAGATCAGTATGGATAAGCACCTATTAGGGATTGCAGAATAGTTACAGAATTAATAAGTGACAGTATTTAATTTTTTTCTATTACTCATTACTACGACGGCAATCAACGGTAAATATTTGGTCAGTGGAATGATTGTATTGGATAGTAAAAGGTATGCAAGATAGATCAGTGATAATAAATTGTCTTAGTTGGCTTCCATATAAATAATAACCATATACATCAAAGAATTTAAACAGTGATTTAGTGCGAAAGGCATTAAGCAAATTTAGAAGCATTCAATTAAGTTATGCATTGATAAAAAAACACAAAAGTTGAGTGGACTGTATATACGCACAGAGAACCACCGAAATGCCAATTTAAAATGCGACCCTCAGAAAAACAGAGCAAGATCCCGACCTACAACAACTTGTAGAATATCAACTGTATATAAAATAAATGTCATTTTACAGTCTCAGAACAGAAGTATATATAACATTAACATGTTAACGATTCAGTGTTAAGACTAGAAAGGTGGAAACCATGTATAGTGTACCTAGACCCATTAATAGACGTGGGTTGAAATCAATGACATCGAGGAAGATTTATTATTACTATTAATATAAATAAGTTTTTCAAAATATACTAGTTCCACAAGTTTTAGTAGAATCACTCTTTCTTAGAATTTCTTTTTATGAAAATAGTTCAGATTCTTATTAATAAAGCTTCATTTTCGAGATATTAAATTTGAGAGTTACAAATTTTTTACTTAAAAATACAAACAACAACTACAGTCACCATCTGACATATATAAGTATTGTTAAGCGTCATTATCTTAATAGATGTTGTGACTTAGTCGTGGTTGTGTGATCTATACAAAAACTCAAAACTCTTGAACCAGATAAATCTAGATTTGAGATTTATTGTACTGGATTCACACAACAGTTTTGTTTGTTTTTTTGGTTGTAAAAAGTTTTAATCTAAAATCTTTAATCAGAAAGTAAAAATATCGGTTCACACGGTTTTCATTGAAATTTGGTTGTCAGATTTATCATATGTTCACACTTTTTAACTACTTTCAAAAAATATGTACTTTGCAGTTATAATATATAAGTAAGTATGATAAGTAGTTTACATATATAATAGGTCTATTCCACGAGCTATTCGTAGTAAGTATGAGTAACACCGTGCGCTCCACTAAAAAGTTTTGGAGTAAATGACAGCATCTGAGAGAGCGTAACATCCCTGTCGAAATTTGAATATGCTACACAGACTTTACTCGTACAATTTATTTCAAGGAAAATTTGTGTGATGTGTGAAGCAGCTGTTTTGGTTTGAATTTAAATTTTTGTACTGTCTATTTGCGAGGCTATGGAGTTCACACCAGACTTTACACAAAGCTGTTCCATGAGAATCTGTGTAAAGAGCGTAGTTTGGGAATTTATTTGTGTTAAGCTCTCATTTTGTACTTTACTTATGTTTTACTTGGGTTTCACTACAAGTAGCTCGTGGAACAGACCTAATATAAATATAGTTCTTTTTGTAGTTCACTAGTTTTCGATTTACCTTTCTATTAAATACCACAATTTCTGTTAAAAAAAAACAATAGTCACAAATTTTATATTGACTTTAAAAACAAATTTAATTAAGAAAGCATTTTAAAAAATATATATATATAAGAGAGGAGATATTTTAGAAATTTTTTGATAAAAATTGTGAAAAAAAATATCAAAAAAAATTAAATTAAAAAAAAATAAGAACTTTAATAAAAATGTTCAAAGAAATATTAAATCAAAAATATTTCAAAAAAAAATATTTCAAAAAAAATATTAAAAAAAACATATTAAATTGAATATATTAAAAAGATTATTTAATAAAGAATAATAAACAAAAACCACGAAAAAAAATATTTTAGAAATTGTATTAAAAAAATATAAAAATAAGTTCAAAAAAAAAAATATTAAAAACAAATATTAAAAAGAAAAAATTTAATGAAATTAAAAATTAAAAGAAATATTAAAAAATTATATATAAAAAAAAATATGCAATAAAGAGTAATAAAATTTAAACACAAAATTAAATAAAAAAGGTATTAAAAAAATATGAAAAAAATGTATTAAAATAAAATATTAAAAACAAAACATTAAAAAAAAACAATAAAAAAAAATTAAAAAAATGTTTAAAAAAAATAATGAAAAAGAAATTTTTTATAAAGAATAATGAATAAAAATTAAAAAAAAAGAGAACAAAATATTAAAGAATAAAATTAAAAAACAAAATTAAAAAACAAAATTAAAAAACAAATTATTAAAAAACAAAATTAGTAAAAAACGAAATTAGTAAACAAAATATTACAAAAAGAAAATTAAAAAAAAATTTGAAAAAAAGCTGTTAAAAAAAAAACTGTAAAAAATAATATTAAAAAAATTATTAAATTATTATTAAAAAAATAAGAATTTTAACTCAAGTTTTTGTTTTAAAATGACAAAAAAATTATTTATTAATAAAAAATACTGTCAATAGATGCATACAATAGTGCTTCTAGTCAAAGCGTAGAGCTCTTTTCAACGGTTCCCATTCCATGCAAAATATTGTGTTTAAGATTATAATGGTATGACTTGCCTTTTTTTGAGTTGGTAAGTCTTACCCATGTGTTACCTTACGAAGTCCACTGAAAAACTATTTGTTTAAATTATTGTCTTCTCTCCCCCGGACATGCGAGATTCAAGTCCATGTTTTTTGCTTAATTTCTGCTTTGATTGGAACGCTGTATGGATTAATAGATTGTTTAAAAATGTTTACAGTTTTCTGTAAATATTGTCTATGACTTTTGAAGTCTCGAAGCCGTAAATTATGTTTGATACCAATATTGAAAATTTGGAGTGATATAAACACACATTAATATTTCAGAAGCGCCAAACTTTCCACTACCCGTGGAAAGCTTCTTACAATTCTCACAATCAATACATGCTGTTATATCGATATCAACCCCTCTTGTCTACAAATGTATTTAAAATTCGGGATTTTTTTAGCTTTATTTATTTATTTTAAAAATAAAAACAGCTTAATATTTTAATATTTATTTCTTTGTGAAATTTTGAAATGGCACTACATATCAAAATAAAAACAACAGCAAAGAAATGAATACACTTTGTGGTGATAAACACTAATTAATTAATTCAATTTAACTCTTGTTAAATTTAATTTATTTTTCTTTATATATGAACCTTGAGGCATTTCCTGTTTGAATTAATTTCAATTTAATTTAATTTTGCTTATTCTATTTTTAATTGTAATTAGCTATTTTTCTCATGGACTGCAAACATTTTTTCGGCATAGATGGGGGAGTAACGTTATGGATTTAATTAATTATTTTCAATATTACTGATTTTTTTGTTTTTATTATAGAGTATACATTTTTTATTTCATATTTGATTCAATATATAATTAAATAGTGAAGATATGGGTTTATATTTGTAATAGGGGAGTTGTGTTGTTGTCGTTTGTTGTCATTATCTAAATTAATTTTATTGAATAGGTTTTGTTGTTGTAGCATTACAAGTTTCTTACCTTTTTTGAAACTTAAAAATAAAATACATAAAAAAGAAACAAAAAACTAATTAAATTTAAAATTTAATTAATACAAATGTGCATTATAAATATTCGAACAATTTCATGACTGAATTTATATTAAATGACATTAAAATGAAAATAAATTACTCGACTTTAGTAGAAAACCCTTGTAAAAACCTTTAAATAATTTACTTCTTTAAACAATTAATAAAAACCATTGGTAAATTGCAAACATGTAGTCTCTTCAATATGGAAATCAATTAGTCTGTTATTTTATGAAATCAAATAAAATGATTTCTATCGTTCTCAATTAAATCAAAAATACCAAACAATTTTATACAGTAATGAAGTTGAAAACTGTAAACATAAAAAGACATTAAATACAATTTGTAGTACATTTTGTAAAGCATACATCTAGGCACTTGTGCCGGTTATATGCATTTTTAAGGCAGCACAAAAAAGTACACTCAAAAATATCAAAAAAAGGAAATATTATTTGCATATAAATTCAAAAAAAAAAAAAGTATTAAAATGTGAAAAATGTATGAAAATTGAAATATTTACTTTTTATTACATAATGAATAATAAACAGCAACATGAATAACAACTCTAGCAACTCGTAACTTGCAACTTGCAACTCACAATCGACCTACTGTTGTTGATACTACTACTTCAGCTGCTGCTGTTGCTGCTGTTGCTGCTGCTGTTGCAATGGTAAATTTATAAGTTTGTAAAAGATTTTAATGAAAAATTACTGAATTTTCACTTTTCAAATACGAAAAATGAAAATACTTTTTTATATCGTAATGTTCTGCTGTCAACGTGTCTGTTTGGCACGCCCACATTACGCCCACTACATATAGCATGGTAACCCGAACATGGCGCCACTACTCTTGGTAGTTGCATGCGGTGTGACAGTTGTCAACTGAGTTGCCATATCAATTTTTTAATATCAGTTTATTTCAATTTCTGCTGACAATGAAGACAGCAGCTTTAAATAAATAATAGTTTTAATAAAATTTAATGTCGTATTAATTATTTCGTATAGAATTTAAAATTACTCTTTTTATCGTTTTATGTGGTTTGGTAAATGGAAGTTAATTCGTACACTGAGTTTGACAATATTTTTAATTTATTATTGTTTCATTATTACCAGAAACCTAAAATAATAATATAAATTATAGCACATAGCACATAGCACATATAGTACTAAAATATATCAACTTAATAATATATATAGTAAAATCTCTGTTAAACGGATGTTCTTATGACCTCACATCCGTCTTCACCTTGCAATGTTCCTCATGTTTTTGTGATGCACTCGCTTTTTGTAGGACTTTATATCGTATTTATATAATTTCAATTATATTTTATTATTCACTCTTTATAAGAAAAATTGCATTAAATTTAAATAAAATTTCTTTCTCTCCTAGTATTTATTGCTCTAAATAGTTTTGTAGAATTTGTTATGTCTGCAGACGACTCGTCTATTTGCCGACCGTGGTTGGATTGCTAGAAATACGAGAGCGGGAGCTAAGAATTTATTTTTATAACATTAACTAAATTTCATTATATATATTTGTCCTAAAATCTTAAATATTGAAATTTTCGTAACTTAATTCAGGTATAGAACAAGATCTTTCCTTGCTCTTTTCTCTGAGACAACAAGTCAATGAATTGACTGCGTTAGTCGAAAGTGCTCCAACTAAAAGTATATACATAAATTGAATCCTTTAACTCCTAAGAGGAGCATAGGGCCGCAATAAAAATCTTTCACTCGGTGCGATTGCTGGCTAGTAGCTTCACTCCCATGCTTGTGGTGTCACCCATCGATCTACGCAAAGTATGACCCACCCAGCCCCATTTGCATTTTTTTATTTCAGTTCTTATAAGTGTTTGTTTCTTTGTATTATAATTTTATTTAGTTTAAATTAAAAAATGGCTACATTAAACCGCGTAAAAAATTCACAAATCAATAAAATCAACCAATGACATTAAACCACAATCGAATACCCGATTATTTTATTGCATCAGTCCCACTGATTGGTGGGACTGTTATTCAAATTCAAAAATAGGAATGCGCTAGTAGACTTTGTCTCTAGAAGATTGACAGTATAACTTGGCAGGGTCACTTTTACAAGATTATACAATGGTAACCTAAAAAAATTAACTTTCGTGAACAAATTCAAAACGATTATCCTTAATCAAGAAAACTAAACAGTTTAACTTAATCTAATATGTAAATGTTAATGTTAAGATATACAGCTGGGAACAGATCTGAAGATAATATCAGCAAAGCATCTATACTAGCACCATCATTTCAAAAAACCTTGCTTATGTACAAAGTTAATATCTACAGATGCAAATTTAATTTCCATCGAAATCGGTGTTCGCGAATGTATATCGTAAAATAATGGTCTCTATCTTTCTCGCTCAGTATCTCATTCCTGCCTTTAATTGATTGTAATTCTACTATTGTCTTCTATATCTCTTTCCCTCCATTTCTCTCTTGCTATATTTCACACCCTGACTTTCTCTTTTTATCTCATATCTTAACAATATTATGCGGTAATAGTTCTAACATCGCTTTTATCAGTTTTATCAATTTTACCTTGTAAGCAAGTAGAATTGTGCGCCTAAAATTATACATTTATATTCTCATTAAAATTTAGTTTAGTTTTAGTTAGTTTTTTAAATTTAATTTAGTTTTTTAAATTTAATAAATTCAATTTATGTATGTAATTCGGATTGTCTGGGGTTTAACTAGGCAATTACGCCGACTTTTTTGCTTTTGTTCATGGGCTACTATAAAGTTGTACTTGTCAACCAAATTAACATAAAACCCACTTTTAGGATATTTTCGAGCTTCAAAGAGATTTTATTTAAATTGTGAAAAAATATTTTCTCATTTTAATTAAATCCGTGTCATTTTAAAAATATTATTCTTTATTAAAAAAAACACTGCTGGTTTACGAGAGTTGCAAAAAATTCCAAAAAATAAATACAAAGTAATGATAAAATTAAATGAAGCTAGAAAAATTTACATATTAAATGTATTGTGCAAAAAAAAAACAAAAAAAAAAAAATCAAAGAATATTTAGAAAAAACATTAATAAATAAAAATATTAATTGAAATTATGCAAAAAATAAATTCCATTGATTTTTATCTGTCCTTTTTTTTATCAAATATTAATGTTGCATTTTTATTGGTTATTTGCGATAAAATTATTAGCAAAATTTGTTTGCAAATGAAATTGAGTTAAATTTATCGGCAAATAAATTAAATAAATAATTATTTAGAATATTTTTTTTTTAACTTATATGTTGAGAAGTGCATAATATGATTTTTCATACACAAACAATTTATGTGAAGTGAATTCGTCTACATTGAATATTCTCTATACAAAATAGATAACAATGAAATATCTTACTATTATCTATTTCAAATAGAGACATATTCAAGAAATCGTTTTGTTGATGGGAAATTGCGATAATTAAAATTCAAGCGATACTTACATGGAATTATCTAACCTCAACTAAAGAAGCGGGAGTAAGAGCTGGCATCTATTGTGCGGAATTGAGCATAAGAATGCCGATTAAACTTCTCGATTACTGCAGCGTATTCCAAGCAGAAGTGTTTACTGTTAAAAAATGAGTTAAAAGATGCTCGTATGTATAGATGAAACGAAAAACTGCTGCAAAAATTTCTCTGTGGATAGCCAAGAAGCCATTAAGGCAATCAAGTCATACTGGTTACCATCCAAAAATGTTCCAAAATGCATGGAAGCTTTAGCCAGAGTAGCCTGCAACCGCAGACTTTGTATGTACTGTACTCCTGGTCATAAAAGCATAGAGGGAAATGAGACAGTTGATACTATTGCTAAAAATAGCGCAAAATTTTCAAAAGAACAAACGAGCGAAGTACTCAGACCTCGGAAACAAATACATAAACTTCTGGACGAGCATATGACAAGGAGAGCAGAGGAAAGGTGGCGAAACTTAACCACCTGTAGAATAGTTAGGATCATGTGTAGACACATACTCGTATACGTGGAAAAGTACACAAAGGATTTTATATCGTCTAGTCGAAAGAACTGTAGAACATAAATTGGTGTATTGACAGGTCACTTTCTAGTTGCATCACATGCGCACAAACTAAACCTAATTCAACGCGATTTTTGTAGGAAATGCAACGAGGCGGATGCAAAGAAAACTCTGGGTGTAACTGTGTAACTGCCTGGTTCTCTCGAGAACTCGACAAAAATATTTGGGGGCTGTCAGTTTTACCGGACTGGAGCAGCCTCCAGTCGAAATCCTAATTAATTTTGCTAATAAAATGCGTATCCTAAGTGATGCACACAATCGCTAAAAATAAGACTCTGATCTGGAATCGCAATGGACCTTAATGACCTGAATTATCTTGATATCGCCCGTTCTGATACTTAGTTCTATTTCTTAATTGTTTTTTTTTTTTAATTGTTATTTTTTTTTAATACCTTTTCTGTTTGTAATATTTAATTATCTCTCCTAAATTTTTAATCTTATTTTTTTTATTTTTTAATTAAATTTTTTTTTTTCTCTTTTTTTCTTTTATTTTTTATTTTATACTCTATTTTGCTTTATTATTTAATGATTGGTAAATTATTATCTATTGTGTATATATTATTTATTTTGTTATTATTTATTTTGTTATTATTTATTTTGTTGATTTTTAAGTTGGTTCTAAGATGCAGCAATAAAAGGGTTTTTTTTCCTTAAAGCATTTTTTTTTTAAATAAATAAATAAATTAATTATTTCACTCATCTTACAGTTTAATACATAGGGTTGGTATATGATGATAATATGTAAACTGTATGAAATTAAATTATTTAATCCATTAAGTTTTTGCTAATATTTTTTATTTAATTCGAAAAAATTAATAGCAACCTAAAAACTTCTATAGAAGAATTTATAGCTGCAGTCGTTGCACTTTTTAATTTAATTGTCCGTTTTTATGATGGTTTCACTCGAATAGAAAAAGTTGATTTTGGGTTTAAGTAAAAACTGTATATATATATGAATATACCATATACCACATATATTCAATAAAAGCAATATTTAAAGTTTTGTTATTTTAATGTGTAAGAAAATTGTATTTCAAAAGCATAAATTTTTTTTTTAAAATATTTTAACTCAATTTTGTACGCAGCTGTCACACGTCACACACGTACTCAATCCCGCACTCCATATTAAGAATGCAATAATCCTTACAAACAGGATAATGCTATGCGCTGCATACAAATACATTCAAAAGCGGCGAATTTGATGTTTTTAAACATTAAAATTACCTACAATACATAAAAATCAAAAAAATACAAAACACACACAAACCGAAGCTCATTGACATATAACAGTACACGACAGGACGAAATGAGGATGAAATGAGGACGAAATGGGACAAATATTAAAAACTGCTATTGTGCTGTGGTGATAATAAGGTACACATATTGAATGAAATTTTGCTTATTCACTTTAGGCATCCTTCTGGCAACGATAGAAGGACTGGCGCATTTTGACAAAATCTCACTAGCAAAAAGAAAATATTATAAATAAATAAAAAAGAAAAAATAATATAAAATGTCTATCACGCAAAAGGATTTACAGCTATTGAGTATTCCTTGAAATGTTAAAAAGGTGGTGAGCATATTAAATTAGCCGCTCAGAAAAAAGTATATATAAATTCACCTTCAGGGCCCGTACATAAAGCATTAACTATTCAAGTACAATAATGCAATATGCCGCTACATATGTTCATAAAATATATTGTATATTATATATGCACGTATATTTACATATATATACATATATATATGTATATATATATATGTATTTATTGTATTATATTTGCAATAAGTAACTTTCGCCTCTTCTTTTTGTGTACGTCAGTTACTTTTGTCAGCTCCATTTGGTTAACTTATTTTACTTAAGTTGAGAAAATGAATTTTTACATGAGGATAAAAAAATATACCGCAACCGACAATGTATTTGTTAGGAGAAGAATTTTAACATAACAGCATAACAGTATAAGTATAAAAATACAAGAAAAAATTCACAAAAAAAATATATATCTATATATGTATATATTTATAAGAAATGTCAGTGCTTAAGTGTTTTGTATCAAACCTACACATGTGTGCATATATCTGATCTCCTATCTTTATGTGTCTAAATTTATTTAAATACCTTTGACGCTTTGTCAAAGCAATCAACTAAGGTACATTTTACGCGTTCAGAAACATTAAAAGGACAGATTTGCAACTACAGTGGAACCAACTAACTAAATCAAAACTAAATTTTATTCAATTTAATTGTAAACTCAACAATGATAAAAGAAACCATTTTCTTAATAGACACTACTCAATAACACTTCTATTAAATTTTTTAATTTATTAATTTATTTATTAAGGAGTAATTTTGTATGTCGCAGAAGCATGGACGTTGTCACAGAATGATGAAGCAGCGCTGGGAGTGTTCGAGAAAAAAGTTATTCGTAAGATCTTTGGTATTCTACGTGTTGGCGATGACAATCGCATACGAATAAACCACGAGCCATTGGAGCTTTATCACGACATTAATATAATTCAGGGAATTAACATGCAGCGTCTTCACTCACTTGATCATGTCGTGAGAATAGATGAAGATGCTCCAGCGAAAAAAATATTTGAAGCAGTAGTTGGAGGAAGAAAGCGGAGAGGTAGACCGTATCTCCGGTGGAGTGATCAAGTTGAGGCAGCACTAACCGGACTTGATATACGAGACTGGTTAAGGTGCGCACAAGAAAAGACGCCTGGAGAGACATGCTGCGTCAGAACAAAATTCGGTAACGGGTTGTTATGGCCACCAAAGTAAGTTAGAAATACGTTTCAAGTTTTTCAGTTTTAGAAAGAGAATACAATAAAATAAATTACGCATAATAATTTAGTCTTGACTTTTATTCAGCTTTAGAAGAATACCATAGCAAGCCACACTTTGTTAATAAAAAAACACAATACAAATCAAACTTTATTTAGTTCTACTTGGAATGAATTCTAAAACGTTCTCTTTCACCAAAATTAAAAAAATGAACATTTCTGAAATATCATGTGCTTGCTTTGATATAAAATTTGTCTTTTGTACAATTTCCTGTTAAAATGCCACTGTTCAGGTCATTTAAAAAATCGAAAGCTTTGTGATTTAAACTCCCAAGCTCTTGATATATACCATAGTTTTGCAGCAAGAAGCAACAAAACATTTGTATAGTATGTTTCAAGTTGTATGCTAACTCATCATCATCAAAACCTATTTCTTTAAAGTAATATTTGAGTTAATTATTGCTTCTACTTATCCGGTGCAGCGATGCTGTGCACCATAATATCTATCGACCCCATGACCATAAAACGGAGACGAGTATGGTTAAGCCACCAAAACAGCGACAGTGACAGTAAGAGCACATATTACCGGGAGCGTTCAATGCAGCAGTCGCAGAATCGGTGGAATAGCGACACTAGTGTTAGGTGGACTGCCAAACTCATCCCCGACTGAGACGTTTGGATAACAAGTATGTTCGGTGAGGTCAACTTTTACTTGGTGCAGCTTCTTGCTGGGCACGAGTATTTTGGTAAGTACTTATGCTGGCTGAGTATTCGAAAGCAATAAAGTCGCATTTAAAGCGAAACAAATGTCGATGATGAAGAATACATATTCTTTGAGAGCGATCAGTGGTTAATCGAAAAAGTCGGCCAAGGTAGTAGTGGACCGTGGTGGCGGGTCACATGTGAAAACAGTACTCCGCACTAAGAAAATGCGTCTAGGCGTCTAGACAAAACAGCAACGGTGTAAGATTTAATCAGGATTTGCATGACCCGAAGCAATATCTTGTGGTGTTTTATCTTCTCTCGATAAAAAAAAGTTTTCTTTGTTGAGCTGGTGCTTCTTCACGGCAGTTTAAAGAAATTAGATAGCTATTACGTCGCATCTAAAGAATACCATATTTGTCACTTTTATGGGAGACTACTGTTGTTTAACGAATGACAAATTCTTGTTGGAACCATATCTGGTGCAATAAGTTTATTTTTTTTTTTTTTTGTTATTGTGTTTATGGTTTTCTCAATTGAATCATGAAATATTGTTCTATAGCATGGAAACTTAACATTTCACAGTAATAATACTTCCACCACCTCGATTTAATATTGTTAGATATAATTAGCATACGACCCGGTACATTACTGATATATTTTGCAAATATAGTATCCTATATATTGCGTTTATGCCTTCTTTAGAATCTGATAGTAGATTCTAAAACTATTTCAAAATTTGCGTAAGAATCACAATATAACAAATGAAACTTAGTATGAATAGATTGTGAAACATAAGTGGGAGCAAATGTCAATTTTGTTATATATATAATATAAAAAATTGATTATGAAAAATATGAATACATTTCCAGGTGCATATTTAATCGAAACTAGTAAGATATGACAGTTAACAACTTCATGGCAAGTGATACTTGAAAATTAGAACAAGAGTTGCCACTAAAAGCATTAGTTTATATGGACGCTATACCTAACTCAGATTGGGACTATCACTTCAAACTCATCAAATATATAAGATATTATAAGCATACATCCTTCCTATTTGTATAAAAATATGTTTCATCCATTTGTTGACAAAATCTGCTAGAATTCACGAAAAAACTATATGGAAATTTCAATTCTATTAACAAAAAACAGAATATATTCGAAAAAAATTATTTCACCCAACGCATTTTTAATATATAGCTGCATTTGACCCACAGTAACTTTCCTTTTAATTTAATAAAAATCATTTAAAAACATTTCTGTCACTACGGAGTCACACGAAAATGTAGTTTATGCTTGAATTATGCAGACTCAACAAATGTTTAAGAAATCAAATAAAATATATAAATTTATATATAATAATTTACAAAAAAAAAGTTGAAAAAATTGATTTGAATAAAAATATGTGCGACGGGCGACAATCCATGTAAAAAAGAAAATAAAAAATTGAACCCGCACCTTGCGTCACAAATTACATTTTTTTAGTAGGTGTTAGTCCCAATTGAGACTTCAGAAATGTACGCAGGAAGAATAATTTTAAGTGTATTCCTATTGATTGACAGATAAAAAATATATATAGACTTTGATTTAATGTTAGAGTGTATCTAAAGCGGAAAACTTTTTCAAAAGCTGACAGATTAATAGACACTTAAATAGGACTGTGCACCAACTTTGATTGATATACTTTAACAACACACAACCCATATCCTTGAAATCAGCAATAAATAGCAAAAAAGCAGTTTTAATGGTGCCTTAAAAATAGTTTAGTTTACTTTTCATAGTATTTTTTCTAGAAAATATATGTGCATAAATTAAGGAAATAATGTATTGTATTTAAGAAGGAGCTTAACCGTGTTTAGAATGCAATATCTAGCATATATATTTCTGTTATTGATACGCTTCAAACATTATGAAGCATTCAAATAGCTTTCTTATTATCACACTGATATTGCTACACTAGGATATAAAATAATTAGATCCAGTTTCAACTTACTGGACTTGACGCGATTTTTTTTGGAATTTTTGTTACTAAAACAAGGTAACTGGAATTAATATTTTAACAACTCCCAAGGTTTTTCTTACATTTATATTTGAGAAAGATCACTCAAAGAAAATATCTGATATATATGGTTGACTTCTTTTATTGTCATTATCAAAATATCTAGCGTAAACATATTCTGGTGTTAGTAATAAACAGTTTACTTCATTATTCCGATATAACATATAGCGTTATATAGCGATTTACCTATTAAAACTGCAAAGCGTATTGATGGTAGGACGAAGTCCCTAGGAATGAGAGGAGTGGGGTCCGTGCGAGTCGGGCATTCACTTTTCGGAGCGTGGGATCATAGCAAGTGCGTTGGCATTGACCTCCTCCACGCCGCAAAAAAAATAAAAAGTGTATTGAATTATCCCTGATCACACGTATTTTGTTTAACTTCAACTATCATTTAGTGCATTAACTATCTCTCCAATGTCCTTTGTCCTTTGGTTTGGTTCGATAAACTTCAGTTTTTTCATGTTTTTAACAATCTCATAAAATTTTCAGAAAAAATGCACGAGAATTATAGAAACAATAATAAATGACTTGTACCCATTTGATTTTAAATGACAACTATTCATAACCGGTGAACAGAGCAATGAAAATTATAAAACAATGTTGTCTTACCTGCCTGTATTTTTTAAAATTCATACATAATTAATGATATTAATTAACGATGCTTTCTTTTTGTATGAAATGTACCAAAGATTAATGGAACAAATCTGATATTGCGATAAATTATAACTTCTATTAGCTCATTAGGTTCTTTTCGAATTAAAATTGCCAATATTTCAAAGTCTTACTTTCCAAGATATTAATAAATTAGTGACTAGCTTACCTAAAAATCATGCTTTTGGGAGGCTCACTTATGCATTCAGAGCAAAATATGATGAAAACAGTTAAGACGAAAAATTATAAAACCATTAAAAGCTTTTTTGCTTGCGTAACTGGTTATTTATTTGAAGTAGTCTGTAACGCATTTAAGAAATATAGGAACGGCGGTAGTAATAACAATGGAATACCATTCAATAATGCGTTTGCACTTGTACTGAATGATACACCCAGAACATCAAGTTGCGGTGACTCATCCATGGATGACTCAATTTATAGAAAAAACTGATTGCATTCGTACCATGTTGCCAGGTTTTATCTTTAAATATTTTTAATAACGAATACTGTAAAGTATTTGTAATGTGTATCACAGTAACCATTATGATTCCTGGATAACTATTTTTTTTACAAAGTATCATGTTCTTTGCTCATGTTTGTAGTGATAACTTCCACAAACATGCAGATTTAATACTATTTCATCTTACATTAATTGACATATTCAAAGAGAAACATACTAATTATTTGATGGTTTTTATTTAGGTACTTTGGTTATAACAGGTGTTTTATTATGGTTACCATCTTATTGTAAATTAATGTTTATTTTGGTATATACACCCCAACATATGTTTTGATATGATTAGTATCTTATTATAAATTAATATTTATTTAAACACATACATATGTTTCACAATTGTTATCTTTTTATTATGGTAATTAGTATTTATTTGACCACATACGCCGCAAGATATATTTTATTATTGTTATGTTTTTCTGTGAATTAGTAATTATTTAGGCACATACACTGTAATAAAAACTATATAAAAATGTATAAACAATAAACAACTAGAATAAATAAACCAGCTTCTTACAACTATGCAACTGATTTTATCTGATTTTTTACAAGGAAGATAGCCAAGTTTATAGACTTGTCAGGTTAATAACATTCAACTCGGATAGAGAATTCTCACCTTCTGAAACGAATACTTTTAGTTTGCTAAAATGTGTTCAGGTGAGTTTTGGTGCACAAACCATGCACTCTAACATAATCTAATTATGCTGTTATGTCGACCAAATATAATGTATAGACGATAAACGAGAACTTAACTTTGATTAAGAATATCATAAATTTAAGATAGTAAAATTAATATTATATTTTTAAATTTATTAACTTTTGATTAAAAGCATATTTTTTGCCAGAGTTATAATGTTTAATAAAGCTTTAAAAACCATTAACCCATTAAGTAACAGGTAATTTCAGACTATATATTTCATGGTGAAGTTTTTATAGTAAATAATAAAATATAAAATAAAACAAGTTTAAATAAATGAGAAAAGTTTAATTTTGATTTAAAAGATTACTCTCACTTTCTCACTTTATCTTAAAAATATAAAATATTCTTTGCATATTAAAAAATATTCAAAACTAGCCGGTGATCCGAAATGGGTTAAAAATATTAAATACCTAATCAAATATTATCTCAGCGCTTTTAATTCAACATTGCTTAAATCACTGATGAAATCCTTTTTGTGTCACAGAAATTTTTTTAAGAAAACAGAAAAAACAACAAAACCTTAGCCACGGAATAACAGTGAGTGCAAGAAAAAGAAAAACAAAAAGAAAACAACAAATACAATAGCAACAAATAGCAAAGAAAACATTAATTTTGAAGCACTTAATCCAAGCATACTCAATGAATGTTAATGTACACATACTTATACATATGAAAGATGAGCTGAAACACATTTACACTCTCAGCCCCCACACCCCCTCTATTAATATATTTACAAGTTCACACTAACTTAAGTAAACGAAATCAAACTGCACATTAAAATGTGTAAATTATATTCTTGTTTAGTTAAATGTATAGTACGAGTGTATGTCTCGATGTTTACATTTTGGCTCTTGCGTGGGTATAACTCATACGCTTAACTCACACATAAGCGATTGTACTTTATTATGTTAGCGTGTGTGCATGCTGGGCGGCAGCAATTACAAATTTTGCTTGCACGCACACACTATCTCGTAATGTGTACTTTAGAAAGGAAAACATAAACAACAACAATTATAAAACCAACAAGTGTAGGCACAACTGCTTTCTTAACAAAAACGCAATGGATATATCACGCGCACAACAAAAACAAAAGCAAAAGCAAAAACAAAATAAAAATAAACACAAACACAAGCACAAGCATAAGTACAAAATTAAAAAACAATTCGCTTTTAATGTGCTTTATGGAAATTATTGTTGTACATTGTTGTATTGCTTTTAAATAATCCCCAAGTTAATTTTCATGCAAACAATGCTTGAATATATGCACAAACGATGCTTTCCTATGATATTTGCTTTTATAGAGGCATGTTCTCTTGAAAACATGAACATGAACTCCCGTGCGTATGAGTAACATTTTAGTACTACAAAAATCTTCTGTGTTTTTATAAAAAAAAAAAACAGTTCATTTCAGCTGCGAATTGCTGGAAAACTGTATATGACAACTAGAGGATCTTGATGAACTTTAGGACCTTCCTTTAAATCATAAACTTATGAGCTTTGCCAAAGGTTCTAGACAGTTTTAATCCTTGGGTTGTTAATAATACGGTAGCACAATGGGTCAATAGGCCTAAGTAGATCCCCCTACGATCGCTGGTATAACCTAACCTAACTTTACTAGAAAACAAATCTTTCTATCTATATCGTTACTTGCAATGATTTCCCAGTTGTTTGAAAAACCGATATTAAAAAGATTTAATCCGATTATATCTGAAAATTATGCTATACTTAATCATTAGTTTGGATTCAGCAACCACACTCAACCATAGAGAAAATCCATTGAATTACTAATATCATAAAAAATACATTCGAATACATTTCGAATGGAATACGCGGATATATGTCCTATAAATACTAACGTTTCTCAAGACAGCATACTTGGTCCGACATTATATCTTTTATATACCAGTGATACCTCGAGTACAAATAATACAATTGTAGCTTCTATTGATGATGATACTGCATATATTACAGTTGGCAAGATAGAAGTCATATCAACACAAAACCTTCAAGTTGCTCTCAACGCTATGTCAGAATGCTCAAAGAAATGGAAGATAAAATTCAACAGCCAAAAAACAAAAAAATTTCTCAACTTTCTCTTTTTATAGATAATCGATTATTGATGAATACGAAGCTGTGATGGTGTGGGCTCGTTAATTTTTAACGGAATTAATTGAATCTAAAATTTATTTCATTAAAATGTTTGATTAGTAAACATACGCTTATGTTGGTGAAAAACAAGACAGAGGCTTCAGCATCAATTTAATACAGAAGCATCATCCCTTCTTAATACATAAGGACTTATACGTCGACTTAAACGAACTAAGCCGTTTGATTTGTTGTCCTAATACATTATTCATTATAAGTAAGATATTTTATTATAAGTATTAAGATTAATGTCGACTATTATAAATTCCCGCCATATGAATATTGCTAATTCGTTTAAGTGGAGTAGGTGCAATAAAATAAAATAAATAGAATAAAAAAATAAAAAAAATATGATTAATGATCACAAATTTTGACATAAATGAGGGTTTCTGAAAAAAGATAGAAAATTAGCTTTTGTTTTGCAAAATTTTAGAACTTTCATTTCTCGTACGATATAACTCTCATAGCATCTGCTTTGTAACTGTCCGGCTCTCTTGAGAACTCTACAAAAATACCTTAGGAGCTGTCAGTTTTATCGATCTGGAGCACACACCTGAGGTTTCGGTTTAAATCCTAGTACAATTTGCTAATCATACACGCATCCTAAGCGATGCACACTTACGCTAAAAAATTAAAACTCTGATTAGGTAACGCAATGAACCTTAATGGTGTTTACGTGGCCTTTTTGGTTTGCTGGCGTAACTTAACCTAACTTAACTCCAATAGCAATTATATAAAAGATATAAAAAACGGGGTCACTGAGCAATCTTTAAAAACATAAAAATTATGGAACATAAACAATCTCTGAATGGAAAAAGAAATTGAAATTTATAACATTTGTATGAAGATTATAAAGCTCGAACAAGCTTTGCTAACCTAAAGAGAATATAGAATACCAACAACCACCAAATAAAGACAAAAATCCAAAGAATTAACATTTATTATTTACCACCTTTTTGTGTTAGGAAAAGGTTGATTGTCTTTCCATAAGCCAGTACAAATTTTGGTGCTTTAAATCTAGCGCTTTTCTTTCAATTTTAATATGTAAATTCTAATGTAATACCTATACATATCTAGCGTCATACTTAAATATTTTGTTCTGTTTTCTTATGTCGCATTAAGTCGTGTAGAATAGATAATGTTTACCAATTACTGTCAATGAGTAATGCGAATGAGAGACTGTCCGTACGCCATACTTGGGAAGCCACCTTAGCAGTAAAAGTCCGAAGAATTAAGTATTCAAACAGAGCAACTTCTTCATTTAAGTACAGAGAAAGTAACTTAAAAAGTCTATCAACTTGACTATCCCCCTCAGTTGTAAAGGTTGATAGCTGTACTGTGACAGTTAAAAAATCAGTCCCTAAAATTTTGAGTTTCTTCCTAGATAATGATGTGCAGAGATTAATTATTAAATTAATAAATTTAAATTATTAAATTTAAATGTGTTTAAAATATTTGTATGTATTTTTATTTAAATAAATTTGCTTAAACTGCTTAAATTCTTAATGAATACATTCATTCTAAGGTTCATAGAATTAAATATATATGTATATATGTGTTATATAGGTATTATATACATACAAAACTTACCACTACTTAAAGCAGCATATAATATGAGAATCAGTGTATTTGTAGACCACATTTTATCTGGAAAATAATTTCATATATTAATTTATAGTTATTTTTTATAAAACAATTCATAAAGATATACATAAAAAAACGGAAAATAATAAATATATATGATATAATTATGTAATATTGAAGTATATATTTCAAAAGCGTGAAGCTCTTTATACCGCTTGTATAATGTTTGAATCTTCCAAAGTACATAAATAAGGATTCCGGATTTTTGATAACAACGTCAAACCAACTTTTTTTTATACAACCAAGACGTCACAGATAGTTTTTACAGAAAACTGTAAATACTGTTAAGCAAGTGCCTTAAAATCATGTGTCGCATTTTCTGATTACTCGTTTTCTCAAATATCGATCAATTGGTCTCAACAAACAACGATCGTATAAGAACAAAAATTATGGAAAAGAAATGGACGTGAATGAGGCTGATGGTTGGAATGAATTACGTGACCCGAATTATTTTAAGGTTGATTACACCATTGAAACTATCAGTCAGATTTTTAAAACTCGGGTTGAACTCCACAAATATAATTGTAGACCATACGTGCATGTATATTCAACACAATGCCCATTGTGTAATCTAAAACAGCCTGAATCCATAATACATTTAATTGGGTTATGTTCAATTCTGAAAGAAATGGCTGCACATTTTACAGGAAATAACCTCTTCCATAAGAAGAAATATTAGGTGCATTAAACGGTGAAAATTGGGTCGCACTCTCTGGCTTTGTAAAAAAATAATTAGATGCAGCTAAAGAATAATAGATAAAATGTTGAGATTAAAATAAAATAGAATAAGAAGCGAACAATAAAATGTAGTTAACTAGCTGGCAGACGGCATTTAAGCCAAGCCTTTAGTTCAGTAATTAATAATATATTAATATGTAAATATTTTGTAATTTATTTATTCAAAAATTTATAGTAGTTTCAATAGTAGTTTTAAGATTGGAATATTGTTTCTTGAGCTAAAATTAAGAATACTAATAATACTAATACGATAAAAACTGACTTGCAGTTCATAAGACAGCAGTCGAAATGATCAATCTAAATAGACATTAGTATGAATCAATATCATGAAAAATAAACAAAACATCATGAGCTGAAATATGTAACACTATATAGGAGATTATGTCGTATATTTTTATTAATATTTATTAATGTTTTTATTTTATTGTTTTAATGACCAAAAACACCTTCGACAAATCCGGAAGAGGATGAATATATTTTTCCTATATATATTATTTTTATATCTATTGTCATAGTATTGTACAAATATAGTTTCTATATATATAAATAAATTATTCATGTTTTCGATGTTAATGTATTTGTTTCTTTATAATATGTACCAAATTATTGTTACATGTATTTAAATTGTATAATAACCTGATGACTATAGATTATAGCTGAAATGTTGGTAAAAATAAAATCATTAAAAACAAATAAATATATTTTAAAAGATCAATATTTATCTGTTGACCAATAAGCACGTATAAAAAAACAACAAAATTTTTTTTAATGTTTTTATGTTTTTTTTAAGTATTTTCCGTGTATATACGCAAAACCTATAATGTAATAGTGCGCAGTTATTGATTCTAGCAACCAGCTCTAGTGGATGGTAAGGCATGACACAAATGAGGTCGAGAATATTTTCAGGGTGCAAATGTGAAGAGTAGTTGTTGAGGAATCTCGTTTAACAGTGCCATCTACAATGCTAGTTACCCGGAGTTACTTATTTTATCAAGAGGAATCACTTCCATTATCTATCTTACCCAAGAACACGAAATTTCGTCTAATCAATGACGGTGATAATAACCAAGAACGCGATAATAATCAAATAAGAAGTTGATGTGAAATTGTTCGTAGTATTGTATTAAGTTTGATGCTGAGTATCTATTGGAAAAACTGTACACTGTACTGAAGTAAGTTTGAATAACGTTTCCACTAATTCCAAAAATGTATGTTAAAAAAAAATTTATTTAATTAGTTTAATATTGTGAAATTTATTAAATATATTTATCTCTGACTTTCTAAATAATTACTATAACAAAAATGATCTAAAATTTAATATTAATAACACTTATGGTTTTCTTATTAATTTTGTGAGTCTGAAGATCTTAAAATTCGTTATTATTCGTATCATATAATTAATTAATTTTAATCTACTTCGAGTGTTATTAATTAACTTCATTTACTCTCAAAGGTTATTTTCACTCTCCAACTGCATATGCTACTTGAGATGTATGAAAATCTGTGTTAAATTGTTAAAATCTCTTTCGTTCATGTTCAACTAAAATTTTAATTTAATTCAAAGATCTTAAAATAAAATCAATTTTAACAGATTTAAATTTTTTTATTTTTTGTCCGTCATTTAAAGAGTTGAACTCAATTAAGAACTGCTGCAAACGCATATCTGCAGCAAAAACAAATAAACCGAATTAAATATTTAATCATGAACATTTTGCAGTAAGCAAACTTACACTTAACATAATTTAATTTTACCCCAACCAAATGGTGATGACGAGGACGAGAGCAGGCGTGAGGGTGAAAAGATTCAGAAGCGAGAAGAAAAAATTCATGGTAAATGTTAACAATTTAAAAATGTGCATAAACTCATTTTGAGCATATCCTGAGAAAAATATTTGCGTGCATTTTTATGTTTAAAAATTTATTAAAATTATTTTTCGACATGTGAAAACTCGTATGTTCCTTGGAACACATCACAACACATCACAACACATCAGAGCACATCACATCGGTTCATGATATGAGTTCGGAGCAAGAATACAAGTATTGATGTATAAACAGCAGGAGCGTCACATCAAAGGTACACAATATATGTATATGTGGAAGCCATTCAATTTAGATGAATGTCTACTGAATATGATTATTGGAAATAATTTATCCAAAGATCACCTAAAGATCTAAAGAAACCCTACTTGCAGTAAGTATACCTGCATCAAACATTTCAGTTCGTAACAAATGTAGTATATAAAAAAATTTAAACATATATAGGTATGTGTCTATGTACAGTGCACGCTCGGTATTCGCGACTTATTAAAAATAGAAGCTGTCGCGGAAACCGAATTTTCACGTTAATCGCAACCTAATTTTAATGAAAAAATAGTGTGAAAAATATACATTCTAAATAGTTTTAAAAGAGTTGAAGATTTTAAGTTGCTTTTTTGTCAAATTAATCGGGCTGTAATCGGGTTGTCATTTCCCAAAGTACATTGTATGTATATGTTAATCGATGTAATAGCGACGTCTACTTTAATTTTATTTTCTTCATTATCAGTGTTATATGAATTCTCCGCTACCGTTTCTGATAATTCTATTTGCTCCTCATTCTTTCTATCGCAGAAAATAATTCACTGCAAATACCACAACAGACACAAAAAACTGATAAAATTGGACTCCAAAATTCTATTTGTGCTCTTCAATATGAAAGATTCGGGGATTTCCCTTATTAATGCAATCAAACTAGGTAAGATGATATACATATTACAATTAGAAGAAAAAAATAGAAGTGGCGAAAATAAAATCATTTATCAACTGTCGCCATTATAGAACTAGCAATGCTAAAAATTGCTGTCGCAATAACTGGGCCATCCGAGTATGCACTATATATATATATATATACGTATGTTTAAATAAAAAAAATTAATAAAAAAAACCATCACATTTTATGGTAGTGAAAATAAACAGGTTACTGTCAAAAGACCATTCTGGCTACAAAAAATCGTAGTTAGATGTGGCATAAAAGGTTTTAATACCTGCAATAAGACTTTTTTATTAGAGTTTTAATTGTCTACTTTCTGAAGGTCGAGTATTGTAATAAATTTCAAAATATTTTCGAAATAACTTGGTATTAACACAATAATAAATTAAGGTCAAAAAAGCTAATATTAATATATATAAAAATGAAAAATTCAATATATATGTATGCACATAATACGGGATGAATTTATTGAGTTTTAAAATATGAGTTCCACAACATTAATAATATCTTCTTAAATATTGAAAACTGATCATTTATAAAATGGTTTTTTTTATGGTGGCAGTCCGATGTGTTCCAGTAATTTTTTAACTCGATCACGCCATACTCGATTAATTCCACCATTGGCTTCACTGTTATTGTTGTTTTTTAGTGTTGTTGTTGTTGCCGAAGTTTCATATAGTGCGACGAGGTTATATATAGCTCCATGCTTTAACATTACAGATACATGAGAAGACTTATACAAATGTGTTTTCAAATAGTATCACAACAAATTCCAACCATACATGGGTAGGAATCTTAATCATAATAACTTCTGTAGTCTTGAAACGAAATAGTTTAACAAAAAAATTTTAAACGTTTTAACAGAATTTTGTTTCAATAAATACTACATAATTACATAGACTGTAGTGAAAAAATATTAAGGCGCTTATATCCATTGTCCATATTCATCTTTTTAACACACAGGACATCAAACTGCGAACATTATTTCCTTTAATTTCACTCCTTTCACTCTTTTAGTAACTTTTTTTTAAATAAAAAACGGAAAAAATATTGGTTTCAGTCGTTGTTAAAAAAAACAACTGAAGGCTTCTATTTATATATTCATCGACATTCATATGAAAACAGTTTGAGTACTGGAAAATTAGGAAATCGCACTTAATCATTTCATGACAAAATTAGATCATTGAAAAATTTTACATTTACTAAAAATATATCCCTTTCTAAGTGATATTTATTTTTATCATGGAAAACGTCACAAATATAGTTCAAGACAGTGATAATGACACATTTTTGACGCAAAAGAGAAAAGTCATATCTACAATATATTGTATTAATTATTTACATACCCACAAATTGAGAATGGGAAATTTCATATAATGTGAACGAATGGATCAATAAGAATTGTTACTATCTTCAAGGGATTAAGAAAATGAAAAACAAGGTATATACATTTTATCACATTGAAGAATTCTGGTCCAGTAAAAGTGTGGAGATATTCTTATAAATGTTGAGGTGTTTAACGTTAAAGCGTATAAAATGATCTTCACGCAATTAATATGCATTATCCTATAGAAAAAGCTTATACAATGATTGAAGAATGCAAGCTATGTAGAGGTTAATATTATTCAAATGGTCACGATAGTGCCCTAGTAATAAACAAGCGCACTTATATGTTTCTTTACATTGAGTTTGACATGGAAAATATTAACGAAGTTCCTTTATTTCAAAGCTGTTTGTTATTAATATTTTAACAGTATTTTCCATATACACTAGGTATCCTCGAAATTCTCTAGAAAGCTTATAGTCTAAAAAGTTGTAGTCTTTATAACATATAGTGAATAATATAGATGGCCAAAATAGACAAACGTTTATTTAGAGTTTTAAAACCGTATTTGCTGTTTAATAGAGCTCTTTCTCATAAATCTTAACTTGGAGGTCTTGGTTTTTCTATTTTTCTGACTCCGTGAACCAAAACAATAAAGATTTTTTTTTTATTTTTTAAGAAACACAACAAAAATAGAGCAGTTTCTTTTACAAATGTTATATTAAAAGCCTTATCGTATTTACTGTTTAATAAAGCTTATTCTCATAAATCTTAACGGGGAGATCTTGGTTTCTCTATTTTTCTGACTCTTTAAACCAAAACAATGAAAAAGCTTATTTTATTTTACAAAATTTATATTAAAAGCTGTTTTTTTAAAAGTTTTCAAAAACTTGGTAGTTTCTGGTATAAATAATTAAATAACTTTGTCAAAAATATAAAATAATTGATCAAAAAAATGAAAATTATTTGTCCAAAAATTGAAAATATTTTTGGATATTTTATCCAAAAATTAAAAAAGCTTTGAAACAAATTTGAAATTAAATCCAATTTTAAAAATTCACAAATTCTTTGTTTAGAGTTAGGTTTTTAGGCACGAAATTTTAATAATCTAAAAATTTAACATTTTGCCAAAAAGAATTTTAAGAGTTAAAAATTCAAATTTTCAAAATTTTTTATTTAAAAGTTGAAATGTTTTTATGAAACCACTAAAAATTTTTGTTCCAAAAAGTGAAACTTTTCTACCCAAAAATTTTTGTCCAATTATTTAAAAGTTTTTATCCAATTATTAAAAACTGTTTGTCCAAAAATTAAACACCTTTTATTCACAAACTAAATAATTTTTGCCCAGCAATCACAAATTTCTTGTCCAAAAACTGAAAGCTATGTATCCAACAATTTGAAATTTTTGGACAAAAAGATATAAACATTATCTATAATCAAATACATTTCAGCTCATATGCCTTTTTGAAGCTTTTTTACCTGAGACACTGTATTTCACAAGGTAAATACCTTGACGTCAGTGTCTATGGAAGTTCCTTTAAATGTTTTGTAGCATAAAGTATTGCTTCGCTCTGCTTAAGTATGTTAGTGCGGCATGCAAAAGTGAGTCAGCATGCCAAAATTATCATTAGCAGAAGGAGCAACAGCAGCATCCACATTCATATCCACAGAAATGGTAGCGGTAATGGCAAAATTGTAGTGAATGAAAATGTGGCAACAATGGATGTGATGGCAACAGCAACAGTCGGTCCAACCTGCCAACAGTGTTCATTGTCTGTTGCACTCAAATGGAAAGCACCACCTGCAGTTGTTGATTTCTTCTGCCATTGACTGATTCTCATCCTGATGTTTTTGTGGTTTTATTTCAGTTATTAACGTTGTTGTTGCTGTTCTTGGTATTGTTGTACTTGATGATGATGGCACTACTTCATTTTTCTTCATTTAAAATTTTTCTTTTTTACCATTTTTACCATTTTTTTAGCACTTTTTGTTTGGGAAAACTTGTAGCTCTCTGTAATATGGAAGCGTGCACATTTAAAATTATTGGGAAGTTTTTTTTTCGTATGCACGGGAGTATATCAAAAGTATTTCTTTTTTATTTTATATTTATTATAGTCAAAGCCTGTTCTTATATGTGCACAATAGCCTGCACTTGCACACACACGCTCCCGTTGAGTTAACCAGTTAATTGAGACAAGTGTGAGCACATTTCGTACATGTGCATTGCACCAAAGTGCATCCCATATCCTTGTTTGCATTGCAAAAACACATTGACATTTGTCTCATATGAAAATAAGTTGGAAAATCTATTTTCTTTGAATGCAACTCCTTTTTAACTGGTTTCATTAAACAGTTTTGCAGTTAAGCACAGTTGGCAATATGGGATTATTGTTGTGGTTTCATTATATTTGAAATGCATCTGCACACTTGCACACTTGCACAGCTGCACGCATACACAGTGAGAGGAACAGGATCTGGTAAAAGTGCATATATTATGCAATTAAGAAATAAACATTTTAATTTAAAATTATCATTTTATTGCATAAACGAAGAGCAAAAGGCGTGCATGACTGAGTAAATAAAGGATTTGTCAAGTATACACATGCATGCTAACTACTGCATTTGATAACTTATTTAAAACATAAACAAGCAGGTACAACTACGTACTTATAGCTGCAAGTACACTCTCATGCAGATTAAGATACAGAAATAGGCAGCATGTGCAACACTGCACTGATGAGCAGAAAACAAATTGAGTCATTTGCCAAGTTGATATACATTTTGATGTGATATGCTCCAGCAATGCGGTGTACATTCATAATTTCATCTTCTTAAATACGGATGGAAGCATAAACGTTATAGATGAGGAAAACCATAAGGAGACAAATTATCTTCCTTATCAACACATACTGAAAATGGTTTTCTTATAATGAATTTAGTATCGTCTTGGGAATGTCACAACGCAGACCATTTCAAGTTTTATACAATATTGCTCAACTTCCTTTAAATCATTTCAATTTTATTATTAATGAGTTTCTATGCAAAATCTTCAGATAAAAAAAACAAAATAAGTAGATAACTTATAGTTTTAGTAACTTATTTACTTACTTTATGTACTTCCAAAGACCACTGATGTTAGATATTTGGCAGTATGCGTTACAGTTATATTGACAATCCAATAATTCACTTAATTAGTTAATGCCATAGGATGATAATACAGCAGTTTTGTATACTGTCAATTATCCATAATCGGTGGTATTACATCTATGTTATTAAGTCAATTATATAGGAAACTTCATTCAGTTATTTGAGTTATCTAAGCTAAACTGAAACAATAAATATAATTAGTCACAAGTGCCATATACACGGCTACTACTAGTTTAGACTGCAGGACAAGAATACGACACATGGACACGCAAAGCGCGTAAAGGTATTCAATCTTATTATAGATGAAATTATTTTAGAAGTTAATCAAATCCAGGGTTACAAGACGAACAATCGATTCATCTCTGTAAAATATACTGATGATTTTTTTTTTTGAGGATAATCTCCTAACGCAGAGTTTTGTCTTCTGAAACGTATAAAAAGACAACATAAAATCGTCGACTACGAAAACAAAATCGTTAATAAAATGAAACTGCTAATCCAATTTAAATATTTGTGCATATAAATATCGATTAACTGGAAGATCACAGCGATTATCAGAGAATATCATCAACAAACAAAATAAATTTAATATAAAACAATCTAAATAATATCAGAAAAAACTAGACTAAATCATATTAGTAACAACTACAATATAGCCCAAAAAATATCGTCAACGCTGCAAAATTTATAAGGTCGAGATGACGACGATAGAATGAGCACTAAATATACACCTTCAGCAAACGGTTGATCCAAATTGTGCACGTAAGATAATAAGTGTTATTAAATAATAATAGTAATGATTTCATTAATAAAAGATTAACTATAAGAACTGATAATTTTTAAATATGAATTCGTCTGAAATAATTGTGAGAGAATATCACTTTTAAGCTCTTTTAATAACTATGTTTTTATTACTCTAAATGCCAGAAAAGAGGTGGCCTCATATTGTATTGAGCCAAAAGCATTCAGCGGTTCTTCTTGAAGCTTTTCAAAATTTAAAATTAATGAATAGTTGAAAGGAACAGCTCAGATAAATTGAGATAATACTGTTGGCTGCAGACAAACTAAAGAATTCAAGCCAAATCGATTAAAAGCAAGAACCAGAAAGCTGCCAATGCTGAACAGAAAAGGCATTCGACTTCTCACAGGGTTTCTCACTGGACACTGAGGAATCAAAAAATATCTATCGAATATAGGTATTACAAGATACTATAACTGCGGACTCTGTCATGAAGAAGAGGAACCAGCAGAACATATTCTGTATCACTGTGATGGTCTCGCCAGACTCAGACGTCGATACTTATAAACTGCCTATCCACTTATAACGAAAACTTAAATGAAGTGCAATGACATGGTGACATAGTTCCGCTTTCAGAATCTAGTGTTATCTAATTTAATTAAGATTGTAACCTTTTTACAATGAGCCTGAGTGAGATAAATATATTTATGTTTTTGTGAAATTTTAAGTTATAAAACTAAACTAAAAAAACCAATTTTTTTAATAAAAATACTTCTAAAAACAATAACATGCTAAAAACTTTGATTTTTATGTAGAATTAATGATAAACTCAATTCAGAAACAAAATATAATATTTTTTGTGTCGTTTTTTGTGGAAAATTGATTTAATGGTATCACGGTGCGTATGAGTGATGTGTAAGGCACCTAAAGAATAAATTTTTTTTAAATACTTCTAAAAAGAATATCACACTGGATATATACTATTTAGTAGAAATTATTGGTTAATCCGAATCAGGGAAAAAATACCATTTTTCTGATATTTTCCTTTTTTTTTATCAGAAAATCGTATGTAGGCAGAGCTGTGCAAAATCAATTAAATTACGAATTAAATTACAATTACAGCGTAATTATAATTGATAATTGAATTTCCAGATTATATGTGTAATTTAATTGAAAACCTCAATTACGAATTACAGTATAATTTTAATTTGTAATTTAGTTTCTGAATTACAGGCACAATTGAAATTGAAAATTCAAATTTCAAATTACGTGTAATTTGCAAAAATAATCTAGAGAAGAAGAAGCATTGAAACTTCTGAGAGATGATAAACAAATCGAAACTATGGTTGAATTTTGGATTGTAAGTGGCCCGCATTTTGTTTGCGCCTTCATTCATAGTCTCTTGTTGGGTTGCTTGTTTTTGCTTTTTACATTTGGTGTGTAGAAGTGTTCCATTAGAACTTCAAAGCAGATCAAGAGGCAGAAAAATTTTTTCTTTTGTACGCAAATCGAAATCTGAATATGTTGCATTGTTGCTTTTTTTCATGAAGTTGTCAATTTAATATTGCTGTTTTTTTTTGTATTTCTGTCTTGTGCAGTGATCGAAAATATGTATTTAGAAATGTGTATACTTGTTTCATTTGTTAGGTTGCGTGTGTACTTTTCTATGCTTTTGCTCTATGATATTTGTTTGTTTTGCTTGTATGTTTTTTTTGTTTTGGATTGTAGTTTTTTTATGAAATTTAGGAAGGTGTCTATTTCGCATGTTTTTATTATTTCTTTTGTTTTAAGCGCTGATATGCATGTGTGTCAGAATGTGTATACATTTTGTTGTTTTTTTTGTTTAATTGATTGAACATTTGACTATGAGTTGCGCGTAAATTTTTTAAAGCAAATTTGAAAAGATCGTTGTTTTTGTGCATCAAATAAATATATGCAAATTTGTAAGCAGTATATGTATGTGTGCACAATGTGTATGCAAATAATATAATTTTATCTGTAATGAGATTATGCCTACATTTATGTTTTAAGAATTATTTTTATTGCTAAATACGATTTAGAAATTATAATAACAAAAATGAGTAAAAATATGTAGTTTAAGAATAAAATTTTTGGACAAAGTCTTATGCTGGATGTATATTTGGTTTTGTATGTCCAATAATTTTTTATTGAATATTTATTAAATGGTTAATTGTGTACAATGCTTAATTTTTCCCTGTTATATATGTATATGTGTATTTTTATATTTCTGAATATAATCAATAATTTTAATAACTAATTTTTATTAATATCATCTAGTGATAATATGCATGTATATATAAAATTTTTAAAATTATATATTTTAATATTTTGTAGCAATGTGACAACTATACCAAATATACTTTAAAAATTTGAATTTCAATTTAGTTTGAATTTATTTGTTACAAATATTTGAGAAAAAATTTATCATAGAAAGCTGAGTAATGAGCATGCATTTAAGGGTGGTTTTGCGCAATTTTATTTTTTTGTTTTAAACGAATATGTAAACATCTTGTTGTTTCTTTTTTGGTTTGACTGATTCTACATTTGCTTATGCGAAGCGTATGCATTTTTTTTTAGCAAATTTGGCAAGATCGTTGTTTTTGTGCAGTATATGTATATACAGTTTGTGTGCAAATAATATAATTTGTTTTGCTCATAACGTTTGCCTACATTTGTTTTTTTAAGGGATAATGTGCATATTGATACGTTTTGTTGATTGTCTAGTTGATTAAGAATAAAGAAAAGAAAAAATTTAACTTACGCGCTTTGGTTTTATAATTTAAGACAGTAAATAAATAAATTTAAATAATTTATTTAATTTAATAAATAAATTTATTTGTTATTAAAACAAATATAATATATCTTTAAATGTAAATTTTAAATTTATGTTAAAAAATTGATAATTTCTTATAACTAATTAAATTTTAACTTCTAAAAAATTATCTTTAAAAAAACTTTAAGTCAGCATAAAATATTTACATACATAATTTACATAATTTTACATAATTTTCATAATTTACACTAACAAATTTTTTAAATTAGTGGAAATTTATATTACCTTTTAGTACTGTAAGCATTTGAAAATGCTCATCTGGATGTATTAACGATACCAGCGAAAGAAAATAATCGTTCCACAGGTGCTGAAGACGTCAGATATATTATATTTGTTTTAATAACAAATAAATTTATTTTTAAATAATTTTAATTAATTCCTTAATTTAGTAAATTATCTCATCATTAACTTAAATTTTAATTTAATAAATATATACATTTAATAAATAAGCGTTGTTGTTGGCATATACATATGTATGTATTCTTAAATATGATATACAAAATTAAAGATATTCCATAAATAAATTTTTCTAATAATTCATTTAAAAATACGCAAACTAAAAGTATAAGATATAAAACAATATACAATTAAATTTTATATCTTTTTTATATACATTATTTAAATAAATTTTTCAATAAAGATTTTCTTGAACTAATTTACAAACACTTTTAATCTGTCTTAAATTATAAAACCAAAGCGCGTAAGTTAAATTTTTTCTTTTCTTTATTCTTAATCAACTAGACAATCAACGAAACGTCTCAACTTGCACATTATCGCTTAAAAAAACAAATGTAGGCATAAAGATAAACTTGTACTTATATTTGCATACACGTTGTACGCACATATACTGCTTACAAAAACAACGATCTTCCCAAATTTGCTTAGAAAAATTCAGGCGGTACGCATAAGCAAATGTGAAATCAGTGAAACCAAAAAAAAGAAGAAAAGTACACACATTCGCTTAAAACAAAAAACAAAAAAATAAAACTGGGCAAAACCCTTAAATGCACGCTTATTACTACTGATTTTTTTCTCAAAATATTTGTACCAAGTGCATTCATATTAAATTGAAATATAAATTTTTAAAGTATATTTGGTATTGTTATCACAATGCCACAAAATATTAAAATATATAATTTTAAAAATTTTATATATATGTACATACATATTACCACTAGACGATATTAAAAAAAATTAGTTATTAAAATTATTGATTATATTCAGAAATATAAAAATACACATATACATATATAACAGTAATAAAAAATCAATAAAAAATTATTGGACATACAAAACCAAATATACATCCAGCATAAGACTTTGTCCAAAAATTTTATTCTTAAACTACATATTTTTACTCATTTTTGTTATTATAATTTCTAAATCGTATTTAGCAATAAAAATAATTCTTAAAACATAAATGTAGGCATAATCTCATTACAGATAAAATTATATTATTTGCATACACATTGTACACACATACATATACTGCTTACAAATTTGCATATATTTATTTGATGCACAAAAACAACGATCTTTTCAAATTTGCTTTAAAAAATTTACGCGCAACTCATAGTCAAATGTTCAATCAATTAAACAAAAAAAACAACAAAATGTATACACATTCTGACACACATGCATATCAGCGCTTTAAACAAAAAAAAAATCATGCGAAGTAGACACCTTCCTAAATTTCATAAAAAAAATCTACAATCCAAAACAAAAAAAACATACAAGCAAAACAAACAAATATCATAGAGCAAAAGCATAGAAAAGTACACACGCAACCTAACAAATGAAACAAGTATACACATTTCTAAATACATATTTTCGATCACTGCACAAGACAGAAATACAAAAAAAAACAGCAATATTAAATTCACAACTTCATGAAAAAAAAGCAACAATGCACATATTCAGATTTCGATTTGCGTACAAAAGAAAAAATTTTTCTGCCTCTTGATCTGCTTTGAAGTTCTAATGGAACACTTCTACACAGCAAATGTAAAAAGCAAAAACAAGCAACCCAACGAGAGACTATGAATGAAGGCGCAAACAAAATGCGGGCCACTTACAACCCAAAATTCAACCATAGTTTCGATTCGTTTATCATCTCTCAGAAGTTTCAATGCTTCTTCTTCTCTAGATTATTTTTGCAAATTACACGTAATTTGAAATTTGAATTTTCAATTTCAATTGTGCCTGTAATTCAGAAACTAAATTACAAATTAAAATTATACTGTAATTCGTAATTGAGGTTTTCAATTAAATTACACATATAATCTGGAAATTCAATTATCAATTAAATTACTCAGTAATTTATAATTGAGTGTAATCTAATTACAAATGTAATCATTATTGCACAGCTCTGTATGTAGGTATGTGTTGGGAGTGGGGGGTAGGATAAATAAATTTTTAAAAATACTTGTAAGGACAATAGCGTTCTGAAATTTTTGAGTTTTATTTAAAATTTTATTGCAAATCATAATCTAAAATATTATATAGGAATATTTGTAGTATATTACTTGAAAATTCATGCAAAGGAAATGTAGTACCCAGGTGGTTGACTTGTTTTGCGGTAGAAAAAATTTCAAAGGAGAATGCCATCCAGAAAATTTTTCTTTCTTAGTAAAATTCAATATTTGATAAAAACAAAATACAGAAAAGAAAAATTTTCGGGGCATATTTGAAAGAAATTTTTTTTTGAAGTTCAACAAGTAATATTAGAACTTAATTATAAACAATCTTAATTGTGTAAGCTATTTCTTGAAAGTTTAAACAATTATCTTTTAAACACATTAAATTTCAAGTCTTATGCAGCCTAAGATATAACCGTTTAAAAATGTGTCTACAATGTCAATTCACGAAATCCAATGTCAGTTCACGAAATCCCATGGGTCCATATCTATATCCGTACTGAAAAACGCACACTTCCTCCTCATAGGCGCAAATTGTAACGTTTTTTATTGCTCAACATTGTTTTCCCTTATGCTGTAAAATGAATAATTGGCAATAAAACCTTCGAAGTAACTACTTCAATTTTCTCGAACAGCCAAGCTGCCATTAACTCACGGGTAAACACCTCAGCCACATAAATCATTACTCAAAACTACCATGCTTAAAGTACAACTCATTTGAGTTCCTGGTCATATTGATATCTCAGACAATCGCAGGGTGGATAGGTTCTTCTCCTTGACATATTTTCGTTCCACTTGCCACAGCTTAATAGGCAATTTAACAAAAATACTTAAACATATCGAAGTAACAATGGGTTGATGAATGAAGCTGTCAGATTTCTAGGTTGATTTGGTCTAATTTGAACAAAAAAACGTATCAGTCAGGTACTTTAACTAAAGTGGAATCTGCTCAGCACAACGGTATCGGTGCTGACGGGTCTGCATAAAATGGAGGCATGCAATGAGACTACGTTTCCCTTCTAATGACATTTTTCGCTGCTGTTTCTCTGAAGACAAAGAGGAAACTGTATCAGTGTCCATTTTTAGCTAAGAGGAGATAAAAAATCTTGGAAGCCTTTTTTTTACCGATCTGATCAAATGCGTCGGTTTATTTGCATTAGGTGCTAAGAATTAGCCTATATTTTCTCTAATGAAGAAAGTTATGGCATCTTCCTTGCAAATTTTTTAAGTGATTCGTTAACATTGAGTTCTTAGTTTAAGTATGTAGTAGCGAAACTTAAATACGAGATTCTCAAATAATTTGAGCAATTTTCTTCCTGTCTGGGTGTCTAAATATTAATAATTCTGACGTTTTTGTATTGCGATATGACTTTAGCACAACTATTAATATTATAGTTGTTATTATTCAACTCTTAGTGCCTAAAACCATAGCAAAAGTTTCTATCGATACAACTTAGTTGATTCTGGATCGATTGATATTAGCACTATTTTGGCTTCTCTCAAGTTTCTATACATTAAGGAAACTGACAGATAAAAATTATTGTTAATCTTGTTTGAAATACAATAATTAAATTTAAATATTTTTCCGAGATCATGTTTTAAATAAAGTTTTATATATTGAACAAAACTCACAAAAGAATAAAAATGTTGACTTCATGGAATTTGAAGATATTTGAATTTATCTACTTTCATGGTATTATTTGACATTTCAGTTTTGTTCTTATGTATATCAATTATGTAGAGTATTTTTAACAATTTCTCACTGTTGCTGGTTAGGAACAGCATGCTGTCATATAACGAGGCCCTGCGTCTTGTCACAAAATGCATGGTTGCTGAAGTCTTAGCAGAAATATTTTCCACAACCACAGAAAACGCAACTCGACATTATATTATTTGTCCTCATATCGTATTTCCACTTGCCCTGCTTTAACTGGGTATGCCAGTGTCTTTTATTATTTTATTCCATAGCATATCTTTTTACATCTGCAATACCTGTAACTAATACATGAATTCCTATTTTCCTTTTTTCCATACTGTTGTTATCTATTGCACAGAAATCCTTGCTAAGAACTACAAAACAAGCTATGCCCACATAAAAGTATGCAACACTTTTAAGACAAATGATTCAACGAAACGAAATAAATCAATGTTACATTCGAGCATGGCAAAATGAAAATGGTTGGAAAATTGTTTTATATCATTTCGCCATTGTTTTATTAGAGTTTGCTTGGATTCAACTGCTAATAGATAAGGACATTTATGTATATATTCCAAAGTCTACGTATACAGGATGCTTCATACATATCCTTAAATGTGTGCTAAGTTTTGAGCTTCAAAAAAATTATAACCCGTTTAATTTTTCTTCTGTACACAAAACGTTGCCATTATGTGTTTTGAGAGAAAAAGACTATCAATCCGTATACAGATGGGTGTACTGCAACTCTAAAAGCCTCATATACTAATAGTACATTTGATTATAATAAGTGTAAGATTTGATTAAAATACACAAATCCATCAAATGTAATACATTTGAATAGTTTCTTACTATTCTATATCTCGCATCCAATATCTTTAAATCTGTTTTTTGTTTCCATTTCAGCTAACGTGTTTCTTGTATATAATTTAAAGGTGAAATGAAAGAACAATCAAATCCTCCTCAATAAGCTAACAAAGTTGTTTTGATTCCACATTCTTTGTGATTGTGAGCAATAAGTTGGCATATAAGAACCAATCTCACGCATTGATAAATGCAAGTAGGTATCTGGCCTGGCTCCATGATGTCTATAGCCAAGTGTTCCCTTAGAACCGATATTATTTTTGAATTTTCCGATTTACTTCTATGGATCAAGTTAGAGGCTTTCCATTTGAACTATAAAATCCATGTCGTTCTTGACCTAGCTGTGAAAGAAATTTAAGCCTAATTTCTATAAACCTGTGGCAAATAATTATCTTGTATCAACTTTCGTCTATCGCTGGCAAAAGCTGACATACAAAAGTTTGCTTTCATAAAAAAAGAAAATAACTTGGTTCCAAATCTTCCTCATATATTAATATATTCAAGAACCCATAGTAGAGTTACTTCGGAGCTGCTGTCTAATAAGTTAAAAAATCATCTATATTTCATAGATATGAACTATTATGGTCTGGAAAGAGATTGCTAAACAGCTTTGATAGCTACTTTCTGTACATTATATCAATCAATACCTGTAGTTCTTTATCCAATACAATCCTTATTTATTATCTGCCTTATGTTTTCCATTTTTTTGTTTTTGTACTTTTTCCAGTTTTCTAGTTTTTTTATGCTACAAAGCTCAGTTTCATTTATTCTCATCAACTTTGCTTCTTTTTTTTTGGAGAAAAATTTCAACATTATTTCATAATGTGTGACATATTCATTTCACTAGCTAACAGTACCATAAGCGGACATTTAAAATAAAAAACAAACGGTAAAAACATCACAAAAATAGAAAAAAAAATTACGAAACTGCTAACAATATAAAGAAAGGAAGATATTAATGTCAAAATTTAATACAAAATAAGTTTACAAAAAATGCGAGAAGTGCTAACAAGCATCACTATAAACGAAAAAAAAAAAATACTTAGCTTAAGCAAAGATAAATACATGATTACAGCATCAAGAAAACAGTGATAACGCAACCTATCTTACCATGTATGACCGAATAGTGCTTAAAACTATTAAAATAGTCAGCTAACAGCACCAAAAAAGCTGAAACATATATCAAACAGAACCAATAACACAAAACAGGAAATAAACGAAGCAGAAGCATTAGTTAACAACATCAATGACAGCTAAAACAAACTTCAAACAGGAACAATATAATGAAACAGTAAGTGGAGAACAGACAAAAGTGTCAGCTAACAACACCAAAAACGACAAACAGTTTCGCGGACTGTTATCGTTTCATGCCATATGCATTTCATCCGCATAGAATATTGTATCTTTGCTTTCAACGATAATTTTTTTTGAGAAAATAATAGTTCCGTGCAAAGACACATTATATATATGCCCGTTTTGAAATAAGAAACGCTGTACTATATAAAGTTTTTCAACCCACAATCAAACTTAATCAACAATAATTGAAAATTACTTATGCTTAATAGTAGAACAAAACTGAAACAATTTTAATGCCAATTGCCAATTGATATTTCTTTAATAGTTTAATTAATCATTGTTGTAAATTAATCGAACTCTTATGCTCATATCGCCACATACATACCATAAACATCCAATGTTCAAGGCGTACATTAAATCAATTCGATACGACCCTGTATTACCACTAATACTCTCTAAGTACGCATACATACTTATATGCAGAAATGGATTTGTATATGTATAAATGTCCTTCCTGCATAATGAGTATAAAATACTTAACAGTAGATAGCTTATGTATACTCACGCAAATCCTGTTCGAGGTAATATTATGAAATTCAACACATACTTACAGACTTTCTAGTCTAGAATAATGCAATGAAATCATCGGAATGAAATGTATATATATATATTTACATATATACGTACTATTAAAGGCATTGGCAAGATGGTGTAATACAATTTCCTCTAAGTAATGTATCTAAGCTGTGTACTGAACTAATAAAATACCTTAAAATAATCATAGTAAAAACAATATTTAAGTATTTTATTAAAAATTTTATTAAAAAATTTATTTTATTAAAAAAATAAAAATGACCTAAAATAAAGGTTTGAATATTTTGTGATTCGAAAACTAAATTTTCATTTCAGATTTCAGATTTTTTATTTGAACCTTGACATCAGATGTCAGATACAACATCATTCCAATCTTGTCCACTTGATATCTGTTAAATTTTCGGCCCCACTGAAGTGAAGGATTACACGAAGTAAAGGACGAAACTACTTAGGTCCTTTTTCGTCCTTCGATTGTCGGATGTCGTTACTGAGTTAAAACTGGAGTGGGTTCCGTTCGCATAACTACATATCTTGTTGCATGCCAATTCATCACCAACCCAATGGTATCCCAAGGCAGTCTTCCTCCTACTTGTCAGTGCTGGATATTAGCACAATATATGCACCGCTGTCTTCTTTTCTTTTAGACATAGTCTTCAAGTGTCTTTCTCAGCAAGAGTTGTCTTTTTGAGGTTATACTTGAAGTTACCATGTCCAGTAATTAGTGAGGTCAGCCAGCTTAGGGTGCTCCGCTGATAGCTAAGCACTTTTATCGCTTGCCTGACCCACGGTTTCGGAAACATGAGTTCGGTATGTCTACAAGTGCTTAACTCTCTTCATATATAAGGATGAAGTAAAGTTGTCTATTTATAGACACTTCAAACTTGAAAGTAAGTATACTATGATGTCTTTGATGACAGATACATGATGACAACATACACCAATGCAACAGTGCTGCATAATCAGTGACACTAAATTGATAACCCTTTATGAAGTTGAATGCAAAATATTAACTTAAACTGTAATCAAAATTTTGCAAGTCACTTATTAATGTAAGGTACATAAAGTTTTAAAGTTTTTGTTCAAATTATTTAAAATTTTTTTGAACTGTTCAATCCATATAATAGTATTAGAAATGCTTATCCGTTTAACATATTTAAATACTATATGCACTTTGAATAGTATAAGCGACTCCTTAACCTTCAACAAGAAAACTAGAGTACCCTAAATCCTGACAATCACTTTCACTTAAGCTTAAACAGAAGATTACCAGGGATTATGCAGCATGAAAAAGTTGTACGTTTAATCCGAAAAAGTTTAAAGCCAAAAAAGGTGCGGTGTGGTGCGGTGCGGTGGGGTGCGGTACCAAGAAAATAAAACAATGAAGTTAAAGTTTTACATTTTGCAATTTCTTTTATTAATTTTTTTTTTTTTTTTTTTGTTTGAAGTGAACGCAATATTAACAAAATTTTTGTGAACACAGAAATTCAAACTGCAACAAAATATTCGAGGAATAAAACGCTAAATGCTGTTGAAGCAATCGAAACGCAGTGGAACTTCATCAATTTTAGTGGAGGAAAGTTGAAGTTATGAAGAGATTTATGGAAATTTAAAGTTTTTTTTTGGTTTTTATTAACTCAATAAATCCACAATGAAAACTGTAAGTTATAGTTATTATAATTGTTAGCAAAGAATTGTTGAAAAGTCTGCCACTGTTATTTGAAGAAGTGAAATTAATCACTTAGATCTAACCAGAGCATAATTTAGCGGTGAATGCGCTCTATGAAAAGAATATACAGAATTATTAAATAAAAGACTAAGACATCATCAATTATAAAATATTTTTCACAGGCTGATTAAGGTACGGCATTCAACTCAATCACCGAACTTTATTATATAGCTAGGTCTTGCTACGCCCTAATCAAAGCGTTCATTTAGGCACGATTACCCTCGTGGAGCATTTATTTGCCAGAAACTCTTCCATAGTGATGGTTTTATATGGTGGTGTGTTATCGTAGCAGCAGATTTCAACCGCGTAAAAACTGATTACGTATGCCAATGATATTGATATCATTGGCCTGAACACTCGCGTTGTCAGTGCGGCATTTTCCAACTTAGAAAAACAAGCAAAGCAAATGGGTCTTGTGTTAAATGAGAACAAAACAAAGTACTTTTTTTCAATAAATAAATATCCTGAGCGTCCTACAATTGTCACTGTTGACAATTGTAAGTTCGAAGTTGTGAAAGACTTTGTTAATTTAGGAACCAGCTTAAACACCAAAAATGACGTCAGCCTAAAAGTTCAACAAAAAATCACTTTTGCCAACAAATGTTACTTCCAGCTAAGGAGGTAATTGAAAAATAAAGCCGTCTCTCGGCAAACGAAAATCAAGCTCTACAAATCTCTTATCATGCCTGTTCTGCTGTATAGTGCAGAAGTCTAGACAATTACTAACAGTGATAAGAAGGCGTTAGGAGCATTTGGGAGAAAAATTCTTCGGAATTTATTTGATCCTTTACGCGTTGGCGACGAGTATCGAATTAGATGAAACAATGAGCTGTATGAGCTATACCGTGATATTGACATAGTCAAGCGCATAAAAATTCAACGGTTTCGCTAACTTAATCATGTCGTGCGAATGGAAGAGAATGCACCAGGTAGAAAGGTATATGATTCGGTATCCACAGATGGAAACGGCGGTAGATGACGTTCATCTTCGGCAGAAGGAGCAAGTGGCCAACGTATCGGTTTTGGCTGATATACTCCTGTATATCGCTACAGGTATATAACTACCAATTTTTTTTAAATGATATCAAAGATATGAAGTATATGTGTTACCGTTATGTTAACGGTGTTTAGAATCATAATCTCTACAATATGGACTTTTTTGACTTCGATTGGCAAGAAATTATGTAAAAATATGCAATATTATGTGATAGTAATACGAATTGACTACTTAGATCAACTGATTCGTCACCAATACTTTTTTTTTTTTGCTTATATAAAAAATGGTCTTTATGGTTCTATTGAACCATATTGAGAAAAAGCTCTCTGGCCTACTTAACATATTGCTCTGACCATTAAAAAATAATAAAATAAGAATTAAGTGTTGTAAAATATTCTGCGAAAAAAATTGACATGAAGCTGTATTTTAAGTTAGAAGAAAATGTAGTTTATTAGTCTTTAATTTTGGAATCCAAAAATGAAACACACATTTGTTATTCCACAAATATATCATAATGGTGTTCAAGACCGCCACTTTAACCCCCTAATATAAGAATGTTGTGGTTCAGAATTTTATACTTCCAAAATGTTTTATTTTGTAGAGATTGTTTTTTCTCACAAAAGTACAAGAATAAAAAATGTGGATTTTGAAACATTATTTTTAATAAATTTTTTGTTATAGTAGTTATATATACATATATATAATATGTTTTATATCACATAATAGTAAAAGAGGTTTTTTTTCTATGTATGACATACATTACAATACATAGCAATTTATAAAAGAATAAATAAGGATTATTGTGATTTCCAGTTTTCAATCTAATTTGTTTTTATCAGCAGTACTGTAAACAGGTAGGAATTAAGAGATAAATTCCTGTCATTATGCCAATGATACTATATACTGTCATTGGCATGGTCCTGGCGTCCTCCTTAATTCCGTGCACTTAATGCATAATTAAAGCAAATTCTAATTTCTCAAAGATCTTCTTTGCAAGCATTCACTGTATTACGAAATAAATGCAATTGACTACTGCAATTGCACTTACAGACTATATCGTTTAATAACTTAGACTTGCAAAATTTTCTGGAAAAAAATTTTGCAAAAATTTTTAAGATAAATATTTATAAGGAAAATAATTTTTTATATTTTTACTTATTGTCAAAATTACGCCAAACCATTAGTCACGTGCTTCAAATCATGACAAACTCCACATTAAGAAAAGTTTTATGAACTTTAAAATTTATGGGAAAATATCGACCCCACGAAAGTCACTGCCACTTTAATCACCACCCTCTAAAAAATATGCAAATAGATATTTTCCACCCCCAATTTCAGATACTTGATTGAGAAAAAAAAAATTTCACAAAAGATGAAAAACAGAGAAAAACTTTTAAAATCCCTTTGTAGATATATAAATGTAGATATAATATATATTTATATATATATAAATCTAAATATGTACATAAAAATATATGTGTGTGTATGAAGATAGATTTATAGAACTCAAATAAATAGATAGAGCGCTCTATAGAATATTACGGAAAATTGAAAAATCAAAAGTTTTATCACTTGAGCACAAAGTGTAATCAATTTTGGCAAACAAAATATTTCGTTTTGCACTGCACTAGTCTCGAGAATACACATAAACAATAAAAAATATTTACAACTTAGCAAAGCATAGAGAAGACCGCAGCCATTACTTCTGATAGCTATAAAAATGAAATTGTTTGAAAAAAATCGAGTTGAAAAAAAAAATAATCACGAAAAAAAAAAAATAAAATATTATATGTTTAAGACCAGATTGGGTCATAAATTTATGGGCGAAGTGGTGGAGTGAGGCGAGCTTAAGTGTAGAAATAAAATTTTAAATCCTTATATATACTTATATATATATATATATATATATATATACATATATTATCATATTATATGCCAAGGGCGCGCAGATATTACTCAAAGCCAAACCAAATCGAAACCGAAATAGAAACCGAAACCGTTGTATAAAGACGATATTTTATAAGCTCCGCTTTATGATGGTAATGCAAAATTACTAAAGTGCGAAAATATATAAAAAAAACTAATATAAAGATTTAACATTTCAAAAATTTGAAATATTCACTTCTGAGAATCAGAGAATGTAAATGTATTTGCTTTACATTAACAAAATTAGAATAAAGATACTAATTAATAATTTTTTTATTTATTCATTTTTTCCTTAAACGAACGATCATTTTTAAAATATTGCTCACGAAACATTATAATATTTTGTCATCATTGCTCATAGGACCAAACTACTCCTGCACCCTACTACTCGTACTCCTGCATCAACTTAAGTATTAGGTTAGGTTAGGTTAAACCGGCGATGCCACTTACGTCTACCAGCCCATTATGTTACCGTATAATTAAAAACTAATGAGTTAGAACCACTTAGAACCTTTGGCAAAGTTTATAATGCTATTCAAAGGCAGGTCTTGCAGTTTACCAAGATGCTCTAAAAAGAAAGCCCCTTTCCTCGTTCTCTCCGCAACAGCGACAGGCATGATTTAAAGGGAGGTTTGATCAGTGACCTGTACGTGAACCTACTGCAAGACTAATTTGTCTTCAGTTCATCTTAATGAGATAGTAGGATTTCGTTTTATAGGAGCGTGACCAAACTTCGTATGGATGCCTGCATGCTATAGTTTCTCTAATTGTGATCAACTCAGCTTAAAAAGCACTACAGTAATCCGAAAGCATTTAGTAAGATTTATTTCGAGTATTTTATATTGACCGGAAGAAGTGGTGTTGGTATAATATCTGGTAAATTTAGCGCTTGTGTAGCAGAAACGTATCACTAGTTACGTTTTGCTAAATAATTTTTAACAGATACAGTAATTTGGAGTTAGTCATTGTCGTATTATTCTAAACAGAACACATTTTTCTGAAACCTTCACATGCTAAGCACTACCTTATTGATATAAATTTTTCGTTAATCCCGGCATGGTTTAATTGTTTCATTTATGGGGCAATTCTGGCAACTACCTTTCAACTCACCGTAGTCAAAAATCTTTCGAAAGATGTTTTGAAAAATGTTTCACATTCTTTTGAAAGTCAGAAATTATTTTTAAACTCATTTTTAATATAACGCAAATGTAAAAGTATTGATATACAGTCTATAAAAATTTTAAAATATGGATTTTATATATTATATTTATATGGAAATATATATATATTTCATATATTTGAATTTTATTATTTATTAATATTTATTTAACATTGATTTATTCTTCGATTTATTTATAAATATTTAAACTATAATTTTAAAAATAATATATTTTTTTTGGCACTGCTGTGTTAATTGACTAATAGCCGCTACCATTTCTTTCATGACATGAGTTAAATTCAGTAAATAATGATTTATATATAAATAAAAAAAAAAAATAATTAAATATATATCTTGAGGCTTTTCAGCACTTGCTGTTTTTAATTTTATCTCTGAAAGAACCTATGAAAGAAAACAGCTTTCTACCATGAATTTCAAATAGTGAAATTTTTTTTGTCCCAGAATAGATGAAGTCTTACAAACGGTCTTACGGTAGATCTTACAGAGATCTCAAGAAAGATTTTGAACGATCTTTGCCAAAATTGCTCTGTTAATGATTATCCCGCCCTCCGAAAAGAGTTTCTAGTGAAGAATATCCCTATAACCAAATAATACAGTTTATATTGCTATATTACTTTTTAATCAACTTTTCTTTATATTTTTACCCTTCAAATAATACTTTAAATATATTCAAGAAATTATTTATAGTTAATTCCGCGCTATTTTAATTTTGTTTTTTCAAAAGTATTTGGAATTTATAACTTAAACGACTAGTTGGATATATCTGTATAATATTTTTTCCATGTTGGTACCGCTTCTAATAATTTATGCTATAAATCTGTTTTTAAGAAACTTGTACAGTATTTAACAGACATTTGAAAACGTTTTTTTTACTGAGTTTAGTTATCTATCTTTACAATCAATCTTTGAAAATAAACATCATGCATTCACATATCACATATATTCAGATATTTCACTAACATGATTCTAAGTAATTTTCAAACAGAACTTTTCTTTTTTTGACCAGAATGAAATTAGCTTTTAAAAACAAAATATTATTCTGTCAAAATAATGGTTCTATGTTATAAGTTTTAAGCTTTCTGAATAGCACTTATTTGCTTCATATTATCAGTAATATTTCGGATATTGTAAGTATATAAGGTAAGCGAAATCATTAATGTTAGCATTTGGTCTTAATATAGTCTTATAAAAATATTTTCGTTTTGATATACACAAATTGCACAAAAATAATTCTTACATAAATGTATTAACTGAAACAATATTAATACAAGTCATTTATATAAAATTTCACTAAATAATTGAATGAACAACAAATACATTTATTTTATATTCCGATTTTTTTAAGAAATCTGTTCCAATTTTTCAATAAAATCATCACCTCACAGAGTTTTTTTAATGCTATTTAATTTGATTTACAAAAAATATTCCCTAAATTTTAATTTTCTTAAAAATTTGCACAAGGTTTTATAGAGAGACTTCGAACAGTAGTTTAATTGCAACAACAAAAATTTTTCTTATTATTTTTAATTAATTGAATTTATAGCTGACCATACAGCTCTTTCGAGTATTGCCAAATACCCATCATCAAAGGTCTTGGAAGTATTTTTTGTATTTAATTTTTTGAGACTACGAATCCCAAGGGTTGAAGTCGAAGCCTTGCAAATTTGATGCTCAGACCCAGCGTTCATTAACCATCCGACTCAAAGCCATACTTGACTTTTAAGTTCGCACTTTGAAATTTTCTTAATTTGGTGTGAGAGTTCATTAACAAATTCACTTGCTACTTTATATTGAGACGAAATCATCAATCAGTTGTAGAATATTTGAATTAATTAATTATATTAATTTTTAGTTGTTAATTTACTATACCATTTTTTGAAAATTAAATGACTTTTTCAACTTTTAGGGAGACAGAATAGAAAATAATAGTATTGATTCCTTATGGAACCAAGCACTATGACCACATTAGAACTTTTATGCTAACGATTTTTGTCGAATAGATGACACTCAATCGATCGAATTGAAGCCAAAAGGTCATCCGTCTAGGATTTTACACTGATAGAAATATATAGTCCAGTATTCTTTTTCCTACCCAAATGAACTGTTATTGTACGTTAGGAATCTTGAATGATGTGCATGATCAAATAATATATGAAGCAAAGGTATTATGTTAGTAAGTTCAAAATTAAAGAATATAATGAAGGAAGTAGCTTTAAGATTTCATCCAATTTAACAGAGATGCAAGACCTGTTTAAGAAAAACTATTCATCAAATCAGGTAATTATTTAAGTCAAAAAATTATATCAAAGGAATAAATTTACCTTTTAAAGTTCACTTATTACTTTTTTTAAATTATCTTAGGAAAGAAAATTAAAATATTATGTATTAAATTAAATTAAACATTCATTAAATTTGAAATTCGTTAAATTGGACATTTGGTAAATTGCATATTCGGTAAATTGTACACATTCTGTGAATTCTGCATTTGTTAAACTGGAATTTTGTTCATTATTCGAGTGGATTGAAGTTTAAAGCATTTTGATATATGAATATGAGCCAATATCTTCACCACAAGAAACTGCTTAAAAATGTTCGAAATCCCTTAATCAAAACTTCATTGAAAAATTGAGAGGTTGAGCTATCCGAATAGCTCGAATATTTTTAAATACATATATCTTAATTTTTCGATTACTTTAAATGTTTGATCCAATTACACGATCTTATCATTATCAGCTGTTTGTATTATCAACATGAAAATTACTGACATTCTATTTCGCTTTAAGACTCAGTTAGTCAGTACGCACGGTAAAAACTTAAGCGAACTTAACCCAAAGCGAAATGCGCAAATAACTACACATGTATATTTAAAAAGAACGAAATAAACAAAGTTCGGCGCTTTTAGTTATTTCGTTCCTATAAATTACACAGGTAACATATGGTTGGCTGCGCATTTCGCCTTAATTTAAATTCTTACGGTATGTACCGATTAACTGAACCTTTAGTCGGTACGTACCATAAGAATTAAGCGAATTCAAGCCAAAGCGAAATACGCTAATGACTTTCGATAATATCTAAAAATACGTTGAATGAGCGTTAGTATTTCAGCCATATGATGTAAAGCAAAGAGCAGCAAAGATTTAGATGAGACTCACTCCTCAGTTAGGAAGAAATTATAACCAAACATATTACTTCAATAATTATCAGTGATGAGACGTTCATCGGCGCATTATCGTAGCACATGTGCCTGAAACACCGTGATGCCAAACCCTCACGGCAGATAACAATCTATATCAATTAAGAAGTTACCTCTAGTTGTGCAAATATCTCAATGTTCGATATGATTTAAATACTTTTGTTTCGTAACAAATGGTATACATGTCTGTACGGAACTATGTTTGTTAATACTACAATAGCAGTAACGAGCAGTTTGGCTTTGGTTATTATTATTATTAAAAAGAAAGGATAGTGCACTGCGACCTAAAAGATCTATTGTGCCCCTTACTCGAGTTAGAGTGTTTCTCTAAGTCCGATTTCTTTAATGAAAGACAGTATAGCGCCTACCTTTCCTAGTCTTGAATCTTTATGATCCATGAAATACTCTCCTAGTTGTTTCTTTCGCTTGTTCATCAATGCCGGGCACTCCCCAAGCACATAATATGCAGTTTCTTTCTCTTTTCTACAGTATCTGCAGTCTGAGTTGAATTGAATTCCTAACTTCGATAGGTGATTATCCAATCTACAGTGGTTTGGCTTTGATTCTTTCATATATTTTTATTAGGAAATTCCACTTCAAGCTAAATGAGTTTCTAATCTTATGGTTTCTTTTGTTAAAGTCGTCAGAGTAGGTCGTCTTTCTTTTTGAGTAGTACACATATTTCTGGAGCTACTAAGCATGACTTAGTTCTTTCGCTGTTGCTATAATTTTCTTAGCAACTATTGAAGCGCGTGTTAGGGTCTTAGTGTACAATAGTTCCCTCTAGTTGAACTATTTTGATTATATTGGTTTGCCTAGAGTTTGGTTAGTATAAGACCATATTGGCTTTTGAATTTATTTATATAAATAAAGAAAGAATTGGCTTTAATGTCAGTTTCCAAAAAAAAAACCTTAATGTAGCTTTCTAATGTTCAACAAAGAACTGAAGAACTTATTAAAAAATTAAAAAGTATAAAGAACAATTGGTTGATTTAAATTAAAAGAGAATTCCGCAATGAAAGAGTTTATATGATTAGTTGCTTATCGTTAGTTCTTTTCATTATTATTATTATTGTGACTTTATTTATATGAAAAGCACAACAAAAAACTTATATTGCTCTTAAGCTCACATAAGTGGAGGATAATAAGCACAAGCTGCGTTACATATAGACTGCAGTGGAAGTTAGTATAATTTTTACTCAATTTTGCATTTTCATCCATAACTTCAGTTGCAGCTGCTACATTGTATATACGATAGGAAAGTATGTTTATGTAAGTACCGCATATAAATTTATAATATCAAATACACCTGAGGATATTGTGCAACACTCATGTGCAACCATGTATACCGGATCGGTATATTGAAAATGATTTTATAGTTAACAGCAAGGAAAAAAGTTTATTGCGAAATGTACGAAATGTAAGGAATGCAAAGAAAAATGAACTTCAACGTTTGTAATGAAATGTTGCAATTTACTTAAACTATGATTTTGTTAAATGCAAGCAAATTCATTGTGCAAAAAACCGGATTGATGGAGTTGAGGTTGAGGGCAGCAATGTTGCGAATAGCAACAAAGTCTTGCAAAACTGTATGAATCTGCATTTTTTATGATATTTTTTTTTATCTTTTTTGTAGTTTTTATTCTTGTTTTTTTTGATACTTTTCTACTTTTCTTATTCCCCACTTTTCATCTTTTTATTCGTTTATTCGTTTTCTTTCATTAATGTTTCTACAATTTTCATTTTGTGTAAATATATAGCATTTTGATTTTACAATCGGTTTAAAATAATCCCTGATATACCCTTTGCAAACAAATGCGCACATGAATGTATTTAAGATACACATTTACATACAACACACAGATACACACATACAATCGCACCCACTTTCACATACACATTCAGATACACATTCACCTATATTTGTGTATTTATGCTACTTCTATGCATTTAAAATGCATTTTTAAGTTAAAATCCTTTTTTTAAACCAAAAAATATTTTTCTCGCTCAAATGGAATTTGCATAAAAATCATTTCATTATTACTTTTGCATTTTTTTATTGAATATTTCGTTTAATTTTTTAGTACTCATGAGTTTTCTATTAAAAATTTAGTGCACAACCCGAAATATTCTACGAATTTTATGCTCCTGTTTTATGTACATAACTAATTCCTTATTCTCGAGAGGATTACAAACTTTGCCTAATGTGCATAAATACTTTAGACTTACTCACATGCAGCACTGAAATATTCTTTGATATCTTCTAATATAACATCCAATTTTGTTTATTTATTGTTATTTAAATTTTTCAATATTTATGATATTTATGATACCTTAAAGCACAAATATTTCTTGTTATTATACAATTATGTTGAAGTTGTTTTTAGCTAGTGTACTTAAGCACTTATACTCTTTTTAAACTCGAGGTATTTTCAAAACCCCTCTTTACACCTTGACAAGATTATTGTTTATCACTTCATCAGACTAAGCAATAATTGACTCCAGATCTGCGTACCTCCCCGAGGAGCCTGTAACCATTTTATTAATATCCTTACTATTTCTATGAAAATATAATTAAGTAATCCTTTTCTAATCTAACAAATAATAAAGTCACTGCATTGATATATTTAACATAAAAAATATTTAGAATTAACCCGAAATAATCCACGATTACCATATGGTAATCTAAATTAACACGCTGCATAAACATATATAAGATATATATTATAACACCTACAGACATACCATATGGCAATGCAGGTTTTTCACATTTTCCGAAAAAGTGTCGACACGAATCGAAAGATTGACCTCATATACTTACTCAGGAAGTCAAAATACACTAATATATGCCTTATTAACAAAATCAAAAATAATTCGGCACATTACTGGGTTAATATTAACAATTAAAAATTAATTATTAAAATTAAAAATTAATGGAATATAAAGTATAGAATTAAATTATACACAATCGTAACTCTTTGACTGCCGACTGCTGACTGCTACTTAACCACTGCTACGGCTATTGCTTGCCTATATAACTGCTTGACCGGCTTCTACGTAACTCCTTGACCGGCTTACATATATAGAAGATGAATAAAAAATGTTATAAGATAAGAAGATAAAAAGACAAGAGATATAAGATAAAAGATAAGAAGTTAAAAAGACAAAAGATAAAAGATAAAAAGACAAAAGATATAAGATAAAAGATAAGAAGTTAAAGAGTTAAAAAGTCAAACAGTCAAAAGATATAAGATATTTAAGTTCAGAAAATACTAATAATTAATTCAACTTATGCTTTCAAAATAATGATCAACGCGCTACTAAACTACACTTTCTCCCTACAAAAGTTCTCGACTCCCATTGTACTACAACTGTAAGGAAATATAGAGTTCAAAGTTTTTTAGCATGATTATCTGTAGTGAAGGTTCAAAAATAAAGTGCTCTTAATACACACGTATTATTATTTATTCCATACTTCATTAGAAGCTTAAGGAAACAAAAAATGATTTCCATATATCTCTATTCAGTGACAATTGTCTGAGCTCGTTAAACTATTTACCAGTTTCAGTATTTATTGCTCTTCGCAATGTTGTAGTGCGTCTGCCCCTATGTCGGGTTCCCTGAGGGTTCTACGTTTGCGCTGCGTGCAATATATCGTCATCAAATAAGCCGTTATTTTCACTTTCGGATTTTAATATTTGTAGATATTTGACAGGTTTTCCTCCTGAGTTTTTCATTTGATATCGTTCCCGGCCACCATATCTTCATTATGCTTTGTAAACAGCGGTTGATGAAAATTTGTGGTTTCGCTTTAGGGTTGCATTGGACACTCTTGGACAAATTTTAATAGCATGGAAAATCCTTGTATGCCTAACGAAATTACTTAGTAAGTTACACGTACTACAGTAATATGCAAAAAAATAGCCAGTTATGGCAATTCATTTTGTATCTTTTTTTTATTTACATAAAATTTATAATGAATATGTAATATAAACTACCTGAAATATAGAAAATAAACCACAGTAAGAATATGTTAATACTTCAGCTATAATAATAAATAAATCATAAATTCATTCATTCAAAATAGTCATAAACTTGTTTTTAATTATCATATTTAGATTTCATAAAGTTGGTCATGATATTTTATTAAACTTGATAGGTATATAATTTTTTTTCATTTGCTGTAGTTGAAACAAAATATGTTTGAAGTACGTTACCAAATTATCTTTGACGTTGTATTTGCTTATAAAATTCTTGTATTGTGAAATAAATTTTAAGAAAATAAAAATAAATCGTAACATGGGGATCGCAGGTAAGCGAATATTGAAGGCGTTGATTCAGTTGAAAAATCCTGCAAGTGCAGAGGATATCGTTAAACACCTGGCGAAGACATCGAAAAAGGGCTACGAGCTTTTGCGTACTGACGTCATGGAAACCATAACCATAGCAAAAAAACTTCGTTTCATTGACTTTAAAAACGGTTTGTATAGCTATACCATTGCCAATAAAAAGACACGCAAAAAGCACGCTAAGAAAGATAATAAAAATAGCTGTGGATTCAATACTGAGAAACGTCCAGAGTCCCCATCAAAAGAGTGGATACAATTTGATGACACGGAACCACGTGAAAGAATTGCGAAGAATTCGGAAGACATTGGATACAAATTGGGTTCCCAGCAATCATATTTAAGTTACATAGAGGAGTTTAACGAAGTTAATCAACCTCAAGCATTTGATGAAGTGAAGAAGGTGAAGCCGAATTTTTCGGTTAAAAAACTGAAATTGAGCCATGAATTCAAAGAAAAAAAAAGTAAGCCTTCTTGTCATTTTTTAATTTTTTTTTTTATTGAACACAAATGTCATTTATAATTTTATTAAATTCAGGTATCGCGAAAAAAATGTTTGGGTTGAAATTTAATTCTAATAACGAAGCTTATTAGATATTATAATAACAGTTATGACAATAATAATTTATTTTCAGAGATATATAATCCTTTCGTGACTTTTGGTAAAAGACTTAAACGCTGTGCGTCCTCAGATGGCGAAGAATATATCCCCAATAAGAAAAGAAAACTGACTTCAAAACGTAAGTTGAATTTAATTTTATTCGATATTCACATAATTTAAGAAGCCGATTTATTTACAGAGGATAGTGATCGTATCTTGGTTCCTCAGCGAAAACTTGGGAAATATATGCCCTCAGATGATTTATCAAAAAACCGAAGGGGGTCAGCAAAATGTAAGTGGAACACAATTCATCCCTAAAATCATTAACTACAGTAATCAAAATTTTATTGTTCACAGCCAACCATCAGATTCCAACTGGTCAAGCAGAAAAGCGAAATAGAAGTTCTGATAATGGAAGTGCAACTCGTCTTTGGAGCCATCCTCATTTGTTATCACGTGAGAAGGAACAGCCTGCAGCACTAAATGAATCTTATATTCAATACAAAATTCATGATATAATTGATGATTTAGCGAAACTTAAGAATAATTCAAATTCAAACACAGGTATTCAACGTTTGGGTAACTCAAATGTTGGTGTTGCGTCCCATAACCGTACAAAACAACGTGACCTAGAAAGTAAGTAGATCTATAAACATACTTATTTATAATTTAAGTTAATAAATATATTACAGATTTCGTAGAACAGCCGAATCACTTCTTCAAAACATATGGCAATAAAAGTGAAATGAGCGAAGACATTGTTAAGAAAAAAATTGTTGAAGTGATTCGGCAGTTTGACCTACTTAACTCGTACTCAGGAGTTACGCTTTCGGATATAGATAGTGCAAAAACCATTATTCATGAGATTATAAATAATTATGCAAATATAAGTGAATCATGTGGCGAAAGTTCTGAGAAAAAAAGCACAGACACAGATAGTGTTGATAATTATATGGATGAGGGTCCAGGATCATCCTGGTGGGATTATTCTAAATAGTATGTGTTTCGCTAAAGATATTTTTTGTCAAGTGAAAATAAATATTTGTGATAACCTCCGATCTAGTTTCTAATGAAGTTCAAGAAAATTTGAAAAACTGCTACATTAACGGACTCTTTGACTTGTTTTAATTCTATTTTGTATGAGTATTTCACTTGAATTTAGACACAAAATTCTTTGCATGAATAAAAAACAAATAAAAAGCTGTAACGAAATATATATAGTGATATTATTTTTTTGGTTTAATTAATTTTAATCATTAATTATTATAAATGAATTAGTCATTTTTATTTTATAAGTTAAGAGTCAAATAATTTTTTGCATTCAAACATTCAGCTATGATAATGACTTTACTTCTTAACATATTCAATTCCTGCTAAAAACTGCCAGATGAGTTAATAGGAGTGAGTCACAAAAGTTAACATAATTAAAATTAAATTAATCATTATTGAATAAGGATTCCCTATAACAGCGATGATATATTAATATATAATTCCCCAACATTTTTGAAAATGCCCGGGATTTTTAGAGAGAAAAAAAATGTTAATAACACTCAGTAGGTATATTGGGTGTCATTAAGAATTACCTTAAATTCCAGGGAAGCACCCACTACGTGTCGTGTCTGGTTTAATTCACTCGCAAATTCACTGGAAGCATGAAGGCATGAATTAATGTCATCGAGAAGTTGATCGAAGCTACAATTAGTGTGAAATAAAAGACTTAAAGTTCGTTTATGCCACATGCTTATTCATTTATAAAATTAAATGATTAATACATTAAAACTCTATAAATTATACTAAGTACAAGTTGTGAGGAAGTAAACCATATACATTATCATCTTCTACAAAATCTTTAACAAGAGATAGGGTACACTACTGATGATTCTAAAAGTGAGCCACCTGTTATAGTAAAAGAAGTTATGCTTTGCGCCATCACAGTTTCTATTGCTATAAATGTAGTCGGGTAGATCCTACGGATAATTCCAAATGTCCAGTCAGCATCTAAGTGAGACAGTAATTTCTATCTTCCGATTTCCGTGTAAGTCAAGCGATTTCATTTGGTATAAGTCTTGCTGCCCATATTCCTTGTGGGCTGTTGTTCCAATTGCAATGGTTTGCTCTTGATCTTCTCATGCCATTTATCAAAGCGAGTAATCTAATCGTTCATTTCTGCTATAACTAGTAGTGTCACAAATATTAATACTATTACTAATCACGATGCTTATGAGGAATACATAAATTAGTCAGTGAGATTGGTGGTACTCTGCAGAAACCCTCCAACTATCAAAGAGTAAAAGTGCTTAGATACACTGAATCGGAAAATGCTCAACATTAGACTATTTCTACGAGTATAATTATCATTATTATTGCAACTATTAATAGACAAGCTCTTCAAAAAAGAATCTACAGTTGATCATCTCCAACTCAACAATAGTTACCTATAAATATATATAAATATACTACATTAACGAATTTGCTGCTTCTTCCTATGTTAACGGAAATAAACTTATCATTCTCATTTTACATCATCCGTTGTGAAATATTTTTTTAAGTGAAGTGAAGTCCAGCAATATCTACCGTTTAATCTGGAAAGGTTATGATTAATGCACAGTAGTTAATTGTTTTTTTATTGTGTATTTTAATTGACTTAATTTTAAAGAAGAGTTATAATTTTGCAGAAGATTTTCATAAATCTGTACTTCAGTACGAAAATACTATAAATAAAAATATTTTGTGTTTTTTTTTTTTTATATTTTTCTCGCATTCACAGAGTAAACCATTTCAACATTTTTTTAAGTTTTCGGTCAGATAACAAATAAAAAATTACGAAAGCACAAACCCATTAACCTCATACAACAAAGTCATTAAAGCTAAGCTGGGAAATTTCCGGAAAATAAAGTCACTTTAGGGATTTTCACTTGAGGTAATTTTATTTGAATTTTTTTTTTGTTGTTGTTATTTTTGCTGTCGGTAACTTGTATTCTAGCACCACTGCTGAAGCATAATGTCAAACCAGAACCAAATAAATAAAAAAAATAAAAAAAAAAAAAATTAAGCATATTAAACAATATTACAAAGAGTAAAACAAAAAATATTGTAAAAGTTGTGACCAACAGAAAAAATTATTTAACCCAACAGACGTAGGATGAAGAGGCTAGAAAGCGTCAACGGAGGCAAATGAAAAAACAACTCCAGCAATAAAAAAGGTACCCAAATCTGCAAACAACAGTTTAATGAAATATTTTAACAAACTTTACGCACACCACCATTTTGTATTTTTTTTTTATCCTCCCACCGAAGTAAGCAACAGAAAACTATGGCGGGGGCATAACAGCTAACATTGCCTCAACATTGCGTCAATGTTAGCCGTTCCAGGCCCGCTAGTGGTATGACTAACTAAAATTGGCTAACTAAGTAAATTCGTTTAAATAAACAGGCAAACTCATCTAGATACATACACACATATGCACACATACATACATAGGTACATATATACATATGGGAGCACATACATATGTGTGCATGTACAATTACAATACATACATTTTATGTTATATGTATTGTATCTGTGTGGTACCGTTAAATAGTTGCGTGCAAACAACAGCTTCTATAAAAGTGAAACAGTGCCATTCTGTGTGTTTCGTAAGGCGAAGACAAATTAAAGGAAGTACATGCAAGGACGAAGACAATGCAGTGGCATAAGCTCAGTTTTATTTTATAGCTATTGCAGATAACGCATCCTTGCAACAATCTTTTCAGAAGTTTACGTGCGAGCACATCCTTTAGTTTTTATATTATTTTTATTAACTTTCTTAAGGTTTCTACTTACTCACGTAACTAAAAACAATGGATTTCTTTTACAATCTTGAGAATGCAAAAAAAAAGGACAAAAAAAGTAAGTTCTACCACATGAAACACAAAAATATTTTGGGCTTCGATAGGAAGAAAATTAAGTGAGTCTTAAAATTTATTGACACTATCCAGTTTGTCACTTTCATGCTCATAAAAATTTCTGAGCCATACCACAAAAACAACTTTTTTAATCAGCAAAAAGCTGAAGATAAGTTTTATTTTATATATCAATAAAGAAAATTAAGTGTTAATAATGCTGAAGAGTAAATCATACCCGACAAAAAGTTGGTAATGTACCTTACCGACATTAAAATGCAAAGAATTTGGAACATAGTTAAATTCTTTTAATAATTAAACTAAAAGTTGGGCTATGAAAAGAAATAATTCTAGGCGTTTTTAGTATAAGTAGGTGCATATTCATTATATAAATATTTACTCGAAAACACGAGCTCTTCAAAAGGTTCTTCACGAAGATTGGAAGGTACGTAAGGCTGAATGTATAAAATCATACAATAAAATATTATTAAAAGTATACATTTCTAAAAATGGATGTGTACTTAGCGAACCGCAAGTAATACACAATTCAATCTAATACTATGTACATCATTTATCTCATAGAGCGCTAAGGGACACGTACAAAAATAAAAGTGATGCTGCAGAGTATTTTTGGTGACAATATAGTCACCGAACGCTAACAACTCGTTAAAGCTATAACTCCCTGACAATACAAATACAACAAATAGCAACACAACGTTAAAATAAATAGCCATCCAGAGCAAATCGTTATTCATAACTCTGGTTCAGGCATCATTAAAGGTGTCATAATGATATCTATGGTATAATTAAAACATATACAGTCAAACTTCCAAAATTCGAAGTACCATTTTGCAAAGAAAAGGCTCGATCTATGGAGACTTCGAATTAGAGAATTTTTTTATTTTTTTTTTATTTTTGAAAAGAAAAAGTAGAATTACATTTTAAGATACATCAAAAAAAGAATTACATTAAATAAACCACAGAAGTTAAAATATTCAGAAATTAGGGTTTGGAAATTTAATTTTTTTCTTATATTCTGTAATAATAGTTTTCACTTTATTCATACTCTTACAGTGATCATGAATTGTAGTATCATTCGTTTGTAAATATAAATTCAGAATTTTGAATGAGTCTTCTACTTCATTCTTGGAAAGCTGATGAACAATTACATTCACCGAACCCTCATCATTACTTTTCGTTGCGCTTAGAATTGGATCCAGTAATTTAGAGCCATAGTGGTCAACAATATCATTATCTGTAGGAAAGCTAGGTATACAAATTTCATTGTCAAGCTCAATATACTCGTTAAGAGTAGTATTGGAAGCTATTTTATTTACTTTAAACCACACACCCAGCTACTGGCATTTGCACAAAGAAGTAATATAAAAAAGAAAAAATTAAGCATTTGGTTTGGAAAAAGGGACTCCCCCTAACAGCAAAATGCATTTACATTTAAAACAAAAATTCGACTTATGGAATGCACTTTCCCATATTCCTATTGGCAGGGAATTCCAGTTATAGAAGTTCCAGTTATGGAAGCAGATTTATATGTAATTAGTTTTCTAAAACCTTGGTGCACTGTTTTTGGTTCGATTTCCTCTTAATGAGACAAACGATATAGCGTTTGTTCAAAGATATCTATCAATATTGAGCGACATCAATTCATCAATAGTAGAATTAAAACGCATCGTTATTCTTATATATCGTCAATCATAAAGATATAGGCAACATATTTCTAACTAATACTGCATTATTTTTTGGAAGTTATTTGAAAGTGCAGTGTCCATGTACTTTTTAACAACAGAACAAATTGATTATCGTACTGTCATAAAATTTTATAAAAAATTTAATTTAATCGAAATTATAACCGATTTAGTGAATATGTCAGATAACCCAATTACTTTAAAAACAAAGATTTGAAGTGAATTAATTTGTTGAAAATTGGCCGTACAGGCATTGAAGCAAATTTACGTAAAGGACATGGAAAATTAGAAAAAATCGTTGATGGTCCAAAAAGGATATAGCATAAGATCTAGACACTTTATTTATACACATTAAGCAGTGTTCTATGTCGAATGTTTGGACTTCAAAAAGCTACATTCATAATGGGTTCGACATTCACTCACAATGCAACTAGTCCAAAGCCACTTTTTCAGCAACAACTGAAGTGCTTTGAAAGGCTTTAAAATAATTTTTTGCGTCATTTTATTAGTATGAATGAGACTTGTATCTACTGTAATGATATTATATTAAAAAAAAGAAGGGAAAAACATAATATTTTATTATTATTATTATTCAAATATTAAGAATATGATGGCCCAACCGCATTACAAACACTAGCCTATGGACCGTCACGAATCAAACACCGGCTACTGTTGAGATAAATAGATGCAAGTGGCGCTGGGTAGTTTACAATCTCCACAGACTCAATGAAAACATTGGACATCAAGCTTTGGGTTAGAATTCTCAAGGCAGCCGTCAACCTCGAGCGCCAGTTAGAAGTTGGATGAGGACAGTTGCGGAAGAGCTAAAAAAAGTCAATTATTTCTGAAGCGATACTTGCCGAGAATCGAGTAACAGAATTAGATAAAAATGGAATGTGAAGGCCCTATGCTCCACCTGGGGATGAGAATAAAAGAGAGAGTGAGAGAAAAATATGTGAACTAGTTAATGATGTGATTTCGATTTTTAGGTTACAAATTAAGTGAATACCCAGAGATCGCCAATAAAATGTCAAAGTCTGTTTTTTTGTGATATAAGAATTTTTTATCTAATAATAACCTTAAAATTATTTAATTAGCAGCATGGCTAATTTAATAAGCAAACAGATGTTTAGTAGTCACATAGAGGTGTCTAGCAGTAAGATTAAAAATGTCTTGAACTGTTTTTGTAAATATATTTAAACCCGCAGTACATTAACTGTACAAACTCAGCATTGGACCCTAAAAACTGTATTACTTAGGGTTCTATAACTAATGCAATGTTGGGGGTCATATTGAGCAGTAGTATCGAAATGGTCTTGTAGAGTCTACGTGAGTTTCTCAGATAGACCAACTGCCACATTAAACTGACATTAACGTACCTCATAATTAGTAAAATAATAATACATGTAATTTATAATTGTGTTTTTTTTGAACCAATTGCATATAAAAACTTTTAACTTGTAAGTCAAGCTTCCAATTCACGAACCTGTCTACATAGCTCAAAAAACCATTCCTAAAATGGATTAAATATAACATGGATTCATCATATTTAGCATATTTTAATTTCGGTCTTATTATTAATGGTGCAAGATGACTTTTATTGAACAAGGTATTAATAGCTATAAATGCATATTTTGCAGACCTTTTTTACAAAGTTAGGATTAATGTTATAAATGTATTGAAATTGAAAGAAATTATATTGAAAAATAAAAGTGTTTTCAAAGGACTCATTTTTTCGAGAACTTCTATCTCTCTTTTTCAAGATTTGATAATTCTTTTCAAGTTGATAATTGAATAAATAGAACGTATATAAATTTAATTATTATTTTTGAAATATATTTTTCTTTATGTCACATTAGTTGAAGACCTCTTTAACTAATTCTGGCTTCTTATTGTTGATTGAAAAATTCTAATACATATGAAAAATTTTTCAAAAAGTGTACAATAATTCTTTATTATTTAAAAATAATTATTTATAAATTCATACAAATACCTTTTGTTTTAGTATATCGTTTCAAATATATCCTTTAAAATTTTATTATATATTTGTTAAAAATAAGTTGCAGTATATATTTTAGATAAATTCACAACAACGAATAGAATGTAACACAAATAATTTCTTTAATATCTTTTTAAAATTATTAAATAAAAACGAATTTTTTGATAACAAAGTCACAAGCTCAGTTGCATTAAAAAATCAAAATTAAGAAATTACGAAAAAATGACAGGACACACATCCTTTAAAAACTTCCCAACTCACGTGAGTTTCGTTTAATGAAGAACACGAATAAAAATTTTAAAATATTATAGAGTAAATAGACAAAGTTTTTTTAATTTAAGAGAATAAAAACTTAATTAAAAAACGTAAAAAATCTCACTGAAATCAAGACATTCATACGACACAACAAATGCCGAATAATAATCTCGTCGAGAAACGGTCACTGGTCACTTAGGAAATGCACTTCCAAAATAGCCGGCAAAAACTTCTATGCTTTTGCACAGAGCGCACAATGCTTACTGACTGTATGCTATTAAAGTGACATTGTTGCAAAAGGATATGCAACAAAGCCAAAGGGTGAATGCAAGCAATAACAACTCGTCGTGCAACACAGTCCATGGTGTTGAATAACGAGAGTGTGTCCTTTCGTGGGGAGTTTCATTACTCACCAACATGGCAAGTAAATTCAACAGGTTCTGCATAAAGAGTCCTTTCAAGTATAAGTATAACAGTTTAGGTAAACTCAATTTCCTCTTTTTATAGCACTTTATGGTCTATATAAAAATCATAAATGTGGTGTGTGTATAGGACAACTGTGGTAAGGACAAGATATTGGTAACAATAAGGACATTCTAATATTTAAACCTGAATTAGTAATTAATTAATGAATGCTATAAAAAATAATTTAATATTTTTCTAAAATTTTAAGACAACAAAATTTATTTATCTCTTAATTAAAAAAGTGGTACAAACGAAGAATATGATTCCTTGGTCCAAGAATTAAAAAAAAATTTATAAAAAATTTTTTATTAAATTAAATGATTATTTAATATTTTTAAATACAATAATGTAGATATAAATTTTATTAATTATTATGTTGAAGCTATTTGAGCCAGTGCACTTGAGCACTTTTACTCTTTATAAAATCGAGGTATCTTCAATATTTCTCTTTACGCCGTAACTGGATTAATGTTAATCACTTCATCAGATTAAGCAATAATTGACTGCATACTTACCCAAGAAGCCTATAACCATTCTGAGATTCGAGAAAGCGGTGTGAGTAATTCTGTCAGTTTTCGCAAATAATGTTTATTAGTATATTAGTTCTTATCCCGTTGATGATTTTCAAGGAGTCGAAATATCGAATATAATAAAAAATATTAGACAAGTCTTTAATTCAATAAAAAAAGGTCAAACAAAATCTTTCATTTATTTATATTTATATTTATATATTGTATATATTATAATCACATATATGAGGTATTGAATAAATTCATTTTACCCACTAATCTTTCCAAATCTATTTATCATCATAATTTATAAACCTTAACAATATTAAGCTAATTATTTTTACAAACCACCAATTTTTATTTTCTTGAAAAGGAAAAGGAGTTCTTGACTCTGTTAGTAAACAGGTACCCCTGTATATAAAACATTATGATTCTAAATAGATAAACAAAATATCCTATCATTAATAACATTAATACATGGTATTGCTATTATTTCACTTCTATCATTCTATCTTTATTTGGATAGGTGGGTGAAGAGGATTGAATTTTTCTTAATTAGCCAAAAAAGCCGTTTTGATTTCACAATCCTCGTAATTGTAGATAGAACGTTTGACATATTAGAACTAGCTGCATGCATTGATAAATACAAATACCTAGACAACACCAAAGTTGGAAATATTACCGAGTGTAATAAATAAAGAATGGGACATCCAAAAACTTAAGCAATGTGCTCGATATGCCTGAACATGAACACAACAGATGTTCTGGTGTCTTCTTTTCGAGCCCCGATGGACATGTACTTTAGTAGATTCAAATACCCTGTTAGTAAGCTGTTGTAATACCAAATACCCATGTGCACTTTACAACATCACTAGCACAACAATTACTCGTTACTATGAATATGACAGCAGTGTAACATACATGCAGTCAGAGTGTAAAAAGTAGAACCTAAGTAAAAGTAAGAAGCCGCATAGATAGTACAACATATATATTAAATTCCAACAGGTTATGGTTCCAAAACGCTTTAACTGCGCCAAACGGACTTAGAAAGTGAATTAAAAACAAAAATTTGTGAAAAAATCAAATTAAAAGAAGAAATAAAAAACATTTCGTCAGAAGACATCAGAATTGCGGCTTGGTGTGCGTGCAAAGTTATTGAGCGTCGCAAAATTTTGTTAAAGTTGTGAAATAACTATGAAAAACTAAAAATGAGTCTCGCAAACATAAAAATTGATCCTCTTTGCCGAGATAATTATGACACGTGGAAAATACAAGTTCAAGCTTTATTAATCAAAAACGACACGTGGAAGTATGTCAGTGGACAATGCGAAAAACCCACCACCGACAATGCAGCTATTGCCGAATGGGAACTAAATGACTCAAAAGCAAAAGCCGATTTGATTTTACTTATTTCAACATCTGAATTGAAACAAATAAAGAATTGTGCAACATCAAAACAACTCTGGAGTAAGTTAGAAAATGTTTTTCAATCTAAAGGGCCTGCAAGAAAAGCAACATTGCTAAAGTCATTAATTTTGCTGAAAATGCACAACGATGAAAACATGCACGATCATGTTAAGAAATTTTTTGATATTTTAGACAAAATTCACGAAATGGATATGAAGATCGACGACGACTTAGTAACAATTTTATTACTGTACAGCGTTCCTGATGATTATGAACAGTTTAGAGTAGCAATAGAAACACAGGACAAATTACCTGATCCTGAAACACTGAAAATCAAAATGATCGATGAATTTGAAGCAAGAAAACGCAACAGCAGTGAAACACGAGAAGATGCATTATTTGCGAAGAAAAGCAATAAAAATTGGCAACAGCCTAAGTTTCATAATAAAAATGAAAAATTTAAATACGCTTGCCATAATTGTGGCAAAATTGGGCACAAAATCAAGGAATGCAGATATAAAATCAAAAACAGAGCCACAACAAACAATTTTGAAAACAAAGCGAAATATGTGGAGCATAACAAATCAGAAGTAGCAATGACAGTACGCAGTGAAAAAGGCAAATGGTGTCTTGATTCAGGAGCTACGTCGCATATGTGCTCTCAGAAAGAAAAATTTAGAGAACTGAACACTGGAGAACAAGTTCTGAAACTTGCTAGCGATAAATCAACAAAAATAACTGGAACTGGAAACGTTATTCTAAAAACAAGTATCGTAACTGCAAACCTAGGCGAAACATTATACGTTCCCGACCTGCGATCAAATCTAATGTCAGTATCAAAGCTTACTGATCATGGTTATGAAGTGACATTCCGTCGAAATGGAGCAGTTGTAAGCAATCCGAAAACCGGCAAGAAAATGCTCACAGCATCTAGAAAATTAAACTTATACTATGTGAATGAGCCAACAGAACATATAAAGATAGCTGAAAGTACCAGCAGCCTACTAGAGTGGCACCAAAAGTTTGGGCATCTAAATGAGATTGACCTGAAAAACATGATAAAACATGAAAAAGTAAAAGGCATCGATGCAAGCATACAATCAAATTTACCAATATGTGAAGTTTGCATTCAAAGCAAACAAGCTCAAACACCATTCCGTGAATCTGAGACAAAGTCCAACGAATTGCTGGAATTAGTTCACTCAGACGTTTGTGGACCGATGCGTGTACAGTCACACGGACATTCAAAATACTTTGTAACGTTCATAGACGATAAGAGCAAATGGTGCGAAATATACTTTATGAAACAAAAAAATGAAGTTTTCAAAAAATTCAAAGAATACAAAAGTATGGTGGAAAAACAAACTGGAAAAAAATTAAAAACATTACGTACTGACAATGGAAAAGAATATGTAAACTACGAGTATTCAACTTTTCTGAAAAATGAAGGTATAAGACACGAGCTAACAGTTGAACACACTCCACAGCAGAATGGAGTATCAGAACGAAAAAATAGGACTCTGGTTGAGATGGCACGCTGCTTGTTACTACAGAGTGGCCTGCCGAATAATTTTTGGGCCGAAGCAATTCTAACGGCAAATCACATCCGAAACAGATGTCCAACACGCAGCCTAAATGGTGAAATACCCTATCAATCATGGACAAAGAAGCAGGCGAACGTTAAATACTTTCGAAATTTTGGAACTATTGCTTACGCACTAAACAAAACGCCCGGAAGAGGTAAATTTGCACCAAAATCAATAAAATGTATTTTCATAGGTTACGAAGAATCGTCAAAGGCATACAGATTGTGGAACATTGCTGCCAGAAAGGTTATCAGAAGTCGAGATGTTAGATTCACAAACAGATTCGACAACAGCCAACATCAATCAGACGCTTTTGAAGGCAATATATACAACTGTCAAAATTTTGAAGTGGAAGTAAACTTAATGAATAACAAAGTAAAAGACCAGAATAACATAAAAATACAAGAAACAGTCAAAGAAGAAGAAGGCTCTGAAGAAGAAGAAATTGAAGAAGCAGAACTCCCAATAACAAACGAGAATTTAACTGAAACACCTACTACAACTAAACGAAAAAGGGGAAGGCCGCGCAAACTGTGTAAAACATTTGCAGATAAATCATCTAAAAATAAAAGTGAAATGAATGCAGAATACGAACACATCGCAAATCTAATTGAAGAAACGGATCCTAAATCAGCAAAAGAAGCTTTGTCAAGTCCAGAAAGCGAAGAATGGAAAAATGCCATGTTGCAGGAATATTCAGCACTCGTGCAGAACAATACTTGGACCATAGTGGACCGTCCAAAGAATAAAGAAATTATCGATACAAAATGGGTCCTGCGTACAAAGCGAGATGCCGATGGCACAATAAATAAACGTAAAGCAAGACTGGTAGCGAAAGGTTTTACTCAGATATTCGGCATTAATTACTACGAAACTTTCGCACCAGTAGCACGCATGAGTTCCGTACGAATGCTTGTAGCATTATCTGTTAAACTGGGGATGGAAATCCAACAATTGGATTTTGTCAGCGCTTATCTAAATGGCAAAATCAACGAAGAGATATACATTAAAATACCAGATGAATTCTATACTATTTTAAGTAATGAAGAGAAAACGAAATACAAAGCAGGAAAAGTATGCAAAGTACAGAAGGCATTGTATGGCTTGAAACAATCAGGTCGACAATGGTATCAGAAGCTCGATGAAAAACTACGTGAAATAGGCTTACTACCATCAAATAGTGATCCATGCGTATATGTAAAGAATACACGTGAGATTTTTCTTATAGTCCTCATATATGTGGACGATCTTATGGTTGCATCCAACAACAAAATGGAATTAAAAAGGTTAAAAGAAGAACTTTCCAATTCATTTGATATGAAAGACATGGGTCCATTAAAATATTGTCTTGGACTTGAATTTGAACAAAACTTAGAAGCAAACGAAATCAAGATGCACCAGCGTAAGTACACGAATGAAGTTATACGACGATTCCAAATGCAAGAAGCTAAGGTATTATCAACCCCTATGATACCAAATGAAAAACTTAGTAAGAGCATGTGTCCAACAACAAGTGCAGAAGAAGAAGAAATGAAAAGCGTTCCGTATCAGAACTTAATCGGGTCCCTAATGTATTTGGCTGTATGCACCAGACCAGATATATCTCATGCCGTGAGTGCACTTAGCCAATTTAATTCAATGTTTGGGCGACAACACTGGATCGCTGCTAAACGAGTGTTAAGGTATATAAAAGGCACAGCAGAGAAAGGGTTAATCTTCAAGAAAACGCCGCATGACCTTGTTGGCTACGTGGATGCTGATTGGGGATCAAATATAGACGACAGAAAGTCCTACACCGGCTACGCATTCACATTTTGCAATGGTGCCATCAGTTGGGAGTCCAGAAAACAACAAACAATAGCTCTGTCATCAACTGAAGCCGAGTATATGGCTATATCCGATGCTGCGAAAGAGGCAGTGTACCTAAGGCGGTATATAACAGAATTGCTTGGCGCACAAAAACCTGTGGTCATCTTCAACGACAACCAGGGTGCAGGCGAGCTCACCAGAAACCCCGTTTTCCATAATAGAACGAAGCACATAGATATGAGGCATCACTATGTAAGAGAACTGGTGAAACAGAAGGAGATCGAGGTCAAGTACATTCCAACGCAGGAAATGATGGCTGACGTACTGACCAAGGGACTACCAAAGCAGAAGCACGAAGCATGTCTGAAGGGTTTGGGCATGCAGTAATTAATAAATAATTAACAAAAAAAAACTAAATTGTAAAACGAGTGATTGTTAAAATTTTTGTTTAAAGTAAGTTTAATCGACTTATTGTATGTGGTGTTGTGGAGGGTGCATGGGATTTGAGGGGAAGTGTTGTAATACCAAATACCCATGTGCACTTTACAACATCACTAGCACAACAATTACTCGTTACTATGAATATGACAGCAGTGTAACATACATGCAGTCAGAGTGTAAAAAGTAGAACCTAAGTAAAAGTAAGAAGCCGCATAGATAGTACAACATATATATTAAATTCCAACATAAGCATATCTCTATACCGTTTGAAACTCGTTGGGACTCAATTGTACAAAATAAGATCTATTGTTCGAGTGTGGATCTCATTTGCGCATAAGAGATTTTGTATGCAGTAATCAGTCATTTGTGATTTTTGACTTAAATCAGTCACTTGAAGTCTGTGAAAATGTCATATAAGCCTTGATATTTCGAAAACAAAGCTATATTGGCATATGGTATAGTTTGAAAAGTTTCTCGAAATAGGTGACTTTGCTTAAATCCTTTATCAAATCGTAGGACCCCAGGTATAGTAATTGCATTTTTTATCCATTACAAGCGTGTCGATTTAGTTGCTTTTTTTTTGTTAGTCTGCCGGGGTTATTTGTGTATATATGTACGACTGAATGCAGTCATGCTAATCCATAAGATGTTTTCCACAGCAGAGCAGATATATAATATTAGTAGTGATTTGGAGCGATAAGTGGCCGACAATTAGATTTGTAAATTATATTTTGTCTAACTTAGCGTTAAACCACCATATATTAATATAATATCAAGTCACGAGCACTTGTTAAATTCCGTTAACAGCACCCATAAGGGAAGAGATTGATAAGATCATTGTTTTCGAAATTCTTTTTTAGCTTGACAATATATACATTATCTAGCACTTATTGGTTAAAATCTATTCACGTTATTACGAAACTGTTTAAAATATTGATGTGGAAGCCTTCCCAATATCTTTAAAAGAAAAAGTAAACTTCGGTAGCGTTGTTTGTCTTGTAATGTAATCTGGATTGCTATAAGCCATATAGTTCGATGTGTGACTATACTGTTCAGAAACTCTTAAGATATTTATAGTTTTGTTATATGTGAGTAATACAAAACACCTAATATTAATGCAATATAGATCATTTCATATATGGTACTTTAATACAAACCTAATCCCCGAAATATTTTCATTTCATTATTTTTGAACACGTTTCACAGAAAGTATATGTTAGTGATATAAATATTATTTGTATGTAATGAGTGAAATATATTATAACCTTGTTCCTAAGTGAATAGCAGTCATGAAGAGAAAACGTCCCCAAATTAAATGTCCAAACAACTCAGGATCAATATTTTATAAATACAAAAGTCTTCCGCGTGTTCTGCAAAATGTTGAAGATATTAAACAACATTTCATATTCATCGCCGTCGTGCCAGTAATGTGGCAGTTCTAGTTTATTTTCAGTCAAAGATGAATGTCAAGAACTATTTGCAAAGTTAAACACTATCCTTAATAAGTTCTAAAATATATTTACAAATTTTTGACTTAATAATTGTTTTAGGGTCTTGTTATATAGCATGTCGCGGGCAATCAGCCTCTACGAGTTTTTTCTTGCTTTTATTTTGGGTGGTACATTGAAAGTCAGCATATCTACATTTCCTTTTAAATATAGGTACAACCTAAACAGTCGTACGAAAACATTGTAAAAATATGAAATTGGCAATACTGATGTGACAGTCTACATAACATGCATTTTCGGTGTAGCCCGAAAAACCCAATATTGCAGTGCTCGAGACAGTCTACATAACATGGCCACCAATTTTGTTGGTTGAGTATAACTTTTTAAAGAACTAAATATTTCCAAAATAAAAAGAAAACTTAGCAGCCAACATAAGGAATAATAAGAAATTATTCAATAGTACACGGAATTGACTATAGAGTAACGTTGTAGTCGTATCAGCAGCGGTGTTAGATGATAAGCAGCCAGAATATCCATATGAGAAGACAACTTAAGGTATGAATATCAAAATCTATGATCTTTCTTAAGACAGACTCTTATAAATTTAATATTTGATCCAATATATAAAAATAATGAATGGGTTATTAGATATAATGACAAAATCATTCGCTGAAGTAGATATCGTAAGAGACATTCAAAGAAAGAGGACTTATGCTCAGAGAAGAATACGTTTACTAAAATAATAAATGTGCAGCACAAACAGCTAGAATATGTGGAAGCGTGTAAACCACATGGATAAACAATACATAAAAGTAGGACATATAATTAAAATAACTGACAGACGGTAGGGAGGAAGAATGTAAAATGGATAAGCAGTGTTTATTTTGGTAACAGAAATGTAGAGCGCGAGCCAAAACCCGGCTTAAAAAGATTTTTTCCACACAACTTTTTAACTTTCAATCACACCAACTCTACGAAACTCTATTTCATACTTTTTTATCAACGTTCATATTAATTTAAAAATATGAAGTCTTCAAAATTTTAAATGTTGATACGGAAATGTACTTAATCCCACAACCCGTCACCTGATACAACAATCTAATCAAAATCACTATAACAATTAATTTGAGTTCACTTTTATCCTAGGTGACAGCGTACTTTCTTCTTCAGGTTTTTTCGAACAGTAGTGAAATACAACAACAAAAATTTTATTTTTTATATTATTTTAATTAATTGAATTTTTGGCTGACCATACAGCTGTTTCGAAGTATTGCCAAATACCCATCATCAGTGGTCTTGGAAATAATTCTTGTATTTAATTATTCGTAAATAATTATTTTTGAGACTGCAAGTACCAGGAATCGAACCCGGGTCCTGCCAAATGTGAAGCTCAGAATCAGCGCACCTTAAACAACTGATCCAAAGCCGTACTTGACTTTTTTGTTCGCATATTTTTCTGGAGTTTTGTTACTATTAGTATGAAAGTTTTTATTAACAATTTTACTTGTTGTGTTTATATTTTATATATATATTATATATATAAAGCTTACAGTTGTGGCAATTTTGCCGTCTGTCGCAATGTGGTAGTGTGTCTAACTTAGATAACAGATTTACTATGAATTAGGTAGATAAGATTAATGTAATAGTTGATGCACTGAAGAACTCATGTTAACCTTAAGGTCCGTTGTTAACATGGCACCTGAATTGTTACTTATTTATAGAAGCATTTCCAGACCCTAAAAAAGGAACAAGATGTTCTTACTCTGCGCAGTTTGCTAGGATATTTAGAGACCTATAGACCTTTAGAAATTCATTTTACTTCTTACTAAAGCTAAACAATTGCTAAAGAGTTCAGCTGCTGTTTTTCCTTTTTATTCTCTTTATTTAATTATTGTTAGCAATTTTACTGAAGACGTGTGTCTTTTAAACAAATTTTTTTTTAATTCTTAAAATTTCAATTACTAAAATTTAACACATTTTTGCCAGAGACCCAGATGTCTAGGAAAATAACAAGTTGTGGGTTTGAGTTTAACTGCACTTAATTAATCTAACGCTATTGAAAAATGAAAAAAAAAATTAAGCATTTCATAGTATTATTTTTAAAACATAATCCGACACCATTTTTATCTTATCCATCGGGCTAGTTCAGCGATCTGCAATTTTCTTTGACATTGTTATTAGCAGAAGTACGTTTTAGGTGTATCCTTAAACCAACGGTGATGTCATTTAAAGTTACCACAAACATATGGGCAGCTTTGAACTTGACATCATCGAGTTCATTAAATTGGTGACCGACCGAGTATCTGATTGCATATATTGATCATTCTTTTAGTTGAGGCACGTCTTCTTCAAAAGACGGCAAACTTCGATTGCCGTATAAACACCACAATCGTCAGGAAGTGACGTCAGTTAATAAAATCGGCAATTCAGAGTTTTCACAATTTCATTAATAACAGTATATATAAAAATATAGATTTTATGGTTCAAAATGCAACTGATAGTCTAGAGAAAGAAAGCTCTTCATCTCATTACTAAAAAATATTTTACAGTTTTGATTTTTCCAGATATAATTTTAATTGTGTGGATGTATTTATCCCCATATCTTCCTTGCAAATAAAATAATAAATCAAAAATTATTTTCATATGAAATATGCAAAACTTTATGCATGCATGCATGCATGCATGCATTCCCTTTCCTATCTTGAATATAAGTTATCTTATCCCGTCCATTAAAGCGAAATAGAGCATCCTCAGAATTATCATTAAATTCCTCATGCATAATCAAATGGCTGGTACGGTGTAAAGTTGTACAATGGAACACAAATTCTACAATTATGACAATTTCATTTCATTTCCAAATTTGAGTATGTACTCACATGTAAATATACTGCATCCTTCCTATGTGCTAAAGCCATAATTTTACCTAAAAATATTTGCAAATACAAATACAATATTTTCTGAATTAGGTATCATACATCACACTGAGTTTGGACCGTTGGTCGGTTGGTCGGTAGGTCGGTTGGTCGGTTGGCTTGTTGGTTTACTGTTTAGTGTGGTTTTGTTCGAATTCAAATGGAATGAAATGACTGCATTCATAGACGAGATGTTGTAGGCACACATAATTACAAATACGACATTTTGAGTTATGCGCATAGAGGGGCGAATAATTTTCTACGTTAACTGTGGTGTAAATTGGCATAATTGCGTCCGTCCATCCATCCGTCCTTTCAGCTGTCATAGCGTCCGTTTGCAGTAATAATGTGAACACTGCTACATACTACTACACAGATATATGCCCCATTCATATATTTTGAATTGCCAAATATTAAAATTATTTTAAATTATTTTCAGCACATATTCACACGAGGCCAGCAATCTCTTTTTTTTTGGAATTTTCTTATTGCCACGTTCTATTTTTCATTTGAAACAGTACTGGACCTCACTGGATACTAATTATTCCCGGAGCAACCTATCGACAATGCTTTTATTTTATGGTACAAAATAATAGCCAAATATATTGTTCATCTCTACTCGTTGTTTCGATGACAAGTGCAAATTGGTTTTTCCTTTGCTTTTATTGAAATAACTGACCATTTTGTATATTCCAAGTGGACAAATTGCTTGATGAATATACATATACTAGCAAAAATATTCCTAACAAAGCAAAAAAGTTTTTTTTTTACTTCTACTTATTCCATATCCTCGTGTATAAAATTTCTAAAATATTTCAGCGCTAGAAACTTTTCGGAGATATGTTCTGATCATCAATCATTCTACGAATGCTTCAAATTTTTTTAATTATCTTTGAAGATGAAAATAATAAATTTCAAAAATTATTGTATAGGAGGAAAATAAAATATTCGTTTATGGCATGACAGCTAAATGCGAAAAGAAATTCACCACTAAAATCAGTTTCCGACTAGAAACTTCTTCTGGTAGTCAGTAACATTGTCTAAACCAGGTAAGGACACGTTATGTTATTTCATAAAATGTGTTAGCTTTTTAGTATTTCAGATTCTACTTGATATGAATATCCACATTAAATATATAAACATACCCTATACGATACATTCAACTTATATAAATAACAACTTATAGAATTCTTTATTGTACGGACCAAATAATATATCATTACCATAGATATAGTACAATATTTTCTACTTATCTCATATGTGATAATCATATAGCACTGATCACCTACATACCTTCTGCTCAAAACAGACTCGGATTTTGTAAATAAAACACACAAGTTTATATTTTATTCCAAATTTATTTCATCTCCTTTAAAATATGCTCCTTCTGAAGCGATACACATATGCCAACGCTTAACCCAATCTTCCATACACTTTTCGTAGGCCCGTGCAGGTATGGCTTTTAGATCCTTCGGCAAATTCTCTTTAACCAATTCAATCGACTTAAAACGCTTACCACGAAGGAGCAATTTGAATTTCGGGAACAAGAGAAGTCGCAGGACGCCATATCTGGCGAATATGGTGCCTTAGCGATGACAGTGGTGCCGTGTTTGATCAAAAAATCGCGTACAACAAGAATTTTCCATAGTAAAAATCGCTAAATGCACTTGAGGTAGTCTCACATTAACAGCTCCTGTAAACAAACTAATTAACAGATGGCGCTCAAATTTGTACCATATATCAAGAAAGGGTGTACCAACATAACAAAAAAAAAATCTTTTGAAAAAGGTTAATTACTTAAGGAGTAGTTAACAAGCAAAAAAAACCGGATACTTTTTGAGCATGAGGTATACTTTCAGAAATTCAAAAAATAAAGCCAGCATTATTTCGGCTCAATTGCCAACTGCCTAACAACGATGATACAAATGAATTTGTTTAATAGCTAATTTGTTAATAAAATACTTTACACTTACAGATTTTGTTAAAATTTTAATATAAATAAAAATATATTTTTATACAAATAACTTCGGTCTACATCGTACAAAGGTACAAAAAAATTATTTTATGCATACATATAATAACTTAAAAAAAACAAATGTACGGAATTTATAAAATTTTATTTAAAAAATAATAAAAAAAAAGTTAAAAAAATAAAAATTTAAAAAAAAATTTAAAAAAAATTACCTCAGGCCGGATTTGAACCAGCGTCTTTAGATCTCAAAGTCACAAACTGAATATGCTAATTTACTAATTAATTTAATTTATAGAGGGCGTCTTACAACCAATATGCACTAACACAGTAGCACATTTACCTAATATTGGGAAGGAAACTTAAATGCATTTCCTTGGGTTCGCTCTCCTGGCATTCAATTTGTGAACACGCTTGTCTACTGCTCTACCAGTTGAGCTACCGAGGCTATGAATCCAACTATGGATATAAATCTATTTAAGTTACATATGCTATAAATTTTCACAAAAATACACATGAGAATTATAAGTCATTAACAAGACACACTTGCTTAAAGGTATATATTTCCCGTTTATTAAGTTCTATATGCTATATTTACAGATTATAACAAAAATAAGTATTCCTTTTCTTTGATAACTAAAAAATGTTTTTATTATGATATATTTTTACTGATATTTAAAACAAATTATATTTTATTCAAATATTTTTCCAATATTTCAATAACCTTCGATGGTTATCTTCGGGGAAACCAACAAAACGTACAATGTAAAATTTATAGCGGAAAAATTAAAAAGAAAATCATACAATAATAACATATTGTCTCATTATTAACAGATGGCTAGAGTATAAAGTTCTCTCGTATAACAGCATCATAAAGCCAATTATGGTATCCAGCTATTTGGTGATGCTTGTGCTTCAAGTATTAAAATTATCCAAAGAGCTCAGTCTAACATGCTAAGAACATTCACTGGTACCCCATGGTATATTAGGAATGAAAGTATCCACCGAGATTTACAAATTCCCTTAGTTAAAGCAGAATTTGACAATATAAGAAAAAATTCACTAAAAGTGTGACTGAACATGTTAATCCCTTAGCAAGGAATCCCGCACTCCTATCCACTATTTCCCGCCTAAAAAGAGCTGACTGTCCAGCCATTAATTAATATTTAATAGCTTGAAGTAAGTATTCAATAGCACCTTTCTTTTTAGTAATCTGATAAAGCTTAACTGGTTTCTTATTAACAACCTAACATTCGCTCCAATGAAATTTAACCCATTGATCTAAGTTAGGTCCGTGATATAAGGCTTACTTATTTTTTTTTATACAATATGATAAGTGTTAAGATTTTAAAACTTATAGTCAGTCTCATTGTAAGAGAAAATACAATAAATAAATGTAAAAGTATTTAAAACAAAAAAAAAATTACAAATTTTTTGTTAATTATTAATTTTACGACTTTTTCAATTACATAAAATTAAATAATAATAAATCTTATATTAAAAAGATTTTAAGCCTAGATGATTAAGTAGGAAAAGTGAAGAGCTAATAAATGACTAGATAAACCGTAGATGGCTTATTAAGAAAGAACAACTAAAAAATGAATATACATTGTGACCGAAAAGTTTTGGGAAATTCTCATTTAAAATTCGCGCGCTGTATATTTTTCGATATTTTAAGTTTATGTAGTTTGGCAGCACTGTCCTTAATTACTATGCCAAAAATGAGCGCGATCTGTCAGACAGTTCGTTTACGGCAGCTGTTGAAACCAGTTCACCTCAGTAGTGCGTTGCGAAAAAAACAATGGAAAAAAATATTGAACAAAGAGTTTGCATCAAATTTTGTTTTTCGAACGAAATTTCGTGTGCAGAATCGTTGCGAATGCTACAAAAGGCTTATGGGGAATCAGTTTTATCGAAAACTCAAGTTTATGAGTGGTACAAAGCCTTTCAGGACTGTCGTACGACCGTCGAAGACATGCCGCGTTCTGGACGACCTTCGACCTCTACCACCGACGAAAACATTGAAAAGGCAAAGGAAATCGTGTTCAAAAATCCTCATGTGAGTGTTAGAGAGATAGCACGAGAGCTAGGCATCGGTCGTGAGATGGCTCGTTTGATTTTGGTGGACAATTTGTGTATGCGACGTGTCAACGCCCGGCTTGTTCCGATTCACCTCAATTTGTTCAACATTATCAACGATTTTAAGGCCAAACATTCAATAAATACCATCGAACAGCCACCGTATTCACCTGATCTTGCACCGTGTGACTTTTTCCTGTTTCCCAACCTCAAATTACCACTCAGAGGAACGCGTTTTGAATCCATAGAAGACGTAAAACAGAATTCGCAGAGGGAACTCAAAGCCATACCGGAAAGCGCCTATAAAAAATGTTTTGATGATTGGAAGAAACGTTGGCATTTGTGTATCGCTTCTAATGGAGCATATTTTGAAGGAGATAAAATAAATATTGGTGAAGATTAAGAATTTTGCGTTTTATTTAAAATTTCCGGAAACTTTTCGGTCACAATGTATAAAATTTTTAACACTTATTCATATAATTCAGATAAAGCAATAATTTTTATATTGAAAGGAGTTAAAATATAGATTTTTAAATAAGAAAAGTGGAGATCTAATGAATAAATATATAGACAGACAATTTCAATTAAAATTTTTACGAATTTTATATATACTTAAAATAAAATAAAAATTGTTATATTACAAACCTTTAAGCTACAGATGGCTTATTAAAAACAGTAACGACCTCATAAATGGATGTATGGATATGGATCAATTAAAACCTTTTTGATTAATAATTTTAACCAATTTTTCATATCATCAAAATAAACCAAAAACTCTTATATTAGAAATCGTCAGATCATAGATAACTGAATAAAAAATAGATGATATAGATGATTGCAAATAAAAAATATTTTTAAAGTTAATTTTTTCTTGCCGAGAGTGAAGCGTCTTTATGACAAAAATAAACTATTTAAAAGTTAAATAGATTCGATATATATGTATATGAATAAAAATTTAGGTAAAGTGAACAATCATATTGGATATAGTAATAGAAAACATTGGGTTTTATATTTATTGCATATTAAAATAAGAAAAATTTGTTTAAAATAAAAGTATCAATTCAATAATAATTAAAATTTATTTTCATAAGTTACTAATTATTTATAAAAAAATAGCATAAGCTTATAATAATAATAACAATAAAGTCATGCTATAAATAAACTCTCAGTAGAGCACAGGACTGCAACCTAAATATTCTAGATATTTTTTAATACAAGAGAGTTTATAAAATTTACTTCCGGAATGTCATAAGGTTTGTTGTCGGGAAGTTCTTATGATTATGAAGGTTAGGTGTTCAAGTTTTAGTAAAGAACCAAGCCGGAGAGTAACGCAGGAAAAAGACACCTGGAGAGGTGAGTTGTATTTCAGTTTTTCTATTCTGAACTATAGTTTTGTTAAAAGTTATTGAATAAAATTCTGATAAAAGTCATTGAGTGAAGTTTTGGTAAACGTTATTGAATAAAGTTTTAAATTGGTCGATATATTTCCAGGATACCGCGATGTAGTACATATAAATCTCTGCAGTTTCATTATGTTAATTATATTATAATAACTGAAAAAATGCAATACGATCTTATTTAAAATATTTACATATGGTATATCGACTGTGATTTATTTTTGTAAATATTCTGGTAACGCTTATAAAAGAATCCATATGGTTTCCACTATATGTTAGAAGAAAAATCCTAATATAATTACCAACATAATTGGCCAGTTAAGGTTCTAAGTATGTCAGCACTGATTGGCAGTCCAACCAAACAATCCAACCAAAGTTACTTAATGGGATGAGCAAACCGTTTTCAATTTATCATCTGTGGCAACTGCTGGCCGAACAAATTCCCAACAGTATGGCATCTTCCCACAAATTGCTGAAATGTGCAGAGATTATGATATCTTCCCACAAACTACTGAAGTATGTAGAGCTTAGTATAGACCAGTGGACCTGTCACACAATTCTCAATTTACCACAACATGCAACCACGAAACAGCTCAGAGTAGATGGATATAATTATTATATATTTTAACATTTGATGCATTTATTTTAAGTGTTAGGCTCTCTCAGATGCTGTTATGTGCTCGAATAATGTCTAGTGGAACGTACTTGTGTATACACGGTGTTACTCATAGTTACTACGAGTAGTTCGTGGCACAGACCTAATATATAATTGCAGTCTGAAAGCATGTTTGCCAGGTTGACAACATTAAAGTTCTCACATATTGAAAATTTATATAACACTTAAGTGTTGATATTGGTAATCAGCTGATAAAAAAATAATAAATACAATTTAAGATTTTGAATTAAATCAAGAATCCCTATGATTTTTCCACCATACCTTTCATATATATACTCCTTATTTAAATTTTTGCATTTTTAAAACAGTGCTAAAAAACGCACTTGAGTCCAGTTTATGTTACTTGGAGGTGCATTGTAAAACTCTTTTAAGTATGTATACTATATATAAGTACACACTTTTATATACATATGTTACCGTAGAAACATTAATTAATGGAATGATTGCGATTTCCGGTGCACTATGCTTTGACTAATAATGTCAGCACCGCCGAATTAACTTGATTCTTGATATATCGAATTTTAAAACTAGTAATTTGTACATATAACATATCAGTATATGTTAAAGATATCTCAGGAGTTACGCTCTATATTCATACTATAACTACCTTATTGGCTATGACGTCAATAACACAATTTGGAAGCTGGATGAGCTTCTAAATAAATCCCATTACAACCATTAGTCAATTTTTATACACATCGATAATGACTGATAATAATGTGATGAGAGAATATACAATATATATGTAGTAATGTAGTACACGGACGTTGTACAACACTAGAAGGGGAACAATGACAGCTGACAGAAAGGCGGCATGATAGGCAGTTTGGTTTATAATAATTATTGTGTGTTGTATTGTATTTGATAATAAAGTGATATTTAATCTAAAAAGTGCATATTATCTCTATACAGTGAAATTACCACAATATATGTGTTTAGTTTTAAATCAGTGCTATTATTCTGGCTGAGTAAGTTGTACAATGTCAAAAGATATATTAGACTTAAGATAATTTTGGGCTGTCTTACTTAACTTATCTTACTTACTATCTTACTTTTGCGATAATTTCGATAACCCTGCCAGACTCAGTTACATTAGCCATACAAAATGTATAGTACACAAGCTCTATGCAGAGACGTGCAAAATAAGAGAGTATTTTATTTATTAACTTAGTAAATATTGCTTTAAAAATTTCAATGCGGCAATTATTGGTGTTAATTTCGACAAAAATGTAAGAAAACAAACACACAACAATAAGTGAATTTATAATTCCTGGACCAGTAGGTTCAGTAAGTTTAAAACAGAAATGATAAAATTATCAAACATTTCACAATTTCTTTACTAGTTGCTTTCGGCAGCTTTTAAGTGGGGTAAAAAACAACAAGTTGCTCGCTTAAAGTTGCTAATCTGTACTCAAGACAACAACACTACTTTCTCTATCTAAGCACCTAGTTGTGAAGTGGTCAAACATTTTAGCGTCTGCAGAAAGCAATATGTTATTACCAAACTGATAAGAGAACAATTGTGAACCTTGATTGGAAGTTTCAACGAATATTCTAGTCATCCGTTAAAAGTTTATAAACAAAATGAAAAAGTGTAACAAATTTCGAAATTGTGGAAATGAAATATTTCAAAAAGAAGTACATGAAGAAAATATAATTTATCCTCCATCAAGTCCTATCAAGTTAATAGTTATTAAGGTCGAAATATTATAAACTGTTACTAATTTTGTTGTAAAAAGGAAATTTCATTATTATTAACTTTACTTTTAATTCATTATTTGTTTTAATTTTAGCTTAGTTCTTTATTTTTATGGAAAAAGTAATTCGATTGCATTATGTGCACATATGTAATGTCTCGCTTAGCACCACTTATAAGGTGCCGAGGGAACCTAATGTTTACTTTGATAAATGTAACTCTAAACAATAAGAAAATGTAGTTCTGAATCACATTGAATGCTTTTATGTGAAATCTTGAGAAAGTAAAAATGCATTTCACAACTGTCCTTACATCCTAATTTTGAAATAACATTGGCTAATGGCTAAGGAATGTTACCAAAAGGAGGAAAGTGGTCGTCTCTTTCTTAATAAAACCTGCCCTTGGTTTAAAAACTTTCAATTCACATTGAACATTTGATTTGAAATTTCAATCTGAAGTAATAAAGAAATATGTAATAAACTGCAGTAGCAGCCAGATCTAGTTTTTAGTAGACCAAATGCTAAAACCAATATATCTGTACATCTACAGTATACATGACTGGTGGATATACAATAGAGATTGTTATCATAGTTTCGAAATATATGTTATTTTCACATGTTTTATATTACAAACACATTGTATATTTGATTTAAGTATGGTACGAAATGTAAACTGGAAAAATACTTTATTTATTATTGCCACATACTGACGATCCTCATAAATCCCCAGTTACATTCAAAGAATTTTATAATATTTTTTTAATTTTAATTTTTCTTGCCGAGAGTGACGCGTCCTTATGACGAATAGAAACTATTTAATAGTTAGACGGATTCGAATAAGAATGAAAAGACAAGGACAAAAGTTTTATTTAATTTATTGAAATTTGACTGACCATAAAACGCTGTTTCGAGTACTGCCAAGTGCTCATCATCAGTGGTCTTAGGAAATATTAGAATATCCTAATTAGTTTATAGTCCGTATATAATGTTTTGCCTAGAAATAACAATAGCTTTATAATTCTATTAATAATTATAGTTTCATAATTATAATAATAATTATAGTTTTATAGTAATTATAATAATAATAAATCAAATTATAATTAATTTTTTCTTTGTGTTTAGAGCAAAATAATGTGAATAACTGCGCATCATTCGTTTCAAAATTAGTATTTTATTTCTGCGTAATAAAATACGCTTAGGTGGCAATATTGACATGACATGCAATGACATGAAAGTATAGTTATCACTCTCACACTTGACGCTTTAAAAAATTAGTAAACGCAAGTAAAAATTGTGAGAGATTGGAAGTTATTAAAAATTAAACAGAATTGTGACAAATACCATAATTTTTTTATATGTTGTAAGCGTTTAAGGATATAGTATTAGATTTGGATATGTTATACTGAACGGTATTGGTTAAAAAATGGTACTTTTATTTCAGTGCTAATAGTGCCGTGCTTCCCCACACTACGCTGTATTGCAATTTTTTAATATTAAAAACAATACATGATAAATGTGCTAAAAAGATAGCAAATGATATACGTTCAAGTTTTAAAATAAAATAATATATATAATATATTGGTAAAAAATATTTTAGGAAAAGCAAAAAACGTGTGTAAGCACAACTTTGAAAATGTCCCGCTTACAAGCGCCAGAGAATGGAAGCACCTCTAATGCTGAGTCTATGGACCCTGAAAATATTATTATGACAGAAACGAAAAAAGGGGGACATCGCGAACCGCACAAACGTAAAATTTTGAATTCGGTTAATACTAATTCTGAATTGGATACCATAGTGAATAATGAAAACTTAACTAAAACTGGTTCACCCATATTGGTTTCTGAAGTAGGGAGCATAGTAAAAGGTGAGTGTGGTGTCGAAGAGGATCAAGATAAAAATAAAGAAGAGCAAAATGAATCACAAGTGGATACCAGTGCAGAAGAAAAATTCATTCAAATAAACGATGTTACCAATTGTTCAGTTAAAGTACACGTCACACTGAATGGCAAGCAATCAATGGAAAATTTAGAAGAAAGTAGTAATGTTTCAGTTTATACAAGTGATCTAGATCCAGATTTGCCAGAGAGTGACCAAACAAAATATGAAAAACTTCAAGTTCCGGTGAATAAAACACCTGAACCTGTAGATGAGCAATCTGTTGAAATTAGTTCAACTATTGACACTGAAGGGACATTAGAAACAAAACAAAATCCTCAAATGCCTAGCAAAGCTTCGGAAAAGGTAATTTTCAATTTAAAAGTATATTTTAAATTTAATCATTTTGATATATTTTAGAACGATTTTAAATCTTCAAATGTACCAGACGTCACACCGACAACAACAGCAACTCCGGTTTTGGCATCTCCAGTTTCGGCAGCAACACCAAATGTTCGAAATAAACCAGGAGACAAGGAAGATAAAACTGAAACTAATGTCCCTTCGACTGACGTAAAGAACGTAAAACGTCCCGCTAAAACAGGATATAGCGAAAATAACAGAAGTGAAGTGAAACCTTATGATTTGGTATTGAAAAAATCATTCAATGTGGCACAAATTATATTTAGTACCCATAAGGCAAGACAACCCCATACGTTTACGAGAAAGGTATAGTTATTGTGTATTCCATAAACTAATCCCGTACGCATTGTCTTCAATCACCAATCATAAATGTCTCCCTTTTCATTTTAGATGATGACTAAGTTGGTAGAAATATTAAAAGGGCTAATTGTGGATAAAAAGTGCAATTGTGTATTGATACTTTCAGACGGTCCGAATTTTTGCCATGGAGTAGATTTCACTGCCCTGACACATCGTGTTATAGAAAGACGCCGTCAAGTGGCGCATAATTTAGCGAAAGCAACAAAGTAATTTAATTTTTGTGCTAAATATATGATTCCCGTTATAGAAATTAAATTACAGAATTAATTCAAATAATTTTTTTTACAGAGATTATTTATATACGTTACTCACATTTCCGAAACCTATTATTGCCGGTGTTCGTGGTTCCAATGTTGGTTTAGGTGTGACACAACTGTCACTTTTTGATGTCGTTATTGGCACTACTAAAGCTACTTATGAAGCTCCATATGCTAAAATCGGACAGTTACCTGAAGGTTATTGCATTTGGAATAACTTACCCAAAATCAGGCGAAACTTTGTAAGTATATGAAAATACTTTTATAATTAATTATTTGAAATATATATGGTATATGTCTATTTAGAGAACGAAATTGTTCTTTAATTGTGATAAACTACATTCTGCTGAGGCTCTTTTATCGGGTTTGGTTAGTAAATTTTCATCCACAAATGATCTGAATGAAGTTGCTTTAGAACAAGCTAAGAAAATAGCTGCATTCTCTCCAGAGGTAAGAATAATTATGAGATACATTTTTATTATTTTAAGTTTTTTCTTACGAAAGTCATTGAACATTTGTATCCACCTTAAAATGATAATATATATATTTTTAATAGCTTATATAGAGTGGGGCAATACAGCTACTTATGTTACTTAGTAACAAGCTTAAATACTAATTTCTTGTAAAGTAAACTGGCTTCTTATTTTAGTCCAATGAGATATAGTAGTGCATACTATTTTTATTATTAAATCACACTTTTATCACGCCTTCATTATTAATTTCATTGAAATTATAAGTGCTGTATATATTATAAGTGCTTAATTTCAAATCTGCACTTGATGTAAAAAACTTAATTTTATCACATTATGTACTCTGTATATATATATGCATAAATATAAATTTGTATATACCTAAACTTTTCTTGAAATTGTAATATTTATATCAAAAGCAAATATATGTTATATGTATATATTTTCTGTTCTATATATATACACTCTTCAATATTAAATTACCTTATTTTTTATTACGGTAGAGGATCACAAATTAAAACTCTTACAAATTCGAATTGTCCAGAAATTAGAACCAAAAAATTTTAATACATTGTATGCACTAAGGGCTCTAAAATTAGAGCTCTTCTGTCTCCTTTATTTTTAAGTTTTGTTTAAATAAGTTATAGTAAGTAAAAATATTGGGGAAACTCCCAAAATGCTCGCTTTAATGAAATGCATTCAAAAATGCAAGTTAAGGACGGATCTAAAATGAGTTCAATACCGATAATGAAATACAATATACCGATAATACCAATATAAAAAAATACATACAGTTTTTTGAAAGGACAGTTTTGCAGTTTTCTTGCTGATCAGTCAGAGTGGTCACTCTAGTCACTATGTTTAGTTGCAAAGCGGATTAATTTAAGAAGGAGATTCCTTGTTTCATATTGGATCAGGAATGTTCATCTCTCGTCTCTAAATGCGATGTGCGCGTATCCTAGCACTTCAGCACATATCTTTTTCAAAGCATTTTATATGCTACTCCACCCTTGATCAGTTGTTTGGTTCTCGGGGTTTTCCATATTGGCGCCAATAGGAGTTATTTCACACGAGAATATATTTCTGTGCTGTGCATTCTTGAGTTTTCTTATATCAAAATTTCCTAAGACAGTTGGCCGTTTTGAGCTCAGCGACGACAAGGAGTGGCTACTACCGATCTCTGCACTTACTAATAATGCTTAAATATGATTTCTATTATGCTATAGTTTAGCGTTTGATAAATTCATTTATTTGTTAGTTAAATTTTCTATATCTCCAACATGTTACAGCCAATTTGTTTCTGATTGCTGTAAGTTTTCAAAACTTATAACTTTTGGATTCCAGATGTTCAAAGTGCAAAACAATCTCTAAATCGTTCTAACATGCCTTTTCTAATTAGACTTAACTACATTAAGGAATATTAAAATAATTTCAGATTTATATTAAATAACAAAATAGTTGAATATAAATATATTGACAGTATTTCTTTTTTTTTTGCAGGTGTCTACGGCAATGAAGAGGACAGTAGTTCTTAATAATTTAAAAGCTGTTGGGACGCAATTGGACGCAGAATTCGACACGATCATTGACCAATGGTGCTCAGACAAATGCTTTGAAAGCTTCAGGAGATATATAGAAACGGGTCATTTCTGATTAAATCACTTTTTTGCATATATATACTTAATTTTAAATATATATCATACTTAATTTTAAAGCTAAATTGCTATATCAAAGTAAATTGCAAAGGGTCTCATAAACGATCTCATAAAATTTACAATTAATACATTTTTGAGTTAACATTAAATTTTCAAATATAAGAACTCATAAATACATTTGTAATTCTCTAAATTGAAAACGTAAAAATTTTTATAATAAATTAACAAATTAATCAGAAAAGGTACAAAAAATGGATTAAGAATGTCTTATCTTAACTTAAGAATATAGTGAGTAACAGATCCTTATTGTGTGACGTATGAAATAAAATATATTTTCTATAAAAATCAGCTAAAAAACTATTTCTAATCAAGTCTGACAATGGGTTTTATAACTTATCTTAAATATTAATAATATAGAAAAGGGCTGTCGAGACCAGATATGAACGTGGGCCAATACAAGCCATTGTACAGACTGAGGGGCCGCAGAAACAAGTAAATACGTCCATTGTTTTTTTGGTAAACAATAAAAGTGCGGTGATAAGGTTAAATTTAATTTATTAATTCATTGAGTTCATTTTTTCCGGATACTCTAAAAATAAAGTATTGAGTTGTTACTAAAACGTATCAAGGGCAAATTTGCATAACTGTGGCAGATTAGAAACAAGACGCGGACCGCATCTGGCCTATGAGACGCGACTTAGACAGCCCTAACATATTAACACCTACACCAAGACTTAAAATGTTTATTGTGCGATGCTAAATTATTATATTTAATGTTTGAAAGCTATTTTATAGAAATGTCAATTAATATATATGTATATTAATATTATTTTGTTATTATCGTAACGCATTAGCAGATTAAATAAAAAATACACGACATGGAAAATGTGAGGGCGTGTGAAGAGTTTAGTAGAGAATGGTGGAGAAAAATGTGAATGTGGGTGAGGTGACAATTATACCTAACTTAAATCCAGGTAAAGGAAGCTTACCATTTCGATGAGATCGACCGTTAAACCAATCAAACTACGCTATCATACAAGAAAAACTCACCAGAGTTTTTATCTCCAGAGTATCTTTAACAATATTCTGTACATTCCCTCGATATGTAGATTTCATACTGAGAAAAAGGCTTCTACTAGAAATATCCAAATCCGCTTTTATGTGAAGAACAAAGTTCTGATGCCAAATAGCATATATGTTCTAGAAAAGGAACATAAAAATCAAAGGACTTAACTGTTGAGTCTAAACACAGAAGGAACTCACGGATAACAGTTTATATTGCTTTTACATCTTATTTTCTTTGTATTTTTACCCTTCAAATAGTACTTAAGAGATACTTAGGAAACTATTTGTGTTCTATTTTAACATTGTTTTTTTTAAAAGTATTCGGCATTTGCAGCTTAAACGACTTGTCGGAGGAGTCTGTACCATATACTTTTCATATTGGTACCATTTTTATATTATATTTATATGTTATATTTATATATCATATTATTTTCCATATTTATGCTATAAATCTGTTTTTGAGAAATTTGCATAGTTTTTAACAGACATTCAGAAATGTTTTTTTTTACTAAGTTTAGTTTTCAATTTTCAATCCATCTTCGTGAAAAAATATCGTATATTCTCTATTTCGCATATTTCTAGATATATCACTAACATGATATTACTTTTCAGCCAGAAGTTTTCTTTTTTTTTTTTGACCAGAACGCATTCTGAATAGCACTTATGCGCTTCATATTATCTATATTATTTCGGATATTGTAAGTATATAGGGTAAGGGAAATCAATAATATTAGTGGTTAATAACAATAGCATATTTAATTATGTTTACTGAAATGTTTTAATATAGTCTTATAAAAAGATTTTCATTTTGCTATACACAAATTGCACAAAAAGAATTCTTACATAAATGTATTAACTGAAACAATATAAGTATGAGCAAACTTTATTTAATTTCTTTAAAAAATTAAATAAACGAAAAATACATTTGTTATAAATTAAGATTATATTGAGAAATTCTGTTCTAATGTTACAAAACTGTTTTATATCATACCTATAGGTCATACGTGCAAACTATTTGTCATATGTAACCCGCTACCAGGCTTCTACCTGACACTGCACTGGTTATCAGGCACATCGGTTGTGTGTGCGCACCAATTGGAATAGCTCATTAAGTTCGGTTAGTGCCCAATCTGTTCCCTCTTCTTAAGACATGGTGTTTTCATATATATTTTTCCTCTGATTCTTTCATGGTTTTTAATTGGAACATAATCTTCAAATCAATGCCATATAGACATATGAAGCTGCGTGTTTAGAGCTCATCCTTAAAACTAGCTATTATTATTCAAATAAATGAATAAGTGTTTTCTGCTTATGTGGTACATATGATAGATGTTATTACAATGATCATATGATCAAGTTAGCGAAGAAGATGGATGTAATTTTGTTCAATAATATCAATGTTAGAACAAAACTCTTAAAGCTTTATTCCAATATTTGTGGTTCATTTAGATGTAGTTGTCGTTGCCAACATGTAAATGATCAAAGGTGCTACAAAGAATTTTTCATTTAAAAACTTCCAAAATGGGACAGTGGATTGTATCCAATCTGCAACAATCGGCAATAGTAATTCTAAATCTGATCTTCAGGCTGTTATCGTTATTTTTCGTCATGGCGATGCTAAGGTAGGTGAAGTCCTTGACATATTCAAAAGTATAGTCGCCAGTGGCTTCAAGCTGTCACAAAGTACAATTCAAAGAATATTATACGCCACAATTATTAAGCCAACACCGCGATAGTTGGCGCAAAACATCAAGGCGCCTTAACTGATATCAAGACAAAGGGTACTGAGATTCTATTCATTGGGTATATTTTCATCACACCATATTTTGTAGATAAGCTCATGTATGTACCCTATTAGTGTATTAATAGGAGTTTTAACATCATCATTTTCATAAGCGTGACTTGTGTAAATCATGAAATAATCAATCTGGTTCTGTGTTGAGTGATCTGAATAAAGTCACGTTAGCTATTGACTATTGCGGTGCTACATACTACCATGTTTAGCGCTGCAATGAAATCAATTGGTATTAGACTATTGTTGGAATTGGATTCATGGAGATTGAATTTTTTAACCGTCGGAGCAAACATTTTTTTCTTTTTCGACCTTTACGTTAAAATCCCAGAGAACAATTTTAACGTCATGGGCGAGACTGTGGTCATAAATTTCTTCAAGTTTCGTGTAGAATGTATTTTTGGTCAATTCATTCTCTTCTTGTGTTGGTGTGTGAGGGCAAATTTGCGTGATGTTGAAGATTTTTTCCTTTATACGAATTGTAGTAAACCTTTCATACACTGGTGTGAATCGCTGGACTGATTTTGAAAGTGTACCGCTAACCACAAAACCGCATTCAAATTCACGTCTATTTGCATGGTAGCTGTAGTAGACATCACAGTTTGCTCTTTTAGTGCAACATTGTCCTATATAACGTTTTTCCTGAATGGGGGTGATGACAGCCTTACATTTATTTCACTAGTTGAAGAGAGAGGCACCTTCCCAATGGAGGATTTGGACAAGTCAGGTGCATATAAGCAAATTATAATCCTTTGGTCGATTGTGGGGGTTGTCAACTTTTCTGTTTCAATTCCAAGGCATTTTAACATCCTTTACTAGAGGCTGATTTTATGTGACAGGTATCTAATCCTGTGCTCAACCCAAACTTATCGTGTGGTAAAACTCGCTGTATGCACTATTAGTTCATCACCCAGCGAGTGCCAAGTAACTATCCAGGGGTGCTACGTGGTGATTCTGCGACAACTTACTAATTACAGAAACATTAAAAGAATTAAAGGATACGAAAGTAGAATATATTACATTTGTTATAGTGTCCAGATTTGATATTAGATATTGAATATTGTGAACTTTTGTAGTCGAATTATTCTCTGATAGCAAAGTATATATTAGGCATATAGATGGGCAGTTATAAACAAATTTTCATATCACAGCAGGAGACTTAATTGTAAAGCGTACATCTTGCAAATATGCTCTATAAAACCCAATATGCTCTATAAATAAAAACCAAATATATTCCAAATTAAAACCTAGCCTAATTTTTTTAGGGAACGCTCATATTAAACTGTATCTAGCAGAGAACTTATAGGTGTACATATACGAACCTCTCTATCTATAACAGAATTCCAGGATTCGACTGAACACAAAGTCGACAAATAACTTGAAAAAAAAGTTGAACACCTCATGGAAACCAAGGTGCAATAATTCATTATAATAAGATCTTTAAATTTCTTTCTTTTCTTGTTTTGCTTAAAATTACACTGTAAAAAACTTGGTGAAGAAAAAAATTTATTTAAAATTAATTTAAAAATATTTAAAATGTAAAACAGTTTTCAAAAGCAATTATATCCCTCGAAATGTGAGAAGGAAATAAAAAATTTTTATATTAATAAATAAAATATATTTTTATCAAGATGGCATATTTGGCAAAAGCTCAAAGCAATTTACAAATAATTTACATGAATTCAATGCAGCGGCAAACTTAAAATAAAAGTTCGGTGACCCGCGTTTTGATTGCTTGAGTACGGAACCTAGCCAAAAAATGCCCGACCAAATGCAGTCACCCTTATTTCTAAGCTAAAATTCCATTAAATAAATCAAAAATATGAAATTCACAGGCTCAGTTTAAAGAATAAAAATTACTAAATCAAAAAATAAATTATAAGTTGTCATTTATGCATTTGTGCAACGGCACATATGGCGTATAATTGCTCGACATAATACTCATATCTGTTGGCTATGATAAGCTAAACTATAGGGATGTGCAATTCCTTCGTATTATCTACAACGTGTATTTCTTTAAATAGTTTATATATCAATTAAATACAAGAACATATGTGAGCCAGAGGCGTAGCCACCATAACTGGGGCCCTTCGAAAAACATATATCAGTATTACTACAAAGAATTTTTTCTCAATAAAAACAAAGGTAGTATCAGTTTAAATTATATTCATTATTTAATATATTTACATAATTTTTTGACAAATGTTAATGTATATTCTATATAAAAGGTTTTGTATTTATTAGCAATAATTTCAATATAATATGGTATTTTAAGGCATTACTATAACTATATACTAGATACATTTATACTAGGTACATAAAAAGATTTATACATTCACATATACTAGATACATTTTTCTTGCCTTTATTAAAGAAAATTTATCAATTAATTCATAAAAGTCGATTGTTTCAAAGTTTTCACTTTTCACACTTAAAAATGTCAAATCATTTAGACGATCTAGTCCCGTAGTTGATCGTAGATATGTCAGAATTAATTTTAATTTACTGAACGAACGTTCACAGCCAGCAATTGATACTGCAATAGTAAGAAGTATTTGAAGTGCGATTTTAAAATTTGGAAACACATCTTCTCCATTCGAAATTATAAACTTTAGAAGTTCTAATAGAGGTTTACATTTCATTTTTTTTTTATTAAGAAGTATTCTTCTTCATACCATTACGTTCCCAGGGGAACCTTGGGCCATTAAGAACCATTATTTTGCAAACGATTATTTCGACAAATAGTTCCGCTCCACCAAAATCTCTTTTATAAAATTCCGTCAGATTCTTACAACATTTTTTTTTGAGTTCGTAATCAACATTATTCCTGCTTAATAAAATTTGAACAATTAGGAAAAGTCCATTTTTAACGTTAAGATGATTTAGTCATGGAAATCGTGTGTTTTATTTTTGCTGCAAGTGATCAAGAACAATTTTCATTAAACGGAAAGTGCCACTTTCTGCTGAAATGCCAGCATCTCTCACCAATTTTCCGGGCATTACTCGACATTTTCTAAAACGTGTTGTTATATAAATACCCCATTTTTCATAAAGAGACTTAGCATTTTCTATTGCCTCGTCACAAACCTGTTCTCAAATTTTGATAAGTTCAGTCGCTAATGATTTAAGATCATAGAATCCCAGTTGTACGCAATTAATTCTTCTCAAGGTCTCATGCCAGAATTGGAGTAAATTTATGAAATTAAAATTCAGTATATTTTGTATAAAAATTGTGTCTTCACTTTTGGTGTCACTTCTGTTAAAACAATAGTCTTCTGCTAGTTTTTGCAACATTACTACTACTTCTTCCAGTCCATTGAGTATGACGCTAACCGCTCCTACTCTTGCACTTTCTTTAAAGTATTTTTTTATAATTCCCATCGTTAAATTGAACGTGAGAAAAAGAGATACATATTTGCAGTTATTCCAAAATATGTTAGAATGTTTGGATCTTGCTTAGCTGCAGTAACACCAAATGATTTAATGAGTGGGTGTCTTTAGCTTAATTATTTCTTTCTATAATTCTTTGTTGAACTCCAGATATATGACCTGACATCATGTTCAGCATTGTCATAACATTGTGTTCTACAGTTTGGTGATGAACTCTGATCAGAACTTCATTTATCTAAAAATATATTTTCAATTGACGTTGCGTCTTTATCATCTATACAACTTATACACAACATGATCCAAAAAACTCTAAAATTACTTTAAAAGTGGGTGGTGCCAGAGTTATTTTCTTTGGCACACAAGTTAAAATCAAATGCCCAGTTAAACGATATAATCGTAGCAAAATTAAATGGAATAAGGATCACAAACCACTGCCACACTCTAGAAAATTTAAAATACCTAAGAAAGGTGCACTGCGTGTACTAGACATCACGTTTCGTGATGCTGGTATTTATACATATTGAGCTAAGCTAAACGTGGAAGGTAGGTGGCGGATCTGGAGCGACAGAAATCTGGTATGTGTTAACAGTTTCATTAATTTAATTTAATAATGAAATGTGTTTTCTCAGATAATAGATAATGCTTATTATGAATTCTTTAAACATATATTGAAAATATTTCTGGGGATATTTTATAAATAACAGAAAAAAACTTTTTATTTGTTATTTTTTTAATAATTACAAAAAAAATAATAATTTTAAATTAGTTTTAATTTAATATATTTATAACTATTTAAATAAATATATTTATAGAATTAAAATTTTTAACTTTAATTTTTGAAAAACAAAACTAATAGAATGTAAGTGTAAATGAATATATAATACTAAATTATGATAAATGCTCATTATCTATATAGGATACATATATCCAAAGTATAATGAGGGCTAACTTAGATTATTCTTCATCTGAATTAGATGTAGATGTATTGGTTTATAATATGCTAACTAAACTTTAATGTAAATGTAGTGTTAAAACATTAATTCTACTTTGCACAAGGTCTGACACTGGAAATTTGAAGATTAGAGAAGGGATTTCATGCATTAACTCTAGTTGGAACAGCGTCTTACACTTTAAATTGCTATTCCAATATTTACTATGATATTTACTATGATAAATAAATATTTACTATGAAAGACGATATTGCAATACCAATTCTAGCGTTCATAACTTTTACACATTATAGGAACTTTTATTCAATCGATAGTTCTGGAAACGGTGATATCAAAACTCAGTAGAATGTAAAACTAATGCGGATTTCAACCACAAAATTTGTTACTCAAAGGTAGTAACATTAGAATTTAATTTCATTAAAACTTCTTAAGATTTATGAAAGATATTGACTGATATAAAAACAATACAAATGTATGCAATATGTATTATAAACTTGGTATCGCAACTTATGGCAGTTTTTATAATATAAACAGCCACAGATAACATACTTAATAATTGAAAGTTTATTATAAGATACTAACTAATTTATGTGATTTAAGTAACAAAACACTTAAGTCGTATAAACTAAACATTTTCTTATCATTCCCTTGGTCAATAAAAAAAAAACAAAGAAGAAGCTTTTCTTTAGAAATCAGTTTTCTATTCCATTAATCATTTTCAATGCAAAGATCTTAAGCAAAAGCCATTTATACATAATGTATACAATGAACCTATTTCAGTAAGCAATTAATCTATTAAACATATATTACATGATGTATAAAGTTATAGGGCTTAATATAATGAACCACATAAGAAGTTTATGAGAATTATAAAATTTTTTTCTTTTTTTTTAGAAATCTTTTGGTAAAATCATTACATATATACCTGAACACTTGAATGACCAATATCAGGACTCGAATCAAATAAAAGTTCGTAGTATTTATTTATTTTAATGATATTAAATAGTTTATTACAATCTGTGGATTCCAAAAGATTAATAAATTCATTTTGAGTTTGTGGTGATAGCTATGACATAGTTCTTAGTCTTTCTACGGCATTTTTTAAATGATTTTCTGATAGTGGATCAAACTGAGCTACACGTTTAAGTACGTAAAATAAGTTTCCGACATTTATACTAAAATGGTGAATTTTCGCTAAATTTTCAATATGACCTGGTAAAGCAAGGTTTTGTAAACTAAGATATTTCATGCAAGCTACTATTCGTTGCAATATATTACGCCACCTTCCTTTTTAAGATTCTATAGTGGTTTCTTTCTTCTTTCATTTTCTCTCCAAGCCGTGTTGGATTTTCGGTGATTTGGACTACATTCATGGCTAATTAATTTATATATGCCTTAGGATTTTTTTTTTGGAATAATACATTAACAGAAAAGCAACAATTACTTGAAGAATATATTCTGTTTTTTTTTTTTAAATTAAAATAAGATATTAAAATATGAAAAAAATATTATTATTCAATTATTTAATTTTATTTTGGCTGTGGAATTTTTCAAAACAATGAGTGTACAGTGGAATATTGCACCTTTCACATAATAGTCTCTTTTTATTGCCTACTATTTTTACAATTAAATGAGAAAACTAAAGCCCTGTTTATTACTCATACACACAGGCAGCATCAACCGAGTGTGAGCGTTGGCGACATCGCGATTAATTGGAGGACAACATTAAATAACTAGGAATCACGTTTGATAAGCCGTTGACTTGGCACAAGCATATACAAGTCAAAAGAAGTAGTTGCGCAAAACACTTCAATGATTACAACTACTTTTTAAACACAATAACCTTAATACGAGGAACACAAAGCTGGTTTATAACCAGATAACTAGACCAACACTACTACATGGGTTTGTCGCGTATAGCAAAGCAGCCGACTCTACTATCCAGAAGATACAAGTTGCTAAAAATCAGGTTCTCCAAGAATGCTTCAAAGTGCCATGGTATATCCGCACGAATGACATGCTGATAGATCTTAGAATAGATCGGATCAAAAAGTGCATAACCGACAGGCTGCCTTACTTAGCACTATCTTATCTCAGAATAATCACTAATCGCACGGGCGGTACGCAGATCTTAAATCAGACATTGAAAAATCAAAACTTACGAGAAATAAACAAATTAATCAGTGAGATGAGTGGGGCTCTGTAGAAACCCCCCCGCAATGAAAGAGTAAAAGTGCCCAGATGCAATAACTCGGAAAAGGTTCAACAACAACAAAATAATTAATATGTCTAAGAACCGAAGACCCAGATTAGTCGAACAATTTATGTTTGAAAACAAAATCTAATTTTTTTCACAGTAAAAATTATTATCAGCCGAATACAGTATAGCAGCCGAACCTCTACATATTCAGCACGAGTTCTAAAGATTTGTCACACGCCCAAAACTCTACAAAGTTGGAACATAACGACGACAAAGTCTACGCTAGGGCGATACTAATCCCACCTACAAATTAGTAGACACAGTCGAACTACTGTCAATGCATTGCAAATAACAATAGTAACTGTACCTTGTGTTCTATGAAAGAAATCGAATATATCAGCCACTTTCTCTGTCATTCCCAATACTGCAGGATATAAGAAGATACTTTTAGGGTAAAGGCAAGTTGTTTCCAAATGAATGAGGTCAGTTTTTACTTAATGATGCTATTTGGCAATATAAAAAAGAAATTTTCATTAACTATTGTGACTACTGATAGTTTATTTTTGTTTTAATTTTTGAGTCGTTACTTCGAAAATGTTTAAATGCGGTTATTTTTGTTTTTTAAAAATATACTAACTTTTATTTCGAAAGTTTTTTTTGTGTATCTCTACACGTGTTTCGGCAAATTCACTTTTGCCTTCATCAGGAGAATTCCTAATATTGGAACAGCTAATATTGGAATATTAGGAATTCTCCTGATGAAGGCAAAAGTGAATTTGCCGAAACACGTGTAGAGATACACAAAAAAAACTTTCGAAATAAAAGTTAGTATATTTTTAAAAAACAAAAATAACCGTACTGATAGTTGTTTCTTTGATGTTATTATGAAGACAGATGTCTTTAGTGATAATATTATAGAATTTCATAGATTTATTGATCCCTCAGGTTGTAAGATGACGCTTTGCATCTTAACTAGATTTAGTGATAGACATTGCATAGAATGTCAACGTTTTTTAAAAATCCAAGTAGTACTTTAAACTCAATTTTTAAAATTGCATTCGTCTTTCTATATTATTTTATTCAGTTAAGTGTGTTCGTGAAAATGTAGATAATGATCGTAGAAGATATTTCGAAATCTTCTATGTCCTAGCGTTGTCTGTGTTCGTCATTATAGTAAATTGCGTGTGCTTCTAGTAAGTAGAATGTGATCTGCAGATATGTTTTTCACAAAACTTTTACAATTTTACAACTGGTTAAACTATTCTTCCTGGTCATTATTTGCCTTTCGACCAGCTTTATCAAGTTCATGGCATGAACTTTATCAAGTTCATGTCTTGTTCAAGTGCTAATCTAACAGCATTTTTGGTAATCTTGTCTACTATTAAACTTCATTCAATATCTTTATACACCGATACCCAATAGATATAAAGTTATCTCAACGCAGCTTATCTCTCCGTTATTTCCGTTGATTTTTGAACATTTTTCGATATAATGTAATATGTATCTTTATCTTTACTAAGCTAATCAAGTAGATATTTATCTGCAAATATTTTTCTGTATCAGAATAGACCAACTTTGTAGCTTTTGTCGCAGATAAAACTTCAGCTTGAAATGTATAATAGTGGGAAAGTGGATTTATTGACTATTTTATGCTTAATAGAACTTAACCCAATAGTCTTCAGTGACTTGCATAACCACACTTTATACTTTACAGAAACGACACCGCATATAGTAAAACTAACTCTTAACATTTGAAAGTATGTGAGATGTTTGTCAAAAATCAAAATTTTTATCGGATATATACTAACAATACAATATGAGATGGCTTTATAAATAACTTACGATGAATAGACAGTACAGTAATTCGTATACGTTCACAGACAATTCAAAATTGATGTAATACGACACCATTTCAAAACAATAAAAATAAATTGGTTGATGTCCTGGCTAGTAACACAACATTGTTGTTGATGTCACTGATAAATTATGCAGTACGAAAACTTCAGACTCCTTATAAGCTCCCACCTACTTTGAGCTTTTATTTGAAGTTTAAGGAAACTCAATACTTTCTACTGGGAACAGCTGTAACGGGTACAGTCGTTGATGTCCTTAATAAAATTATTGTAACTATGATTTAGTTGTTTATATCATTGGTAATAGTGAAAGTATAAAAGCTTAAATATCCTTGCAAGGTTTAAGCTACTAAAAGCTTTAATAAAACTTCAAGAGAACTTTAGACTATACTATAGTTTACAGCAGTGGCAGAACTTAGTCCTTCATGTCCGCAATCAAATTAGTGCGTCCATCGTTGGTAAGATTAGCAGAACAAAAGCTATACATTTCTTATAAGCTTTAAGGAGCAATGATGAAAAGTCATTTTTGATGTCCTTAATAGAATTGGTGTAACCATGACTTTGTTTTTTATAACATAAATAATTTAGGCAGTGCGAAAGCTAATGGTTCACATCTGAAAAATTAAGTTTACTAATACTTAGTAAATTAATATGTAAAAAATTGTCTTGCATTATTTAGCCTGTTAATGGAAAAAATTAATAAAATGCTTTAAACTAATATATTAATGCTATATTAGTGAATAAATATACTTTTTTATTATGCAAAATTATTTAAGTATTCAAATAAATAAAGTTGAATAAAAGCTTATATATTAGCAACCAATATATTCAACGTTTAATACGGAAAGAGTAAAGTGCTTACCTTAAATTGCTTTGTTATCAATACTTATATATAAATAAAATATAAATAGAATATTAATAGAATATAAATAGAAATAAAATAAAAAACATATTGACAGAAACATAGCGAAATAATTTCTAATTTAAATATAATATTTCAAATGATGTTTTATTATTTAGTGATGTTTCATCGTTTAAATTGTGTATCTTCTACGGTATTGGGACAAAAAACATAGAAAACTGGCCATGTGGCAACATTGCTATTAAAATAGTGAGATTATAAAAATCTTATTGTTTGCTAAAAATATTTGAAAAAGTGAGAAAAAATATTTATTTAAAATGGATAATCGGCATTACGAGAAAGTCTGCTCTTGCATGTTGGATTAAACAACTTACTATTTGAGCACTCTGAAAATAGGATTAATGCATCATCTGCTATACTCATATTCTTCTTCTTGTTCCCGAATATCGGCGACAAATGGCATGAGCAAAGATTTTCGTTTGCAAAATAATCTGTGACCTCTCGCATCTGACCCCCGCTTGTAGTCTCATTAACTGCATAATACTGTGATATTATTCGTCTAATCACCTGATTGCTACCAAATGGGACATCATTGCTTGTCTGAAATCGGTTCACGTACTGGCTAAGCACACAACTTTGCTTTTGTTGTCAGTGATAAATTTGTCAGCACAAAAGCTTCAAAATCCTTAGAAGCTTGAACCTGCTATGAACCTTTATTTTGAATCTTTTTTAGACTTTTTAGATAACAACAATGATATGACGTAATTGTTGATGTCCTTTATAAAATTAATTTGTACATAATATTGGCTTTGCAAAAGCTTCCGAATCCTTATAAGCTATAGTCTAATCTGAACTTTTATTAAAAATTTGAGAAACTTCAATGTCAGAAGGGAACGTAGTTGTTGATGTCCTTAATAAAATAGATGTAACCACGGTCTGGTTGTTTACTCATTGGTACTATTAGCTGTGCAAAATTCTTATAAGCTTTATAAGCTGGTCAAATGAAAAATCAATAACGGAACTTAGTTGTTTATGTCCTTAATAAAATTCACAATACAACAGCTTTTATAATTTTGAATTATTTGGTTATGTTACATTCTTAATAAATAGGTGACCTAACTGAATTTGGATAAATTAAATTAATGCTCAGCACCGTGTTAAGGCGGGCTTTATATAAACGGCTATTAAAAGTTTATTTCGTTTTGTTTTTAATATTTTTTTTAATATCAGGAGCTAGATGAGGGGTTATATCTCCTTACCACAATCAGCATATTGCAATACTCTGCTCTTAATCTTATTTATAACTGCATAAGTTAACAGTTCACTGCATTTGGCTTGATGACATCACTGAGTGCGACTCTATAGTATAGTTGACAAAATTTGACAAATTTTCAAATTAGCATATAGTTAAGGTTAGGTTAGGTCACTGGGTCTGTCCGAAGACTCACTTAGACCATGAGGTCCATTATGACACCCTTAAGAATTGGACACCTGTCACTACACCCATTTAGTACTAGCCACAAATCCATTGAAATAGAATCTAGCTCTCTTGATGAATTGCAAAAGTGCGACCCTAAGTAGGAGAGTCTATGTCTAGCGAAAGCAAAACACTGTAACAGAAGATGTATTGGTGATTGTTGTACATTATCCTCCAGTGCAAGTTGGTCTATAGTGCATGGAGGTCCTGATATTGAGAAAATTGTACCATATATTGTGCCATATATTGAAAAAAATTACCATATAAGTCTCAATGTTTTTGATATTTTTGCGATGGCAACTATAGTCAATTTAGCTTAACAAAATTTCGCCTAAAATTTAAATGTTATGTACGTCTGTAACTTGAATATTTGTAATTCTATCAACAGCTTCTATACATAGCTTCTATAGCTTCTATATTCAAATAATAAAGGGCAGTTTTTCATGTTGAAGAATCTTTTTTCTACAGAATTTTGAATTCTTTTAACAGTTTTTATTTCAATATACAGAATCTGACAATATGCGTAATTTGATATATTCTGGATGTTTCTGTTCCTGCAAAAACATTGAGAGTGGTTTTAACATACAATAATAGTTTTGGATCAAAATTATTAGAGTATTTAGTTAATATTAAGTATTTCTTATGAAAAGGTGGATGTTACCTATCTAAGTATTTCAAATAACAAACAAAAGGCTAAAGATGTCTCTCACTTAAAAAATAAAGTTTATCAACATTTTGAGGTAAAAAATTTACTCGACATATGTTGATTGAAAATAAAAAATAAAATATGTTAAATGCTTTAAACAAGTTTATTAATGCTATATAAATGCATAAATATTCTTTTATTATCATATTAAAATTATTTAAACATTAATCAAAAAATTTGATGAAAATCTAAGAATTGCTAACCAATATATTCAGACTTTAATATGAGATTATTAAAGCAATTATATTAAATTGCTTTATTATCAATACTTTTTACAATACTTATATTATAATTCAAATACAAATACGAAAAAAAAATAAAATAAAATAATTACATATGTTTTATATAAGGGTATAATGAAAATAATTTCCACACCATACATTTAAAGAATCTATTATAATTTTTCTGCTAATGCTTCGTTTTCGATATTAATATTTATTTTATTTTAATATTTAAAATTTATTTAATGAGGATTTTTAACTTATTAAGTTTTATTAATTTTGTATTATTTTATATTAAATATCTTATCATGCCTGTCCTGCTGTATGGTACAGAAGCTTGGATAATTACCAACAGTGATGAGAAGCATTTAAGAGAAAAATTCTTCTGAAGATCTATGGTCCTTTACGCGTTGGCGACGAGTATCGAATTAGATGGAACGATGAGCTATATGAGCTTCACTGCGACATTTGCATAGTTAAGCGCATAAAAATTCATCGCTGACTTAGACATGTCGTGCGAAAGGAAGAAAGTGCTTCGGCTAGAAAGGTGTTTTATTCGGTAATCGCAAGTGAAAAACACGGTAGAGGACATCCGCATTTCCGGAGAAAGGACCAAGTTACCAACGATTTGGCACCGCTCGGTACTACCAACTGGCGACTACAAGCAACTACGCGACCGAGAACGACTCACGTCTGTAATGGCCAGCTAAGTAAGTAAGTAAATATTATATTTTTTAAGCAATAAAAACTTCTTCATCAAGATTCTGTGTATTCTGATTTCCAGAACTCTTTACTGTTAATTGTAGATGTATTATAAAAAAAACATGTTTCTAGCGTCAAATATCAATTCATATCAAATGCGTGTTGGTACCATAGCTAAATGAAAACCTCTTTCAACCAGTTTTCTTCATTCTGCTATGATGTTGTTTTTTTGGATCTCCAATTTTGGAAACCCATTTTTCTGATGTAGCCGGTCACTTTGTCGAGACATCTTATACGTAGCTTACCTCTGCTGCGGTCGTTATATGGCATGAAATGGCCTCGTTTTTGTGGTCTATCATCCGGCATTCTCATGACGTGTCCGAGCCATCACCGTTACAAAGTTGTAATAGCTCTGTGTTCATGCGCAGACGAAGTTCTTCTTGTTTCAGGCGGATGGGATCATAAAACTTTATCAGCACCTTTCTTTCGAAAGCTCTGATTTGGTTTTCATCTGCTGTCGTTAAAGGCCAAGTTTCGACCCGTAACATAATATCGAGCGGACAATTGTCTAGTGAGCGTGTAATTGGGCGCCTCTAACTACTATTTTAGATTCGAAGATTTTCACATGTCCGTAATAACTTCTGTTTGCTGCCACAATTCTATCTTGGAAACAAACACTAATGGCATTGTTGCTATTAATGAGAATCCCCAGATATTTGATGTTTTCAACTTTTTCAAACGTGAGTTCATTAGCTGGATTCGGAACCAAAATTCGGCTGTACGTGATTCTTCCAGCCCTCATGTATTTTGTTTAGTCCTACTACCTTAGTTTTGAGCTGTAAATCGACGAACTTTTCTTACATATAGTGCAGTGACCTGCTTCAGATCGCTGTGTTGTCCGCGTAAACAATAGTCAGTGATATTTTGTTGAATATGTTTCTTATTAAAACTACCGATTGGCTTCTTTACATTGCCATAAATTCTAATAAAATTGATTTTGCCATGTCATAGACTAATTGCACACCTACCTGTCATGAAGTGGACTGTATTGACTATACATGTAACAAATTCTTTCTTGAAATTATGTAAAGTAAATTGAGTGACGAAGTCTAAAAAACTTTAATTTTTTAATTATATTCGTTTCCCTAATTTTAATGCCACTTGATTTAATAATGTGAACTCTCCCAGTATCTTAGGGCTTCTGTATCTAACCACTTTCCATGCCATAACGTACCGCGGATGGTAATAAGTACCTAAAACTCTTTGCCAAAATTGTTAAAAAATAATACTGAAGTTTTAAGTAAGCTATAGCGTATTAGCTATTGGAGCAATTATCAAATTTTATGTATGCAAATTTTTTTAATATAATAATATTATTAAATTAAAAAACTATTCATTAAATTTTAAATCAAACTACATACACTCATCTATTTGTCCAAAATTGTGCCCACTTTAATTCCATTATTCTATCATTTTAAGTAATCCAATTTATTATCCTATCCAATATATTATATGATATATATATATATACACATGTGATATTTTTCTATTGTACTATAAACGCAACTCTAGTAAATCAGCGTCAATTCACCTGAACGAAGATTACTGCATCTTTAGAATGTATGGTCATCACATCACAACTTGTTTTGATTTAACATTTTTGGAAACAAGTGTGATGTACACCCCAGAACTGGTATTGTATTATATATCATTTTGAAATGGGGTTCAAACCTCCCTCAAAAATATTTAATACCATTTAATACTAGATATGCTGAATTTTGTTTCAATTAAATGTGTTAATATAAACTTCGAATTAGTTTTCAAAATCCCTTCGAAATAACTCTAATATATGTTTCCGCATAATATCATATATACAAGTGTTTTTTGGTCGAAATCTTGATTTGGATTTTAAAAAGTTTTAAATTCACAAAGCGATATTCACTGGTTGCACTCGCTTTTAGATTGCCACCAATCTTTTTAGATTGCCAATTGGCTTCTTTCGCGTAAACACCACTCCCACCCATTTAAATTCTTTCACTGTTTCAAAGCGAACACGTCCTGTGAACTTTATCTTGAGTTCTCTGTGAGTACCTTCTGTGTTTAGACTCCTAGAACATATATGCTATTTGCCATCAGAACTTTGTTCTTCACATAAAAGCAGATTTGGATATTTCCAGTGAAAGCAATTTTCTCAGTATTAAATCTACATATCGAGGGAATGTACAGAATATTGTTAAAGATACTCTGGAGATAATTTCAGAAATGCGAGTTTTTCTTGTATGATAGCGTAGTTTGATTGGTTTAACGGTCGATCTCATCGAAATGGTAAGCTTCCTTCACCTGCATTTAAGTTAGGTTTAATTGTCACCTCACCCACATTCACATTTTTCTCCACCATTCTCTACTAAACTCTTCACACGCCCTCACATTTTCCATGTCGTGTGTTTTTTATTTAATCTGCTAATGGGTTACGATAATAACAAAATAATATTAATATGCATATATAATAATTGACATTTTTATAAAATAGCTTTCAAACATCAAATATAATAATTTAGCAACGCACAATAAACATTTTAAGTCTTGGTGTAGGTGTTAATATGTTAGGGCTGCCTAAGGCGCGTCTCATGGAGCAGAAGCGGCCCGCGTCTTGTTTCTAATCTGCCACAGTTATGCAAATTTGCCCTTGATACGTTTTAGTAACAACTCAATACTTTATTTTTAGAGTATCCGGAAAAAATGAATTCAACGAATTAATAAATTAAATTTAAACTTATAACCGCACTTTTATTGTTTACCAAAAAAATAATGGACGTATTTACTCTTTTCTGCGGCCCCTCAATCTATACAAAGGCTTGTATTGGCCCGCGATCATATCTGGTCTCGACAGCCCTTTTCATTATTAATAATATTTAAGATAAGTTACAAGACCCTTTGTCAGACTTGATTAGAAATAGTTTTTTAGTTGATTTTTATAGAAAATATATTTTGTTTCATACATCACTCAATAAGGATCTGTTACTCACTATATTCTTAAGTTAAGATAAGACATTCTTAATCCATTTTTTGTACTTTTTCTGATAAACTTATTAATTTATTCAAAAAATTTTTACGTTTTCAATTTAGAGAATTACAAATGTATTTATGGGTTCTTATATTTGAAGGTGGTAAAAATTTAATGTTAACTCAAAAATGTATTAATTGTAAATTTTATGAGATCTTTTATGAGACCCTTTGCAATTTACTTTGATATAGCAATTTAGCTTTAAAATTAAGTATGATATATTTAAAATTAAGTATATATATGCGAAAAAGTGATTTAATCAGAAATGACCCGTTTCTATATATTTCCTAAAGCTTTCAAAGCATTTGTCTGAGCACCATTGGTCAATGATCGTTTCAAATTCTGCGTCCAATTGCGTCCCAACAGCTTTTAAATTATTAAGAACTACTGTCCTCTTCATTGCCGTAGACATCTGCAAAAAAAAAAAGAAATACTGTCAATATATTTATATTCAACTATTTTGTTATTTAATATAAATCTAAAATTATTTTAACATTCTTTATTATAGATAAGTCTAATTAGAAAAGGCATGTTAGAACGATTCAGAGATTTTTTTGCACTTTGAACATCTGGAATCCAAAAGTTATAAGTTTTGAAAACTTACAGCAATCAGAAATAAATTGGCTGTGACATGTTGGAGATATACAAAATTTAACTAACAAATAAATGAATTTATCAAACGCTAAACTGAAGCATAATAAAGATCATACTTAAGCGTTATTAGTAAGTGCAGAGATCGGTAGTACCCACTCCTTGTCGTCGCTAGCTCAAAACTAATAAGTGGTTAAGCATTAATATATGGCCAACTGTCTTAAGGAATTTTGATATAGGAAAACTCAAGAATGAACAACACAGAAATATATTCTCGTGTGAAATAGCTTCTATTGACGCCAATATGGAAAACCCCGAGAACCAAACAACTGATCGAGGGTGGAGTAGCATATAAAATGCTTTGAAAAAGATATGTGCTGAAGTGCTATGATACGCGCACATCGCACTTAGAGACGAGAAATGGACATTCCTGATCCAATATGAAACAAGGAATATCCTTCTTAAATTAACCCACTTTGCAACTAAACATAGTGACTAGAGTCAGTGTCCACTCTGACTGATCACCAAGAAAACTGCAAAACTGTCCTTTCAAAAAACTGTATGTATTTTTTTATATTGGGTTAATTGGTCAATAACGGGAAACTTTTGTTAATAATAATTGCAATTTATTGCATTTTTATTTGAAGCAATAATGTAATACAGTAGAATACAATAGAAGCTCACAAATTAGAACACTTGCTTTTTCGGGTAGTTCTAATTTTAGGACTATTTTTAATTCTATAAAAATGATCAAAATTTTAAAAGTCCACATAAAAACTTTATTTTACAGTTGATGTCTATCCTTATTAAAGATTACTATATAAATGTAAATATTGAGTGTGTTTTTGTTTCAGGTTTAGGCAAATTTTTTAAAATGTTATAGTTCAGAAAAAGACACAATTGGTGTGGGATTGGGAACGTCGTCTTCAACGTTATTTGAAGTATCATTATCGGTATTGAATTCATATTTAGATCTGTCATTAAATTGCATTTTTGAATGCATTTCATTAAAGTGCCCATTTTGGGAGTTCCCCCTATATTTTTACTTACTACAACTTATTTATACAAAACTTAAAAATAAAGGAGACAGAAGAGTTATAATTTTAGAGCCCTTAGTGCATACAATGTATTAAAATTTTTTGGTTCTAATTTCTGAACAATTCGAATTTGTAAGAGTTTTAATTGGTGAGCCTCTACCGTAATAAAAAATAAGGTAATTTAATGTTGAAGAGTGTATATATATAGAACAGAAAATATATACATATAACATATATATGCTTTTGACATAAATATTACAATTTCAAGAAGAGTTTAAGTATATACAAATTTATATATATGCATATATATATATACAGAGTACATAATGTAATAAAATTAAGTTTTTTACATCAAGTGCAGATTTGGAATTAAGCACTTATAATATATACAGCACTTATAATTTCAATGAAATTAATAATGAAGGTGTGATCAAAGTGTGATTTAATAATAAAAATAGTATGCACTACTATATCTCATTGGACTAAAATAAGAAGCCAGTTAACTTTACAAGAAATTAGTATTTAAGCTTGTTACCAAGTAACATATATGCGTATGTGGGACATATGTATTGCCCCACTCTATATAAGCTATTAAAAATGTATGTATTATCATTTTAAGGTGGATACAAATGTTCAATGAGTTTCGTAAGAAAAAACTTAAAATAAAAAAAATATATCTCATAATTATTCTTACCTCTGGTGAGAATGCAGCTATTTTCTTAGCTTGTTCTAAAGCAACTTCATTCAGATCATTTGTGGATGAAAATTTACTAACCAAACCCGATAAAAGAGCCTCAGCAGAATGTAGTTTATCACAATTAAAGAACAATTTCATTCTCTAAATAGACATATACCATATATATTTCAAATAATTAATTATAAAAGTATTTCCATATACTCACAAAGTTTGCCCTGATTTTGGGTAAGTTATTCCAAATGCAATAACCTTCAGGTAACTGTCCGATTTTAGCATATGGAGCTTCATAAGTAGCTTTAGTAGTGCCAATAACGACATCAAAAAGTGACAGTTGTGTCACACCCAAACCAACATTAGAACCACGAACACCGGCAATAATAGGTTTCGGAAATGTGAGTAACGTATATAAATAATCTCTGTAAAAATAATTATTTGAATTAATTCTATTTAATTCTGTAATTTAATTTCTATAACGGGAATCATATATTTAGCACAAAAAAAAAATTAAATTACTTTGTTGCTTTCGCTAAATTATGCGCCACTTGACGGCGTCTTTCTATAACACGATGTGTCAGGGCAGTGAAATCTACTCCATGGCAAAAATTCGGACCGTCTGAAAGTATCAATACACAATTGCACTTTTTATCCACAATTAGCCCTTTTAATATTTCTACCAACTTAGTCATCATCTAAAACAAAAAAAGAGACATTTATGATTGGTGATTGAAGACAATGCGTACGGGATTAGTTTATGGAATACACAATAACTATACCTTTCTCGTAAATGTATGGGGTTGTCTTGCCTTATGGGTACTAAATATAATTTGTGCCACATTGAATGATTTTTTTAATACCAAATCATAAGGTTTCACTTCACTTCTGTTATTTTCACTATATCCTGTTTTAGCGGAACGTTTTACATTCTTTACATCAGTCGAAGGGACATTAGTTTCAGTTTTATCTTTCTTGTCTCCAGGTTTATTTCGAACTTTTGGTGTTGCTGCCGAAACTGGAGACGCCAAAACCGGAGTTGCTGTTGTTGTCGGTGTGACGTCTGGTACATTTGAAGATTTAAAATCGTTCTAAAATATATCAAAATGATTAAATTTAAAAAATACTTTCAAATTGAAAATTACCTTTTCCGAAGCTTTGCTAGGCATTTGAGGATTTTGTTTTGTTTCTAATATCTCTTCAGTGTCAAGAGTTGTACTAATTTCAACAGATTTCTCCTCTACAGGTTCAGGTGTTTTATTCACCGGAACTTGAAGTTTCTCATTTTTTGTGTGGTTGCCCTCTGGCAAATCTGGATCTAGATCACTTGTATAAATTGAAACATTACTACTTTCTTCTAAATTTTCCATTGATTGCTTGTCATTCAGTGTGACGTTTACATTAACTGAACAATTGGTAACATCGTTTATTTGAATGAATTTTTCTTCAGCACTGGTATCCACTTGTGATTCATTTTGCTCTTCTTTATTTTTATCTTGATCCTCTTCGACACCACACTCACCTTTTACTATGCTCTCTACTTCAGAAACCAATATGGGAGAACTAGTTTTAGTTAAGTTTGCATTATTCACGATAATGGTATTCAATTCAGAATTAGTATTAACCGAATTCAAAATTTTACGTTTGTGCGGTTCACGATGTCCCCCTTTTTTCGTTTCTGTCATAATAATATTTTCACGGTCCATAGACTCAGCATTAGAGGTGCTTCCATTCTCTGGCGCTTGTAGGCGGGACATTTTCAAAGTTGTGCTTACACACGTTTTTTGCTTTTCCTAAAATATTTTTTACCAATATATTATATATATTATCTTATTTTAAAACTTAAACGTATATCATTTGCTATCTTTTTAGCACATTTATCATATATTGTTTTTAATATTAAAAAATTGCAATACAGCGTAGTGTGGGGAAGCACGGCACTATTAGCACTGAAATGAAAGTACCATTTTTTAACCAATTCCGTTCAGTATAACATACCCAAATCTAATACTATATCCTTAAGCGCTTACCACATATAAAAAAATTATTTTATGTTTAATAACTTCCGATCTCTCACAATTTTTATTTGCGTTTACTAACTTTTTAAAGCGTCAAGTGCGAGAGTAATAACTATATTTTCATGTCATTGCATGTCATTACATGTCATGTCAATATTGCCACCTAATCGTATTTTATTACGCAGAAATAAAATACTAATTTTGGAAGAAACGAATGATGCGCAGTTATTCTCCTTGTTTTGCTCTAAACACAAGGAAAAAATTAATTATTATTTAATTTGTAATATTGTAATTTTATAATAACAATACACTAAGTCTACGGGGATTCACCTCAATAATTGTAAAACTATAATTATTATTATAATTATGAAACTATAATTATTATGACAATTATAGAACTATAATTATTTATAGACAACACACTATATACGGACTGTAAACTAATTAGGAAATTCGAATATTTCCTAAGACCACTGATGATGAGTACTTGGCAATACTCGAAACCGCTTTGTATGGTCAATCAAATTTCAATAAATTAAATAAAATTTTTGTTCTTGTCTTTTCTTTCTTATTCGAATCCGTCTAACTTTTAAATAGTTTCTTTTCGTCATAAGGACGCGTCACTCTCGGCAAGAAAAATTAAAATTAAAAAAACATTATAAAATTCTTTGAATGTGACTGGGGATTTATGAGGATCGTCAGTATGTGGCAATAATAAATAAAGCATTTTTCCAGTTTACATTTCGTACCATACTTAAATCAAATATACAATGTGTTTGTAATATAAAACATGTGAAAAAAACATAAATTTCAAAACTATGATAACAATCTCTATTGTATATCCACCAGTCATGTATACTGTAGATATACAGATATATTAGTTTTAGCATTTGTTCTACTAAATAACTAGATCTGGCTGTTACTGCAGTTTATTACATATTTCTTTATTACTTCAGATTGAAATTTCAAATCAAATGTTCTATGTGAATTGAAAGTTTTTAAACCAAGGGCAGGTTTGATTAAGAAAGAGACGACCACTTTCCTCCTTTTGGTAAAATTCCTTAGCCATTAGCCAATGTTATTTCAAAATTAGGATGTAAGGACAGTTGTGAAATGCATTTTTACTTTCTCAAGATTTCACATGAAAGTATATTGAGAGAATTATTACTTTTCAGTAAGGTAATGTATCGATATAGATGATAGCTATTTTCGATAATTAATCTCACCAATGTTATCCATGATTCAGTACGTGTCGATGTACGAGTATTAATGGTATGAAGAAATCTATAGAAACAGTTTCAGAACCGGTCAGATCTACGTCCGAGAGTCACTTGTCAAACACATTCATAATAATTGAATCGATTTAAAAACATGAGTTCAAAAACAATTTACTCATTAATAAATAAAAATGTTAGTGCATCCATATGGCTCTTACCATATAGTATGTTTAGACTTGAGTTTATCTGACGATATGATTGTGTTTATACTTAAAGTTTCAGAGGTTAGCGAACAATGAAAAGAAAAACCAAATATAATGTATAGTTTTCAATGTGATTCAGAACTACATTTTCTTATTGTGTAGAGTTACATTTATCAAAGTAAAGATTAGGTTCCTTCGGCAGCTTTTAAGTGGTGCTAAGCGAGACATTGGCATCAGTGCTGCAAATATTTCATTTCCACAATTTCGAAATTTGTTAAACTTTTTCATTTTGTTTATAAACTTTTAACAGATGACTAGAATATTCGTTGAAACTTCCAATCAAGATTCACAATTGTTCTCTTATTAGTTTGGTAATAACATATTGCTTTCTGCAGACGCTAAGACGTTTGACCACTTCACAACTAGGTGCTTAGATAGAGAAAGTAGTGTTGTTGTCTTGAGTACAGATTAGCAACTTTAAGCGAGCAACTTGCTGTTTTTTACCCCACTTAAAAGCTGCCGAACGCAACTAGTAAAAAAATTGTAAAATGTTTGATAATTTTATCATTTCTGTTTCAAAGCTACTGAACCAAATCTGGTTCGGACGAGGAATTATAAATTCACTTATTGTTGTATGTTTGTTTTGGTTTGAAATTTATTTTGGTAAGGAACTTTAGTTTCTTACTTTTTCGCCAAAACTAACACCAATAATTGCCGCATTGAAATTTTTAAAGCAATATTTACTAAATTAATAAATTTAATACTCTCTTATTTTGCACGTCTCTGCATAGAGCTTGTTTACTATAGATTTTGTATGGCTAATGTAACTAAATCCGGCAGGGTTATCGAAATTATCGCAAAAGTAAGATAGTAAGTAAGACAAGTTAAGTAAGACAGCCCAAATATATCTTAAGTCTAATATATCTTTTGACATTGTACAACTTACTCAGCCAGAATAATAGCACTGACTTAAAACTAAACACATATATTGTGGTAATTTCACTGTATAGAGATAATATGCACTTTTTAGATTAAATATCACTTTATTATCGAATGCAATACAACACACAATAATTATTATAAACCAAACTGCGCATCATGCCGCCTTTCTGTCAGCTGTCATTATTCCTCTTATAGTGTTGTACAACGTTCGTTTACTACATTATTATCAGTCATTATCGATGTGTATAAAAATTGACTAATGATTGAAATGGGATTTATTTAGGCGCTCATCCAGCTTTCAATTTGTGTTATTGACGTCATAGCCAATAAGGCAGTTATAGTATGAATATAGAGCGTAACTTCTGAGATATCTTTAACATATGTTGATGCGTTATATGTACAAATTGCCAGTTTTAAAATTCGATATATCAAGAATCAAGTTAATTCGACGGTGCCGACATCATCAGTTAAAGCAAGGTGCACCGGAAATCGTAATCATTCCATTAATTAATGTTTCTACGGTAATATATGTATATAAAAGTGTGTACTTATGTATAGTATACATACTTAACATATGTATATAAAAGTGCGTACTTATATATGGTATACATACTTAAATGCACAAGTAACATAAACCGGACTCAAAAATGCAAAAATTTAAATAAGGAGTATAAATATGAAAGGTATAGTGGAAAAATCATAGGGATTCTTGATTTAATTGAAAATCTTAACTTATATGTATTCTTTTCTTATCAGCTGATTACCAATATCAACATTAAAGTGTTGTATAAATATCCAGTACGTGAAAACTTGAACATCCCTGTCGAAATTTGAAAATGCTGCACAGACTTTACTGGTACATTTTTTTTCAATTAAAATTAGTGTGATGTGTGAAACAGCTGTTTTAATTTGTATTTAAAGTTTTGCGGCACTGGTGTTACCACCAGATTCTACACAATGCTATTCCATAAAAATCTGTGTAAAGAGCGTAATTTGGCACTTTATTTTTGTGTGACTCTCAGTTTGTACTTTACTTGTGTTTTACTGGAGTTTTACCACTAGTAGTTCGTGGAACAGACATATAAAATAATACTTACATTTATAACTATTAAAAAATAATTAAATTAGGTTATTAGTAAATTATAATACATTAATGATATCGATAATAAATTATGTGGAGTAATATATTATTTTGCTTTATAATATATATCTTAACATTTCTCATCTTTGCTTTGTTAAAATTAAATGCTTTAAAGGAAATGATTATTTTCATATTGGATTGAATTTCCTGGGTCGAAGACAAATACTGTCTTTCAAATTTTTTTTGCAATTAAAATCGTGTTTTATTTTCTTTCAAGGTTTTCGTGTGCTTCGGATCTTTATTATAGTTTTTTTTAATATTAATTTTATTCGAAAAGAAAGTCACTTTTACTCTGAAATGTCTAAATGTTAAATTAGATATTATCCAACAAATGCATGAAAAGCAAATACAAATACATTGAAATATAGATGGCAGTTTGCCTCCTGCCTGTCTTTTACTCCGTATATGGCGCTGTGGTGGTTCACGTTTTTTCTCAAATAATTGTCCATAAAAAAAAACTGCTTTTAAAAAATTTTCGACGTAAAGACTCAAAAATTTTAAGCAAAATTTGAAAATCGGTTTATTTTCGAAGCAACTATGTTGACATACAGTTTTAGACTTGCATTATAGGGTGCTTCAGTTTTGCTAAATTATAAATCAAAGCACATAAATGAACTTTGGTATGGAGAGCACTAAGGGTCACTAATCATTAACTTTCATTTATTCAATCCGCTTTCAATCTGTTTTATTTTACTTTATAAATTAAAACCTCTAAAACATATTCTCGACAAAGAGTGTTTCAAAATTAATAGGGCTTTTGTATAACAAATATTAATACTTGCCATCTATTAGCAATTAATGCGTTGATTAGATATATCCTTTAATTTTTCAATAAGAGGTTAACTAATATTAAAATAAAATTTTATCTTTGCTCTTTCTTAGAGGCTAATTTGTACCAAATATCACATGTCGAACAAGTCATATGAAACATTGACACGAGTACACGAGTGAAGGACTCACCGTGCCGACTCACATGTTTATCAATAGATGGCCTCACTACTAGCATATTTTTAGGTTACAAACTATCTTGTCCCGAACGTATTTTTATTTGGACTGGTATGCACTTATCCAACAAATTTAACCTGACCTAAGAATGTATGCCATATTTTTAAATAAATATAAATATATGCATTATATAAATTTTTTTATTTTTATTTTAGTTTTTGACCACTGATGGCGACATTTAATAAATGCTTGACTATAAATATATTTTGTTTTTTTAACACTTATTTCGTTAATAACACGCCTTGGTTTTTAATTTAATTTTTCACACATTAATTTTATGTCATTGCAACTATATTTCAACTGCAGTTGCATATTGCTGGACTCGGTGTGTATGAAATAATTAATTCACATTTTTCCATAGAGCCAATGTTTCCCTCATTCAACATATATTTTTCTCCACATATTTTTTTTTTTTTTATTAAATAATATAATTAATATGTAACAGTTGGAAATGCTTAAATTTTTCCAATTAAAACAATAAAACAACAGAAAGAAATTCAGATTTTTTAAAATTTATTACTTCTGCCAATTTTGTTAGTTCAGTACGAAACCTCAATATAATTCATATTTATATATGAAAATGCCAATTAAATTCACTTGAATTACAATATGGAAGAACATATTTTGGGATACAATTCCACAATGTTGCAACTTAAACGAAAATCTCCTGCTTTTACAAACTTACCATTTGTGTTAAGTGATTTGTTTGTAATATTAAAATGTGATTTTATTATTTTTTTAAATTTGTATATCAACAATTCAATGAATTCACATAAGAGTTGACAATTATGACACTCATCTAGGTACTAGTCACATGAGTGCTAAACTTCTCAGAAAAGTACAACCAACTGTAGGACAGGGTTACATCATAGAATTGTGCTGGAGTTCGATCTCACGTAAACCTCATATATATACGTCTCTATGAATTTAAAGGTCGAATTCTACACGGCGGACAACTATCACTCGCATTTAAAGTTCCCACATACTGTCACCAATATTGTTTATTCTAGTGGTGGACGACTGCGCCAGTAGCGCCAGTCATTGAAGTCACACAGCTTGAAGATCTAAAATATGCAGATGATGTATGCCTCCTCGGCCAGTAAAAGCGGGACTAGAAAATTAAAGTGTGTTAACTTAAATTTAAATTTGAACCAAAGGAACATCGAATATGTTAACACCTTTAATTACCTTAGCAGCATGATCGCTAGTAAGGGTGGTACTGATGAGCATATCCTGACGCGCATAAACTAAGCTAAGGCATATTACGTTTTACCTAAAAATCTTGATGTATTTTCGTAAAAATGAAGCTTCACATCTATAATTCCAACATCAAATCAGTACACTTTTATGGATATAAGTCATGGAAACATACTATTGTCATCAACATATGCCCATAAACTTTTTCCAACAAATGCTTGCATCAGATTCTCAACATCTGGTGACTTAATCGTATAGGCAATGCTGGTCTTTGGAGTGTCACTAACCAAATGCTAACCTCTTAAGAAGTATGCATGCGCAAATATCTTTGAATCGGTCATACCCTGCGCAGTGTCTTCGAAAACATTGCTTGTCAAGCACTCAGATGAAACCACCAAGAAAGTGACCGTCATGTTGGGGTGCTTGGTAGAATATGGGATAACATAGTCGATGCAGAATTGCAAGCAAATTATTCTTGGAATGACATTACCTGAAGACCCTATGCTACACTGAGGGAAGAGAATACTATAAGAAAATATACGTCTCTGTTTCACAAGGGCTATATTGATTGAAAGCATTGTTGATATGCCGATTTAACAATGGATTTTAGTAAATTTCAATTTTCTGTAAAATTTTTTTCAGCACCCTACCAATAGATTATCACACTACAAAATAAGATTGAATTCATATTTAGAATAGAATTTAAGATTCTTGCTCACTTAAAGTTTTGGCACAACAACATATTTGACTACTTAAAGATAAACTAAACTAATTAAACTATTAAACTAATTTTGTAATAAATTCCTTTAAGTGTTGTTTTAATTTAGAGAAAATTAAATAAATTTAATTTTAATTTTTAATTAAAAGATTTATTTACATTGATATAGCGAACATTCTATGGATGTTAGCTCTTCGTTAAAGTGGGCTGAAATATACATGTAATATAATACAAGCATGCATAATAGAATATATATATATATATATATATATATATATATATATATATATATATATATATGTCTGTATCTTATGAAAATGAAATAAAAGCATGAACGAAATCATTGAACAAAACAATGACAACCAAATCAATTCAATGCAATATCGTCCATGCCGACAAAACTTGAGAGTGCAAATTCATTCATTTGCTGTGAAATTACTAGAAATACTAGAATTACTAAAAATACTAGAAATACTTAATAAATTAAAAAAAAAACAATAAAAACTGAAAGCAATAAATTATAAAATATTAACAAAAGAGTTAGGAATAATATTGCTATTGAAAACTGAAATATGTAGTGCAAATAATGTAAGTCCAAATAATATTTCAAATGAAAAATAGATTTAAGTTTGACCTGAATTCTCTGACAAATAGAAAAATAGCAGCTCATGAAGGGCCCAAGCAAGTTTCATTAAAAATAAGAATAATAAAGATAAGTATATTCAGTTGCAAAAAACACTAAACACTCTGTTGGTACTAAATAGGATAAAATACGAAATTCTTTTTAACAACAGACCTAGAACCAAACCTTCAGTGTCATAGGAATAGAGTATTTCTCAGGTAAGGCATGTCTGTTGTAAGAGGCAAAGAAAATCTAATAGACAGTACCTGATACTATTTGTAGTATAATTGGTAGCAAGTGAAATTTACTTAAGGTGCTCGACCGAAAATGTAAGTCTGGTACCAGATGGATCAGAGTCGTAGTTTTGGCTATCCTAAACAATGGGAGGTAGTCTATTTAATGGGAATATCGTGGTGGCAATAGTTAAAACCCAAAGTAATATGGGTGTACTGATTGATATTATTATCAATCAAACAAACCTCGCTTGTTCTCGAGAATAATATTATATTAAAGTGTTCAGTGGCAACTAGTGGATATCTTAGGAGTTATAATGGTGACGTTTATCGTTGCATTATACTGATATGTATGTTACGAGTACCGTGGTCTTAAATCGATGATTTTCCCTTAACAAATTTTTAAAATAAATAAAAAAATAAAAAATAAAAGAATGTTAAACAAAAAAATTATTGTGGAACTTCCAATTGCTTCAATAATTATTGAGTAAAAGTGATTTAGCAAAAAAAAAAACACGAATCCTTTATTTCTTCTTTATTAAAGACTGTATCACTTAGCAAAAAAGTATATCTTGAATGAGATTATTTTTAGGTCTGCTTTTTTTTATTTCTCCATACATCAAAGACTAATCAAGCTATATCCAGTGACGATTGCTCTAAGGTACGGAGGTATACGGCGCATACCTTAACATAATTTGCAAAATGTCAAATAAAATATAAGAATTTATTAAATATCTTTACATCAAGAATTAATATTATTTATTATATATACATGTATATATTTTTAAAGATTAAAGTCTTAGCGAAATTAATAGAATTGCCTATGAAAGCTCAATAAATTTTCTTCTCTTAGCTTCTGTAGTTGTTAGGTGTGCTCAGAAGTTTGCAGCTCACATCACTTCACATTTCTATTGCATTTCGTCACTCCCAGTAGCAGTAGCATTCACGAATTTCTTTCTCTAGATGTGCGCATTAGTTTGCCGCACATTTATATGTTGCAAGTGAGTTTGACTTTGTTTAATCACTGCATAAACATGTCTAGTTTTGAGTACAGACTCTTTCTTCAAAAAAAATTGGTTTGATGTTTTGAGAAGTATGTAAAAAGTTCTGTTTATTCAATATTGTTATAATATTAAACTTATATATTTTTTAATAAATTTTTAAATGTTGTCTTGTATTATTGGTAATATATTATTATTGTACTATTGTGTATTGTATTGTATTATTGTAATATATTGGTGTCTAATATAATATAGTTATTGTTAATAACACATTTTATCTGTTTGAATTTATTATTTTTGATTTAAGCTGTATCTGTTAAAACAAAGCTGTTGAAAAGGTGTACACTCTTTCAAGACGTCGTCACTGCTCGAGTCGGGCCTAATTTGTTAAAGAGTTCACAGCATGTAATAATTTTTCTTATTTTTAATATAAAATTTTTTAATTAAATGAGGAATTAAAACGTTATAAAAACTTTTAATTTATTTTCGTTCAATGTGAACTAAATTTAATAAATTTCACAAATTTTAATTATTTTTTTTGCCTAAATCCCATTGAAATTTTTTTTTTTTTGATTCAAAGAATAGTGAATAAAATTGTTTGTATGTCTATCAACCATTATTCCCAATGGAGCAATGGAGCAATGGAGCAATGATTCTATTCTTGAATTAATCAACTAATCGAATAGAAAGGAATATTATCCTAATTGTTCGACTTGTTACTTGTAAATTGGTCGCTTTTTAAAGTTCTTATTAAATTACTATCAAACTTATAGAACCGCAAATAAGATCGTTAGCCTAAAAAATTAAGCATTAAAAGCAGCTGCTACCAAACTACAAATAAAAAAAAAACAGAAAATCGGTGGCCAAAGGAAGAGTGATAAAAATTTCCGCATTACATGTATTCACAAGATTTCAAGGATAAAGTTTTCGCATAAGCAGCACTGAAAGGACTCTAAGTAATAGTGAGGAAATATCGGACGATGGCAAAAGTGTGCGTCGTATATTTCAACTTTTCCCTTAAAACATTTGAAATGAAAACTAAGAAATTAAGTGTGAATGTTATGATAGTTTGGCAAAGAGTTTTACGCAAAGTTAGCCCGGAAAATGATATTTTTCCGCCCGGATTTCTAATAAAGATGGCAAATGAGATAACATAACGAAAAAAAAACATAATAATAATAATAAAATAAAACAAAAATTTAGATGTAAAATGCTTGTGAGTTGTGGCGTTGAAAGGAATATATTGAAGTTGGCCAGCATTTACAGAATCTGGTGGGCAAGTAAATTGTGGTGTTATAAAATAATTTTCAATGAATACGAATGAAAATGAGTCGAAATGAATTTTCTTTTAGTAACTTAATTTCTTTTAGTTTTCCTTTAGTTTCTTCATATAACCGGTAATACAATATAGCTGTATAACAGTTACTTATATGCAATCCGTATTTATTCAACGGCACGGCAGCCGTAGTGTCTAGCAATCGAGCTGAGCAGGAATGCTAAAGTTTGGAATATAACTACTTCCATCCAGCAAAAGTTAAATTAATTTTTTATTGTGCATAAAAATTGTTTTACTCATGAAATATACTGTTTCAGATAAATGAATCGTATACATTCGTATTTAAACACCAGCCAGTAAAGTTATTATGTGAAATACTTTAAATGTAAGAAAACACAAAAAATCATTCAAATTTAAACCGAAATATTTATGCCGAAATGCAAATTGAATTAATGCAGCAATTGAATGATTTTTCTTAAGTGATTTTTTAATTATAAACATAGGTTTCGAATGGGGCTTACAGGGTACTGCAATGCAGCACTGTAAGATATCAAATTTTATGAAACTTTAGTTATAAAAATATTCTTATTCTTTAGTATCGTGTTGAAATATGGTACTACAAAAAATGCTTAGGAAAATAATCAACATTAATAATCATCTACTTATGATTTATAGCAAGTTCTAACACTTGTTGCAAACGTTATACGACTGAAACCAAAATTACATAGACGGATAATTCATCCAATCTATTCATTCAACACTGAGTGATGAAATTTTTTTTAACAGAACACTAATACCATGTTTCTACTGCTTACTTAGTAAATTACTTAAGTAACTTAAACATTTTGTCGTTTCCATTAATATAAGTTACTTATTGCATATAAAAGAGTTTTTATGTATCAGAAAGTTCTTTAAAAGTACTAGAAGAGCTCATGTCTGTTTAAATAAATTTCACTTAATAATTTATTACACAAAAATTAAATATATAATTGATATGTTAAATCATTCATTTATATATAAATAAATATAAATGTTAATATAGCTTTGCAAAGACAATCACGCAAAGTTAGCCCGGAAAATACAACAGTTAGGCTGTAAACAAACGCACTGAGGATGTATATATATATATATATCATACACCCATTATATACTCAAACAATTAAAATAAAGCTTACATTAAATACTTACTTGCTCAGTGCGTTTGTTACATTTTTCATATAAAACATATGACAAATATATTTAAAATTTTTCTAATATCCCTTGTGGGAAATTTATTTTTAAGTGTTGTATTAGACATTTTTCGTTTTAAATGAGCTGATTTATTGGTAATGAACTCATGTATATGAAAATTATTTATATGGTAAATCATCCTGTTTAAAATGTATCGGTAAGAGCGAACTTACTGAAATAGTTTTATATGATTATTATCATAAAGTTATATATCGTATAGCGAATATATTATATTAGGTTAGGTCATACCGGCGATGCCTTGAGGATTCACTTAGGCCTATTGGCCCACCTAGAACCTTTGCTGAGACTCAAAAAGCTGCTAAGTGACAGGTCATGTGATTGATCAAGATCCTCAAGAAAAGGCGCTCGTAAAGTATTTAATCACCGCCGTGCATGAGCTGGGCAAAGACATAGTAGACAATCTTCCTCAAAGCTGCAACCGCTATAATCGAAAGGAAAATTTAGCATGGTTCCCTAGTTTGCTGTGAGTAAACCTACCAAAAGACTGATATCTCTACTGAGCATCTCAATGAGAATTTTGTATTTTCTTTCACCGGAAAGTGATCAAATTGCATACTTAAGATGCCTGCATATCGTTAAGTTTTCCCATCTTTTGTTAAAAATTTCAGCACAGAAAGAACTCAATAAGAATTTGCAGGATATTTACAATATGCCTAGATTACTTAAGTGTTTCGAGTGAGGTTTTGAAGCACTCTTTTTGGCTAGTTTGTCTACTCTGTAATTGCTGACAATGTGTCTATGACGGGAATACAGATTAGAGAAATATTAAGCTGTTTTGACATTTCGTTTAAGGATGTGCATTTCGAATATATAATATATGCGCTGAAATTAATTGCTCTTAAAAAAGCACCCTGTACGTAAATATTTTATACCGACAATATTTTATCGAGTACTTTTAATCTTATTTTAGTATCTATCAATTTAAATTGATATCTGAATTTTGTCTACAGTTTGTTTACAGAAGATACTCGTATCATTTTAAATGTTCAAATACATACTGTATGTGTATATATCTTATACGAGTATATTAAATTCTTTATGTTATTATAACAAAAAATACAAAAATTATTTTAGTTGATTTAATGTTCTTTTTTTCAAACAAAATAAAAACCTAATTTGCCTTTACATTTTCTAAAGCTATCGTCCATCAAACAACAACAATTCCTTTTTGTCGGATACCTTAAAGTATCTTTAAGGTACATTTTTAACAAAATTGTTGCGCTCAAAAGATAAAATACAAGAGAGACAAAAAAATTTTTTTTATTTATATACTTTAAACAATAAAAAGAAAAGGAAATTATTAATAAGTGTTAAAAGCTTTTTTAAATAAATTTCTGTTAGTTCTACTTGTTTTAAAAGCATTCGACAAATGGAAAATGCATGTTGGAAAGAGATTTTGTCCTCTTCACTGTTAGTTCTATTAGTCCATGTAGATACGAATATGTGTATGCAAGTGTTTATTTTTATTTTGAAATTTCATCTGTTCATTTATGCACCAGATATCAAATACCAGATACTACTGTCTATACCTATGTGTGCGTAGGTAAGTTTGCGAATGAGTTTGTCTCAATGATGTCCAATGCAAGGCAACGTTTTGTTTGTTGTCAAAGAAACTAAAAAAAGCAACGAACGATTTCCCGTTTTCATTTACAGATATTTTTGATATTTGTAAATATATATAAATGCAAATAAATATTTTAAAGTAGTTCTTTGCTTTCATATTTTCCAATTGATATTATCAACTCCATTTATAGAAAGGTAAACACAAATAGTGTTTCCAAACAGTGACAGTTTTACGGAAAATATGAGTATCTAGTCATTTGTGTAGATGAAATAATATATACATACATATTTGTTCCATAAAAAAATTAAAATATATTCAGTACTTCTCTTGGTGCAAGAAAAATCATCACAATTAGTGGAATATGACAATTTATAACTAATTTAATGTTTTACAGTGCAATGAACTCCTTAAATTTGATATTTTAAATACTATAGATGCTGAGCTTAATAATTTCAATACTTATGGGTTCATTTTAATAAGGAATCCACATAACTTTTCTAACTCGTAATACTTCTTACGACTAATTTGATTTCCCAAATTCTGTAATTTCTTTCTATGGAATGCGTCTTCATAATGTTTTCGATGGTCCCTGTTTTCTACTTCCTTGAGGGTGCCAATCTAGCTCATGTTCAAGTAGACATTCATTCACTTTATTTGATATTAGGTAAAGATAGACTGGGCGTTAGGCGTTTTTACTCTTAAATTGTTGAGATCAAACTCATAATTTCTAAAATAGATTAACACCTTATAGGGGAATGTTTTACAACAAGCTTGTTACCCACTAAAGACGCTGATATTGATTATGATGTTGATGTTGATGATAATTATGATGTTGATGTTGATGTTGATGATGATTATGATGTTGATGTTGATGATGATGATGTTTGTAAGTGATAAATTAAAATTTTTTTTACTGTTAGTTAGCATTTTATCTTTTGTGCACACATAAGTGATATAAACACAATTAATTTATAATTTAGAGCGTAACAAAAATAATGTTAATATAAATGTGACTAAACTAGAGAATCAGATGGGATATATTATTTACTGATTATTTAATTAAGTTGCAAGCAAATGGTATTAAGGACTTTATTTGTTTTTAAAATTCGCTCAAAGCAACATATATGCAGTGTTACTATACCATATCAAAACAGCACAAATTTACAAAGAGCTTCTTTGGTGGATGAAGTGAGAAAATTATATGAAATTTCAGTTTTTTTTTAGTATCCTAGGAACAATATCATAAACCTTCAATTTATCAAAAATAATTACAACTGTGCCTCAATGTTTTATTCCAAAACTGAATATGTTATTAACTTATGCAGGAATACATCAATTACTTTCACAAAAAATTCTATAGCAACAACAATACAGACGACAAAGGAGAACATGCCAAACCCCTTCATTAAAGTTATAAAGGGCTTGTTTTAATAAAATGTCGATTTTTCTGAGAATATAACATATACTGATGGCAGTAAAGAAAATGGACTGATCCTGAACACATCAAGGTTGATGTTTTCCTTAACCTTCGAAGAAACGATATTTAAATCTACACTGAACTTCTTACAGGACACTGAAGACTTGATTACCACATGAAAATTATAGGTGCGATAGAAAGTGATTCCTGTCGACTCTGTCATGGAGAGAAGAAAACATCAAAATGTATCCAATGCAACTGTTCAGCGGTGGTAAGACGGGATCTTAGTCCCAAATCAAATAGGTAAAGTTAAGTCCACAGCAATTACTAGATTTATTAATTGTCTAGAATTGTTTAATAATAATAATAATTATAGTAAACATCAATAGATGTAGTATCGTTTTTGAGTCTACTTTAATCTAAACGTGATCACTTTTTGTATTAACAAAGATATTAAGTGAAAGTTGTGACTCATAAGATCTTAGTATAGCACTGTGTAAAGATTTTTTAATAAATATTTTACCTACATTATTAATTTATAAAGTTTTCAAATTTAGTTACGAATCATTTTGAACTAAAATATCACCTGTATTAAACTCAATTATCTGTTAATCCGGAATATAGATCATGCCTCGAAGATGAGGAGACAACTGTGCACATACTCTTTGTGATTGTTCAGCTTTAAGAGCGCACAAAAGAAATTTCTGTGACCAGCACAGATTAAGAGTTCTTCTTTAGACTTATTTGTGGGCTTTGGTTACAAATTAACCAAAGTGAAATTGACATAATAGGACTCTTTTGCCCATAAGACCGGCAGTTAGACGAATTCACGCCACTAGTTACTAGGATACACTAATACCAATAAATCGATCATACGCTTCGCAAATCCAATACTAATATCGTCAAATAGAACAGTCATGGTTGTCGACGCGCAGTTGCACCATTGAAGATCTAAAGTGGAACAGTTTATGGAGAGTTAGCGGATGCAAGTTATGTATGCAATGATATACATACACAATAGACTAAGATTCAGAGGATTGGTGGAGGTCCTATGCTCCACTCAAAGTTCAGCTTATCTGTTTTATTTTGTTTCAAATTTTTTTCAAATTTCAAATTCAAATTTAGCTCTCCAGAACATTTTCTTTCATTTTCACTAAAAGCTTCGAATTCTTTTTTCAATGCCTGCACTGTGGAGCGATAATCGCGATAATCAAATAATATTAAGCATTTAACCTGTTGTTTGCATTATTCTTCTTATGCGTTTAAACGGAAGGATATTTTTATGAGAATGTACATAATCTCATAACATGTCCCAGTGTCATGCTGACAATTTTCAAACAATTTTATTTGAACACATTAGAGGCGAAAGCTCCAAACTTCAACAGCTTAAAACAAGTGGAATTTTATGAAAATGCACATTTTGAAGTGAACGAAAATGCAAATATTAGCGCAAAATGGATATAACGAAATAAGAGCAACAATGAAAAACAGAATAGGAATAAAAAAGCCAAAAAAATCAAGGATATGCACATAATGTGATATTCACAATATGTGGCATGCCATGGCAAGGCATGGCGAGGCATGGCGAGGCATGGTCCATGATATGCCACACTTTAAGAAGCTTAAACTTAACAGCTCCACCGAATGAGCGACTATCATAAAACAGTGTAGGAGTCCGTGCAGGAGTCGGTGGAGGAGTCGGTGCAGATACATAAAGTAAAAAATGCGCATTATTGCTCGCACTTTGGTATAGAAGATATGAGGAGCTACCTACGTACGACAAACGTTAAACGCCTTTGCCATCCTAATAATTTTCGTTGCTATTATTGTTGTTGTTATATTTGTTGCTGTTGTTGTTGCTGGCTGCAATTCACTGTAAAGATAAATCTGAACAACTTTTTAAAACTTGACAAAAGTCGACAACAAAATCCATAGGATAATACACTCTCTACTGCAAGTGCATCCTTTGCACCATCTAACATAATAGCATAAAGATGCCTTGCGTTTATATAACAAATATTCGTTTATACTATATATACATATATATATATGGTCTATGCTCGTACCAGCATCGAGAAGAACCTTAAGTAATAAAACTCTGTGTATGATGCGTAGATACTGAGTGGAATAGATAGATAAATGTGTGTCACATGCAATGTTAAGTTCATATTACTGTGAAGCAACAAAACAAACAATTTATTTCTGAAAGCTTTTTATTTCTATATATTAAATGGCAATTAAATATCTGTGGACATTTGGTTCATGTTGAAACATTTCATGTTCGTATATCATAAACTGCTGCCTCAATTATTTAATTTGGCAAGGTTACAGGAAACAACTGGTGCACGAAGGAAACAAACAAAATTTTATATCAGACATGAGCTTAGGTGAATTATATTATTATCCTTTTAAATAGTAAGCACTCTTTATCTTAAAGGGAGCAACACTATTTGTCTACCTGTTATCCTTGCAAAATTGTGTACACATAACCTCCATTTTAGATGAATTACACAAAGTTCATAATGAATTTCAACTAAATAATTGTAATACGAGAAATATATCTTTTATTAATAAAATTAAAAGATTTTAAAAATATAAAAATTTTAAAATGTGAAATAAGGAAAGTGACATGCCAAGTACATCATAAGAGCTATAATATAAGGGCAGTTTGATAAGTCAGTGACTTTTTGAATTTTCAGCGCAGTTACTCCAAATGCAACAGTGCTGCCGTCAGCTGTAATTCACCAGTGGGCAACTGTTTAATTTTGAGCAAGCTATGTCGTTCAGTAGGTGTTTGATAGCCGTTCAAAGCAGACAACCTCGTGAACTTTTAAGAAAATGGAAAAAAGCAAATTTCGCAATTTCTTTAGGTTTGGAAACAGAAATTCCTGGATTTTGGCCACAATGCTTAATCAGCACATGAAATTCACTTTTTTCCATTTTCGTAAAAATACACGGGGTTGTCATTGTTTTCTCTTGAAGAGCACTGCTGTTCACATACAGATGAAAAAAGATTGCTGTTCACACCATTGTCTTCTCTTGAAGAGAAATATGGTTCACATACAGATGATAATAGATTGTTGATTATATCATTATTTTCTCTTAAAGATGAACTTTGTTCAAATACAGATGATCACATCATTGTCTTCTCTTGAAACGAAACTTTGTTCACATACAAATGATGACGATGACACATGATTGTTGATCACATCATTATGTTCTCTTGAATAGGGATGTTGTTCACATATAGATGATAAAAGACTGTTGTTCACACCATTGTCTTCTCTTGAAGAGAAATATGGTTCACAAACTGACAAACCTTCATTATTGATACATTCATTCTTTTTTTCTCTTAAAGAGGTATGATTTTCTTGAATATATAACAAGTCTTCATCTGTGAATTTAATAATTGTTGAAAGATTATACCATCAGTGCTTTTAGAATAAACAGTGAATACAGGTCCCACTAAAACACCCTAATTCACGTTTAATCAATGATTTAGGACCATTAATGTTATTTTATTTTAAATCACAAATAATTAAAAAAATATATTCATTATTAATGAATACGTTATTTCATACATATATTTCATATTTATCAAAAAAGAATAATTAAAATTATTTTTTATAAACTCAATACTTAAATATATTTATAACATATCTACGTATATTTAAATAATACTACTTCACTTATGCTATGTTTAGACTATTGTACTTAATATCATGTTTCTACTGCAGCTAAAACTACTTATGTTGTATGTAAAATAAATTTTGTCGTTTCCATTGGCATGAACTCATTTACAATCACAATTATATTGAAATGAAAAACATAATAAACATTTTCTTCTCAGCAATTATTCCCAAATAATATTTCTCGTTGATTAATAAACGAATAATAATTTTCTAGGGATATTACTATATAGGGTAGTTATTATATCTAGGACAGTCAATATATTTTTGCATCGCGTAAAATAATTATACAGTAGTCATAAATGTTTTATAAGACCTCCTGAGCTATTTATTTTTTTGCGTCATATTACGCAGGTCATTATGTGATCGTCACTTACATGATCGGCTGGATATGTATATATGTGTGTAAAAAAGTTTCCTTTTTTCTTACAAGAGAAATTAATGACTTTACAACAATTTGTAAATATATTTTCATAGTTTATTTATTTTTTTCTAAGAGTTTAATTTAAATTGAGATTATATCTCATCTGTTTATAGAATCGGAATATAATTTTGCTGAAACAAGTTAAAAATAGGTTTGCAATCTGGGGTTACTGTTATATTTTTTCTCCGGGATGCATTTTATAATACTTTGAGTAATAAGTGTAATTATTTAATAGTACATTCACACAGTCTCTTTTAAGTACTTGCGCATTTATATTAATGAGGAAACGTTTACATTATAATGAGTTTATTTATGCAGCTGATAGTACTTTTATAAATTTTAATAAACTTCAATTAATAATATATTACATAAAAAATTAAATATATAATTGATATATTAAATCATTTACATACAGTTTATATATACTTATTTAATTAATAAAAACAAAGATTTTATTAAATACTTTCTTTCTCAGTCAGCCTTTGTTCACAGCTCAGCTGTTGTTTGTTTACATTTTACAAATCAAATATATGACAAATATTTTAATTTTTGGTAATTTCCCTTTTGGGAAATTTATTTTAATGGGTTGCATTTGTCTGTTTTCGCTTTAAATGAGCTGATTTATTGATAAAGAACTCATTTATATGAAAAATTTTTGTAAGGTAAATTAACCGCATAAGTGGTTATAATGAGCAAAACCGTCGTAATGAGGCAGTGTGAGTGTGCTATTATTGAAATATATAATATATTATTTTTATTAAATGAATTTTAAATAACAAAAATCTAGTAAAATACGTAAAACATTTTGAAAATGGAATTGGGTATTATTAAAATCCAAATAAAAAAAATACTCAAAATTTAATATTTTTTTATATAATTTTATATATAATTTTTGATTCCTAACTAATTAACATACTTACTTAAAAGGCCATAATAATGTGTTATCGGGTTTCGGCCTGACGCAGCTCTTATTATAGTCGTTTGATCCTTTGCGGGTGTCGATGTTGAAGTAGATTACGTTAGTTTATGCCAATGATTCAAAGAGTCCCCTTACCATATAATAACTCATAGCTTTAATAGCCACCTTGAATCTACAGAAAAGTTTAAAATATTCTTTCGAATTAAATCGTGGAGCTCCTCAAAATATCCAAGATCTTCAAAAAGTAGGCCTCTAGCATAATCCATCGACGCTGTGTATGCGCTGGATAGTAATATAATAAATAATATAATAAATAATGGATGGTAATATAATAAATTAGATGTGAGGCACTTTTATCTTCCTTCTTATAACTGTGATAAAAATATTTAAAATGAGAGATTCTATCTTATAGCATGGTTTCCTGAACGGTTGTCAACAAATCTATCACAATACCGGTATCTTTACGGGGTATCTGAATGAATTTACTAGATATTTTTTGTAATAGATTCCTGCAATTTTCTTACCTGCTGAAATAATTTTGTTTTGTAATTTTAACTTAATGTAGCTTCTATAATTTTTGGAAATCTCTGATCATTGTGAATATATATCATTGTGGCTCCATACCACTTACTTATTTGAGTTATTTATATCATACTCTCTGTATTTTCTCAATATTAGACGAACATGCTAAACGTTATACTTCAATGCCGTAAGATCAAATAGATTTTATAATTGAATTATAATTCAGGACCTTTCTTTCTAGACTTGACTTCGAAACGCTTTTAATAAATCAGTATAGTTACTATGTTTGCAATTCTACCTCAGCTTTTTTACTCTCGATGTGCTTAGTCTAACTCAGATATCTTTTTAAAATGAATAATATTTATGAAATATTATTTAACTTAAGAGAAGGGTATGTTTATGATACCCTTAAGTTTATATATTTATGATATCATAATTTTGATGTGATACTATTTAACTAAACTTTTCATTTTTTCAAAATATTTAAGAAAGCTGATAGACTTCGGGATGTGCTCTCGTGGTCAAAATATGTACTTAGAATTACAATTTTATCCGCGAAAATAACAATTACATGATTTACGTATAATGCGAGATCAACTATGTAGATCAAGTAGAGGTATGCCTCGAGTATACTTCTTTGAGAAACTGCACATCAATTTCTTTTGATATAAAATATAATAATTGTATTCTAATTTGACTTTTCTTCTTCTCGTTTTGTTTGGCACTATAGTTCAGTGTGAACCTCGGTCTCCCTAGAGGGTTGCATAGCGGTAAAATGTATCCGATGTAAGGTTGTTGGCCTTGCCAACAACTACCAATCAACAGCCAATCTGGAGGGCCAGATCTCCTTATTTGCTAACTTGAAGGTACGATTAGTGTTTAGTAGTTAGAGAATTTCCGCTCAACTATATATTTTCAGATTATATCGCTTGTGCTTGGTGGCTAGAGCCCCGTGTGTGAAAAACCCGTGTGTGATGCGCCACGGTTGACAGTTGGGAAGGCTAAGCTAAATATTCGTATTACTTTTTCATTGTGTCACACGCTTTAGTCCCTTACATCCCTTCTATTATCTTCATAAGAAGATAAAAGAATATGTGTGTTTTTAGGCAGAAATTATTTTATTAAATAAATCCGGCTCTTATGCCTGTCAAAAGCTTGAGCTACATCCAAGTATACAGCGGAACTATATTTTCTGTTTTGAAACGCAATTTTCCCAAAAATTTTAAGTAGTCGGGAGAGAAGACTTTTAGATCAATATGATGGCGGTCCTTACCTAGCTTTGAAATGATTTTTATTTCAGTAATTTCGCTTTGTATAATAGCTAACGTCTCTACTTTCTGTATGAATGTATTGTAATGTATTCCATTTTTGGTAAGAAGGTCCATTTTGTATCCATTATTTGTTTTATTGCATTATTTGTATGTTTCCAGTAAAAATACAACAAATTTTATTTTACTTGCATTAAACATTGAAAATTGTGAACAATTTGAACCCAAAAGCTAAAATACGAGCTGTGTAAGCAAGGACTCTGGGTGACTATCAGTTTTATCAGTAATTATATTATTTGATTAATTTATGGACAAATACTGTGAACAAACATACTTTCTCGCAAAAAATAAAACATTTATTAAACACGGAAAAGCCGCTAAAACCAAAGGATTTTGTTTTCATTTTTAACCCATAAATTCATTGCCATAAAAGAAAATGTATTGCGTTTTCACGATTGCACTTTATGTCCAGCTGCATACAAAACTTTAAAAAGTTATTACTTTTTTTAATTTATTAAATTTATTTATTTTTTTTTTTTGTTGACAATATTGCAATTAATCAGTAACGTATGAAATGCTTCGGTGACCCACTTTAAGTAGTTTAATATTAAAATTTTATTTTGGTTTGAACAAACATTGGCGCTAATAGCTGTAGATTTTGTTATTTACGACTTGTACAAATGTATTTCAGAAATAAATTAAAAAATAAAATTTAAAAATGAATGAAATATAATAAATAAATAATAAATAATTGGACTTAATTCGTAGAATATGGACGGATGCTAATGGTTTGCTTGTGTTAAAACACGAACCATATTTTTAAAATTCTTACATTTGCCAATGGGATGTCTGCTATTTTATCCGATGAATTGTGGAAACTAAAAACATAACAGAGAATTATGTGGGCGCACATCACTGTGACTGTGGAACACATCTTGCATCTTGTATCCGTTGTACTGTAACAAGCAATTATCCGTAGAGTTTACAGTTTACAGTGCAAGACAAATGTGGACTCAAATGTGAAATTTTCGATGAAGCATTCAAAGGACAAATTATTTTAAATATATCCTTTAAAAATGACTTATTATTTATTTTTTAACTTTATTGAATTTATTTATTAAATTTATTATACTCACCGTTTATGGACACATTGTAGTCAATAGCATTTAATCACCACTTGGAACAAATTATCAGAATGACGTGGTTTCTCCAAAAAAATTAAAGGAGAACCAGAATAAAAATGATTAATGGAATAATACACCAAGATTAAAACAATCCAAATCACTTATTGGTACCTATAACAATAAGAGATACAAGGATTGTATGAACCTGTGAAAAGAAAAACTTAGAATCATCACAGGAATTCTAACAGGGCACTGTAGACTAGAATTCCACCTTAGAAAACTGGGTATACTTACGGATGCAAACTGTAGATTCTGTGAAGATAATGAAAGTCGGCCACACATGTGCTGTTAGAATGCCATGCGCTAATGCACATACAAAATAAGCTCCTGGGAATGTATATTCTTAAGGAAGAGGCAATAAAATTCTGTAAACTAGGTTCTATACTAATTTTTATTGAAGTAACATGGCTTAAAGACTTACTTTAAGCACAGAATGGGGAACCAAATAGACCCGATGATCGCAGTGCCATATCCCCTAACAACAATAATAAGAAAATGAACTTAATTCGTTAGAATTCTTAACGCAAATATTAAAATGATGAATGAAATTTATGAGGAAGCAATCCAAAAACTGAAATTATGAACCTTACGAAGAATTTGAGATAATAGACTTGGTGTAGTACGCCTAAGTATAGGAAAATATCCCACTCTCATAAAAATCTGAAAAATATAGTATTATCATTATTATTATTGAGAAAAGGTATAGTGCACTGCGACCTAGAAGATCTGTTGTGTGCCCCTTAATCTGATTAGAGTGTTTCTACAAGTCCGATTTCTTTCTACCTTTCTACCTCTAACGCTAAAATATGGATGAAATGTTACCAATCAACATGAAAAGTACAAGAAATTACTATAGTTCTCAGGCTAAGAAAAGATGCTAACGACGTTTCAAAAATATTAGAAACATTTTACTTGAAATAATTCTTGAAATAATTCTAATAAATAAATTACTTTACCATAAATCAAGTACACGGCATCATCGATATAATAAATTCTATTTTTTTTTAAATGTTTTTATTTTATTATTTTTTATATATTTTATTTTTATTTCATTTCATTTATTACTATTTTCAGTTTTATTTCATATTACTATTATTATCTATTTTTATATTTTTTCTTTAGTTTTTTATTTTTAGTTATTTTTATTTATTAATTTTCTTTTCAATTATTTTTTTTTATTTTTAATTATAAATTTTAGTTTTATTTATTTCCTTTATTATTCTTTGGTTTTATTTATTTTATTTTTATTTTTTCTTGGTCTTGGAAATTCATTTTTATTTATTTAGTTTTTTGTTTTTTATTATTATTTCATTTTATTCATTTTTATTTTTATTTATTTTTTTTTATTTTATGTTTTTATTTTATAATTTTTATTTTATGTATATTTTATTTTTGGTTTTGAAATCAAAAAATGTTTGAAGTCTTAATTAAAATAATTCTGCCATTGCTTAAATCTTAAGAAGCAATATCTTCGTATCACACATAATTCGGATGCTATTCATCGATATATTTTATATATGTATTTTATTATTTTATTTACTATATATTTATATATATTTTATTATTTTTATTTTAATTTTCTTTTAATTTTTTTGATTTACTAATTTTTTTTTATTTGTATTTATGTACATTTTTGTTTTTTGTATTTATTATTATTTTTTTCATTTTTCATTATTTTAATTTTTTTTTCTTACTTTGTTTTTTTTTAGTTATTTATTTTTATTTTTATTTGGATTTTTTTAATTGTATTTCTATTTTTTTGTTTTTTTTTATTTTGTTCTTATATTATATATTATGTTCTTATATTATATTATATATTTATATTACATTATTTATATTATTTATATATAATTTTTTGTATATTTCAGTTTTATTTTTTTTCATTTTTAATTATTTTTTTTTATTTATATATACTTTTTTTTTTACTTATAGTTTTTATTTTGAATTAATTTTTTTAATTTTTAGTTACTTGCGTTATTTTTATTTATTTTATTTATTTATTTGTATAAAATTTTATTTTTTTTGGTGTTTATTTTTTTTTTTTTTAATTTGTTAAAATATTTTTTTTTTATTTTAGTTTTTTTTTATTAGAGAGGTTACAAACAGTTGTAAACTACAACAACAAAAATTCTTTTCATATTATTTTAATTAATTGAGTTTTTGGCTGATCATATAGCTGTTTCGAGTATTGTCATCAGTGGTGGGTATTTAAATATTTTATTTATAGATATTTATTTATTTCATTTATTTTTTCTTGTTTTTTGTTTGTATTAATTTTTTTATATTTATATATATATTTTTTATTTATTTTTATTGTGTTGTATTTATTTTTTATTTAATTGCTCAAATCAGGTGTTAACTGTTATGAACTTAACAATTTGTTTTATTTAATCAAACAAAAAAGATCAAATTATATGAATAGAAAAGGTATTGTGTTACCCCAAAGTAATACAAGGTCTCATACAAGTTTGAAAGCCTGCCAAGCATCTTTACAATATAGATCGAATATATTGTAACTTTCACCCAACAAAATTTCTAGATGTGACACAATCGAATTATCGGTTGTATTATCGGAATTATCGGAGGATTTGAGAGTTGATCTACAATCCCTTTTTTTTTGCGTGGAAAGATATATTGCGATCATGGAATCATAATACTGCCAAAAATATAGCAGAAGATATTGAATCAAAATAAAGACTATTCAACATTAAAATAGTTTTAGAGTGTAAGAAGTTGTTTTCGAATAACCCCATATTAAAGTATGCAAAACTAATTCATTTTAATTTATATTTAAATTGTTGTATTCTTGCGCTGTTGAGATATTAAATTTTACAGCTTTATTTGTATGGCTCACAGAACACTCTTATTTTCAACTTTGAAAACCCAGCCTTCACATACGCATATTGTTAGCAAGTTTTAAGTAACGTTCCTTCAATGGCAAAACTATTCCGTAGAAAATATACTTTTACTGAAGAAAGTATTTAACTTAACAGTTTCGCGCACATACACACATAGCTGCACTTTTGAAGATATGGTATCTGCGAGTACATATTACATTACAACTGCACATTTATGTGTTTTATCGTTGTTTTCGTTAAATTGCACCAATGAAATTATCTGTAGTGTACGAGTACAAGTATCTATGAGAGTATATGGGACAGCTGTTGCTATTCTCAGAAAAATTTCTTCTTGTACGCCAGGCCGCACGACCAAGTTCTTTGTCGATTCCAGACGCTGGCAGATTGATGTTGCTTAAAAAAGCACAGAAATTTTTCTAAATTTTCAACAGTTTTATGGAACTATCCACAATTGTATATGTACACAGAAATTCAGTAACTTTTTAATCTCAAAAGATAATTGCGAAAAGTTGTAAATTTTTTGAAAACTTTAGCCGAACTTGTGCCTTGTTGGCTTTTGGTCATCATAATAACATGTGATGTGAACTTCACTCAAATCCAAAGCCAAAGTGCTCGGGGTCAATTTGGATTACTTTGCCTAATTGAGTGTTTTAAAGAGTTTAAAAACTTTTTCTGGAAAAATTTTTATTTAATATTGTGAGAAAATTTTTGCTAAACATATAGAACTATTGTGTAAAAGTATTTTTAATGTAAACAAAGTTAAACAAACTTTACTGAGATAGTAAAGCCATTTGAATAAATATTCATGCAATAGAATTTATTTAATAAAGCGAATAGTTAAGATACCTTATATGTAATATTATAACTATTTTTTTTTTTAAATATATAAAATAAGTTTTTAAGGCTGTAGTTTATGTACTTGGAAACTATTCGACTAATTTTAATGAAATTTTTATGGAAATCTATTACACGATATATGCAATTTGGACGACCCGACCCGACGTTAGTGCGATATGCGGAAATTCATGCATTCTTTTCAAGAAAAATTATATACATAAAATTTTGTTTAATTTGCTTTTTAATTTTTAATAAAGAAGGATATTTTTATTACCACAAAGTAGTAATAGAAAATCAGAGGATATGATTGATCAAAGGAAAAATTAAATTGATGAAAAACATAATTTTTTTTTTGTGTGCGGAGAAGAGGTTCAAAATTGCGTTACGAATCGTCACTATGTCGTCACAATAGTGGTATGTCCGATTTGCACGGACTAAAAATAGTCCCCTCATATGCCTGACTTCTTCGGGAATACTGATATCTGCAACTTTCATTTCACCAACTATTGAAAAACATAATAAATATTTATAAATTTTTGATCATAAATTTTTGATCAATGTATACCTCTCATTGAAGTATAAAATTTTGTATTGAAGAACTTAAAGGGAATGTGTTATGCAAAGTGTTGAGGTAACGGAAGTCAAACGTTAAGATGTACTTGTCAGTGCAAGCTGAAGTTTTTTCTCCTCTCTCTGCAGGCTTTAATAATTCTTCCAAACGAGATTTTAAAGACAGTGTCGTTAAATGATTACTGCTTATTATTTCAAGTTTGGTATTAAGAACTAATATAGTCTATAGTTTCCACAAAATCTTTTTAACAATTTTAGGACCGCACTATGGTAAAGGGAGAAACGCAGAAAAAAAGTGAATAGTTTGTATGTTAGTTAAGAAATGTTTATTTGATTGTGAGCAGGCGACACAATACCGTAGAACAACAGTTTTAAATTGTTTGTTATAAAGCTTTAATATATAATATATGAGTGCTGTAAGTCGCTATTAAAACTTATCGAAACTGAGATATATTTGAAGCAATAATAAAATCTTCAATATTTCATAAGTGTTATGTGACAATTTATTTATGAAAATTCCTTAGCATTTATTTTATAATTCAGGAATATCATTGAAATTTATAAAATATTAATTGTTCAGAAGTTATGTAAATTCTTAAACGATTTTTCTCATTTCAATTTGATTTATTCCAAATGCCAAAGGATTTGTTTATCTGCTTCGTATGAGAAAGACACTCAATCCAACCAAAAAGTGGCAACAAATGTAGTAGGTTTCATGCAAACTGACATTTATCTTTTAAAACTCTTGAGATCAAATTAAGTTGCACTCAAGTATTTCTGTATTTATATATGTCCTGTGCTTATATTTATTTTATTTTAAATGCACAAGAGTGTTAAGTCATTTAGCACAAAATTCTTAGGATTTGGTTTATTTAAAAAGAATAAAACTTACTTCTAATTTATATGTCTTCTGTGGCCAGGAGACCAGGATAGGATATTTTGAAATTCGTAATGCTGCGGGAGGCAACTGAACAAAATTCAACAAAAATGTGCAAATATCTTTGTACTTTATGAAATCGAAAATAATGTTCTTTAATAGTCCAAGAAAAAAAGATTTATTCACCAAGTTTTTTCTTAAGGAATATATGCATAAAATAGTTATTAAAAATATATTTTATTGTGTAAATAATTTTTAAAAAAATATATATTTTTTGCTAATATTTTTCTTTGTTAGTTTCTTTGTTATTCCTTTTCCTCTGGTTTTTAAATTGCTGCAAAAGAAAAAATAAAATTTTTATTAATATAAAATTATTTATAAAAAATTGATCAAATTATAGATTTTATATTATGAGTTTACGGTGGCTCGCAAGTATGACAAAAAACAGCAAGATACTGGCCTATACTGGCCGAAATGTACGCAAAACAACAACACTACTTTCTCTATCTCTGTGGTCAATATAGGTCACACACTTCGGCCAGTAAAGAAAAAAGTGTTACCAACGCAATAACCGAACTATTGTGAGCCTTCACTGGAAACTCCAATGAATTTTGCAATTATATGTCAAAAATCATATGTGAAAAAATATTCAAACAAAATTTAAAAATTACATAAATTTAAAAAGTTGGAAAAAAGAAGAAGTTTCAGTGTTTTATTTTAAAATGTTCAACATTTTTTCATTTTAATTTTCAATTCTATGTTAATTATTTATTTTTGTACAAAATGTAATTTGCTTCCATTAAGCTATTTTTGTTATTTGTCAAAACATAACACCTGACAGATTGAAACAGTGATGCCAATGTCTCGCTTAGCGAATATAGGCTAGCATGCATTTTTTGCTACACTTGCGAGTCACCGAAAGCGCGTATTATTGTTACTATGTTGTTACTACTGTTGTGCCTTAATTTATAAAATAAAATTTTTATGGAGATATTCTCACATAAATATGCACATTTGCTTTCAATAGGTGGAAATGTGCACTTTGGAATTATGTTTTTATTTATAAATTAAGCTTTCGAATTCGATATGCTAAAAAAAAATTCATATTACACTGAAATCACAATTGCTCAAATATAATTTTATATTTATATATTACGTACAAATAAAAAAGGACAAAAAATGCTTGAACACAATAGGGCTGTTCCACGAGGTACTAGTGGTAAAACTCCAGTAAAACACAATTAAAGTGCAAACTGAGAGTGGCACAAAAATAAAGTGCCAGGTTACGCTCTTTACATTGATTTTCATTGACAGCTGATGCACACATTGCGAGTAAAGTCTGTGTAGCATTTTTTAGACAGGTATGTTACGCTCTCTCAGCTGCTCTCATTTACTCGAAAATTTGCTGGTGGAACACACTTGTGTGTACACATTGTTACTCAAAGTTACTACTAGTAGCTAGTGGAACACACCTAATAGAGTTTTAAAATTTTGATGGCCGATCATAACAATAATTGAATCTTATAATAATCGATCATAATCTCATTGATTGATCGAGGCTTCGAATAACTAAATTTATATATATGAAATAAAAGATTCACTTAGTTATAAATATAAAATTTGATTTTAATCTTAATTCATACCTTGTCTGTTAAAAAATGTTCATTTGTTTCTTTTTGCTGTGGTTCGTTTGAAGTATATATGTAGTGTTGTGAATAAGCAATGTAATGGTAAATGTTTTGTTAAGTCCTTCCACCCATAAAATGAAATCGTACAATCCATAATGTTTATAATAGTAATATTATTTGTTGTTCATGTAATCTAAAATCATTTAAGAATTAAAATATGTATATGCAAGTTTAAACAAAAATAATTTTTATAGTACCTTGATTTAATATTGGTAGCCATATGGACCATTGAAGTCTTGATAACCTGGAGCACTACAAAAAAAAATTTCTGTATTTGTATATATATATATATATATATATATTGCATATATAATTACTATGGTGTATAGTATATCATGCCATGGGCATTCATCAAGTTTATCACTGCCAAAGGTGTTATGTGAGCGATGAAGCTGTTAATTTGAATTATTTTCACCCATTTGCTAAGTTCGGTTTTACGAAACAGCTCAATATTATTTGTAGTACAAATAGTAAATCCTAAGGCCTGGGGAAATCCATTAACGACATGATAAAAAAAGGCGTTACTTGTATATACTAACTCCCCATGTGAGACTACTAGCACGATTCTACTGATATCCAAACCCCATGTCAACTTGTAAAAAACATCAGCAAAGAGTGTTCTATTGAATATATCCTCAAGACTGGATCTACCATAACCTGCAACGATATAAATTTTAGATATATATAAACTTAAGAGTTCTTATATCAGTTTTGTACATAAATATCTTACTAAGATTATTATTACTCACAATTTAAGATAATGCATATATATATATATATATATATAATTATAATATATATATTATATATAATATATATATATATGTGTGTGTGTGTGTGTGTGTGTGTGTGTGTGTACTTATAAATATATGTATGTATATATATACTTATTCAGTTTATAGAAATATGTATTTGTATCTTAGTAATAAAAACTGTTTTTCACATTTTTACATGAAATTCAATGACTAGGAAAAGCAAACTTTAAAAAATATTTATGTATGTTTATTACCTGCATCCGTTACCGACATTGTGTAAAAATATATATATTATTGTGGTTTACTGTAGGCAAAATATGAAACTAATGAAACTAAAAAAATTTTCTATTATAAAAGTTCTATAAAGAAACTAATTCAAATGCATACTTAATTACAAAAAATATTCGATTTGTTTGTGAAAATCTAAAAAAAAACAAATAATTTTCAGCTACGCCAACATAGCCATAAAATCTTATGATTAATTATAGTGTTAACTAAAAAAACTGGGTTAATTATCAATTTCCTTCCCGCAAAACATAGCAATTTTTCTAATTTTCTTGCTTGAATAGAATCTTCTGTAAAAATTAAGGTGAATGGTATCAAATCACGGCTTCCAGTTAATTTAACTAGTAAGAGAAGATAACAAGATTAAAAAAACTAACATTAAAGTTCTATTGCGAATGAACAACTCTTTGATGCCCTATATTTTGTTATATAATGAAAATGGACGTCTGTTCCACGAGTTACTTGTAGTAAAACTCAAGTAAAACACAAGTAAAGTACAAGTTAAGAGCGTAATAGTACATTCACACTGTTTCATTTAGGCACTTGCTCATTTTCATTAATTGTGAGACGTTCACATTATAATGAATTCATTTATGCAGCTGAACTTTTATAAACTGTACTTAATAATATATCACATAAAGAATATCAAATATATAATTGAAATATTTAATCATTGATATACATTTTATGTATCAATTACATATGTAATTAATTAAAGAAAAGATTTTATTAAGTACTTACTTTTTCAGCACCTTTTTTACAGCTTTTTTTTCACATTTTACAAATGAAAAATATGACAAATATTTTAACTTTTGATGATTTCCCTTCTGGGATATTTATTTTTAAATGTTGCATTCGACAATTTTCGCCTTAAATGAGCTGACAATGATGATATAGTATTGATCTCATTTATATGAAAGAGTTTTGTATGTTGAATTATCGTCATTAGTGGTTATAATGAGCACCTAAATACACCTGAATGAGACAGTGTGAATATGGTATAACACAAACAAAATGCCAGATCACGCAGTGGAACTGTTTTGTGTAAAGTCTGGTGAGAACAGCTGTTTTTTGACAAATAAAACAGTAAAAATAGAAGCTAAACCATTAGAACGCAAAATAAATTTTAAAAAACTAACAAAGTTTTATAAGAACTACCGCAAATATTTTTAAATATTTAAAACTAATTTATTTTGAAGGATTCGAAGGAGCATTTTAGTTATTTTATTGAAATTTGGCTGACCATACAACGCTGTTTCGAGTATTGCCAAATACTTCTCATTAGTGGTCTTACGAAATATTCGAATTTCTTTTAAATTAGTTTATAGTCTGTATATAATTTCTTTGGATTGCAAATGCCGGAATTTTTCTAGCAGTGCTGGAGGGGGAATTGTAGGGCCAAATTTCCAGAAAGCAGTAGCAAATGGCCAAATGGGCACTCGCGGTGGCAACATATGCATCCTTTCAGACTGTCAAGTAGCTTTGAAATCTCTAATGGCATTTCTATTTCTATTTTAGTTGGTTTGGGGTTGTTTCAATCTTCTTAATATCTTAGCAACAAGAAATTCTGTGACTTTGCTATGGAAACCGGGACAGGAGGGGCACAAAAGCTATGAAAGAGCGGATGTTCTGGGCAAAAAAGGGAGCAGAAACGTCTTTCGCAGTAAGCAAAAGGGAAAGCAAAACCTAATTGACTTCTGGAAAGTCCAAAAAAACATGTGGCAATCAAAACGGCTTATAATCTCTTAACATATAATGGCTGAAGCTGTTCTGAACTGAAGCAGTGCAGATATCAAACTCTACACAAAACTGCTAATAGACCACTGTGCAAAGTGATTCCATCTGAAAAAGATTGTTCTAGCAGAAAACGATTTCTGCCGACTCTGTCAAGAGCAACAGAAAACAGCAGAATACGTTCAGTACATCTACCCAGTCGTGGCAAAACACAGACTTAACTATTGAGGTAGTGGAGTTTTAAGTCCTGAACGGTCTACAACTGTGACGAAATTCTTCAAAAGTTTGGAATTGGACTAGTTGAGCGAAAGGCTACAAAAAAGTACTTTAAGTTCGCAGGGCTCTCCATAATAATAGTAATAATTACAATTAATACAATTAAGATATCAGATCACACGGTATGGGGAGCACGGACCCTAAGGTGAGCCACTTTGTGATTGTATTACTACTAACAATTTAATATTGCTAAATAAAGGTAATGAATCTACTTTTGTAAGTGTGATAAGGGGAGAGATAATAGAACTCACACTCTAGCGAGCGCGTTTATATCTAATAACATTTCAAATTGAAAGGGGTTGGAAGAAGACTTCTCGTCAGATCATCGCTACATGCACTTTGATTTAGAACTGGAAGTTGAAGACAATTTCAAAATGAGAAATGTAAGGAAGACCAACTGGTTGCAATACAATTTCTAACTATGGTAGAGTAAAACATTAGATATCTTAGGAAAAACAAAACTAATTGTTAGGAACTAGACCTTGAAGGTAACAAATTTGAAAGCAAAAAGAAACATTAATAGATTTATAAATAGTCTACAATTTTTTTAGTTGGGCTTTTAGATGGACAATACAGCATTTAGGTCGAGGTGTGTACATATGTATTCAATGCCTATTATTTAATAAGAATATGTGTATATAAAAGTTGCGACTTTTCGTTATAAGTATCAGCTAAACATACGTTTTATTCACAACAATTATAATTCGAATAAATTTTTGCCCTGATTTATTAAAGTATATGGTTTTTGTAATTTTGCACAAAATTTAATGATTTCCGAGAATAACAAATTCAAATAAATAATTATTTACCTGTTTCGGATTCCGCCATGACTTCAAAACTATGTAAATTTCAGCTTTTAACCAGACGAAAAATGGAACTGTGTTTGATTAATAAAATTTTCTTTTAGTAAAATTTTTTAACTCAACAAATTGAAAAATATACTTTGTTACTTCGTTATAAAAAATATACTATATCTTTTTAAGTTTTTAGATACTCTTATGCCAACATACAGATAAAACCTATTTTATTTTTCAGCCTCGAAGAACATCGGAGAACATCGGAGTAACATCGGAACATTTAGAATAATTTCTAGAGTTTTCTAATGCATTATGACATTAACACATACACATAACTTCATTGAGATGTTGCCACACTATGCTGTTCGTTTAAAAGTTTTTCCAAAAAATTAAACTTAAACTGTGTAAAAACACCAAACTAACAAAGGAATACTTTCTGACTGAGTTTAAAATATAAGTTTATTTCCACAAAACACAAAAATAAAATTAAGTCTGGTTGAAAGAAATTGGCATAACTTTTAAAAAATGCTAAGCGCTTTTTTTTAACATAAGTTTTTCGTTGTGTGCATTTATGTGTCCGACATTCCAATGTTAGGTCCCTCGACACTAGCGTTATACGTTGACGATACGTGTATGCTATACTCGAATAAATATGCTCTCAACATATCCTGGAGTTTTTCCAGAAATGGAAAATAAAAATCAATAATGAATAAACTAAGACAATATTCATTACGCATGAGAGAGAAGACAGAACCCGTCGAGAGTGAGAGATATGGTAATAAACTGGGAGAATATCGATAAATATCTAGGCATCACAGTGGACAAACGATTCACTTGGCTTAAACATGTTCAAGTAAAAAGAATTAGTTACACAAAAACTCTTCAACACCTCCAACCGCTATAACCAAATAATATATTTTGATATATTATTGATATATAACCAAATAATTTCATCATTACTTCTATATGGGTGTATAGCGTTCAGCAAGACAATGCCAGGCTCTGAGAAGGCTTTTCAAGGCGCCATTGTACATTAGGATGAATGACAACCTCAGAGACCTCAAAATTGATCCGATTAAAAAATACATAAAGAATAGAGCACTTAAATTATTTACGCGTTATTGAATGTCAGAATGGTAACAGGCTTCTCGTGGAGGTATACAGATCTGAGCTCAGTTATTACTTAGTCTGATGAAGTGATAACCAATAATCCAGTCAATGCGTAGAGTGGGGTTATGAAGGAACCTTGCAGTTAGTCTGCACATAATAATGGAATATAAAAACTTTTAACACTGAAAATTAAATTCTTTAAATAGAAGAAAACAAAATGATTATTAGAAGGTCGATGACAACCATTTCTATCTTATATATTTAAATCAAATTTTTTATTTATTTATTTGACTTTATTAGTAAATGAAGTGCTCATATGATTTCAATGGATGACTGGAATTTTCCAATATATTTTCGGTGCACATTCACAATAGAGTGATTTTTGAATTTAGCTGCACTAAGGCTAAAGACGTAAAATTTTTTGGGACTACAACCAAACTCTGAAGGTTTTAAGAGCATTGTTGTTGCTTCACAGGTTTTTTTTTTGTAGATTGTATTTTACTACTCTGCAAGAAAAAACTTGAGTAACCTTTTTGATCGAGACTCACTATAAGTTTAATGTCGATTACAAAACCTGTATAACACTCGATATTAATTTATAACATTATAGTTATTTTGCCGGAAGAACAAGACTTCCCTGAAATTAACAGCTGTTTTATATGAAGACAAATAATATATGATTTAATTTGATATACATATTTATAAAAAATATTAATATCTACTACAATAACTACAAAAGTTTTAACTAAACTTCTCACAAGAAAAAAAAGTAATTCCATTAATATTTTACAAGCAATAGGTCATCTTTATCAAGTCCGCCCTAAAACCTTAAAAGTTAGCAAAGTCTCGATTAATGTAATTCGAAATTATACTTTCAAAATGTGCTCTTCCCAATAATATGTAGTCAGTAATGTAGTCAAGCAACTCTAAATACAAAACGCATCACCTCTTCGGTTGTTAGTCATATACTGACTCCTTTATTTTCATGATACACATCAGTTGAACTTGATAAACTAGAGTTGCCATGTACATTTTCTTATGTGTAATATTACAATGATAAACTAATTACTAAACTTATGAACTTAACACTTATACTAAATACTTACTCTAAATACTATATACTACTACAGTAAGAAATTAAAGTTTTGAGTTTTTAAACCAATTCTTTAATGATATGAATATAGCTTAACATTTAAATCGGTAGGCACTTACTACATAAAATGTAATATCATTTATTTCCTTATAAATACGCTTCATTCGTATCTTATCAAGGTATCAACGACAGTCTGTGGCCAGAATGCGGGCAATATTTTTTTGATTTAAATGCGAATAGCAACATAAATTAATATTTATTACACATTTGACTTCCGTTCGCAGCAACAGCAACAGCAACAGCGACTCTATCAGCAACACAGAAGCAGTCAGGAGACTGGTAGATACTCCAGCCTCATTTCGGTATCTATCTGCATTTCAGTGTGCCTTTTTTTATTGAATTTGTTGTCATTTTATTTCTATCTTTTTTATTTACTAACAATATGGCTTTTAAATGGTCCACTGCACCAAGTGAAAATATGAGTTCATTTACAATTATTTTCATTTTACGAACTTAAATTTATTTGCACTTCATTTTCGTACAAACGATGCAATATTTATTAGATTTTATATGACTATAGATAGTCTAATGTTGAGCCCTTTTCGAGTTAGTGCATCTGGGTGCTTTTACTGTTTAATAACTGGGGGGTTTCTGCAGACTCCCATCCATCTCACTTACTAATTTGTGTATTCCGCATAAGTTTCGTATATATTAAAAGACTGATCTAGGATCTGCGTATCGTCCCGTATGGTTAGTGATTACTTTAAGATTAGAAAGTGATAAGTAAGGCAGACTGTCGGGTTTTCGCATATAGCTTCAGGGCTCTGTCCCTTATGTATTTCTTGACCGGATCTATTTTAGGGTCTCTTAGTATGTCATTCGTGCGAATGTACCATGTCACTTTGAAGAGTCTTCGTAGAGCCTGACTTTGAGCAAATTGCAGTTTCTGGATAGTAGAATGAATAAGAGACTAACTGTGTGAAGGGTGAAGTATTGAGATTTATTACATAGTTAATAGTTAATTTACTAATATTGCTGATGCTTATAGTGACAATGGGGTTTCATAAAAATGTTTTTGAAGGTATATTCATTTGCTCTTTTCTAATGGAACTGTCTTATGATCTATCTTGCTACATTAATTGATTATTGCGAAAGAAACAAAAATCTAATAAATTAAATTAATAGAATAAATTAATTTCTATTAAACATTTAATTTAAGAGAGTAATATTCTATATGGAAAATAAATTACATTTGATTAATTTTGATCATATATAGCTTTAGCTACAATGACGACCAGTACCAAAATTAAATTAAGATTAAAAAATAATCATAATTACATATAAAAGCAGGTACGAGTTTCTGAGAAAGCCAACGTTAAATGAAATAAATACCATTATTTAAGTTCCTAGGAAAAAGAATAAGCAACATTACTTATATAAAGGACGTAGCGTTGTGGCACGAAAGGTGCAAGCGACTTATAGACAGCCTATGCACAGTATAAGAGGCTACCCGAAGTCATTGACGTCGAGTAAGGATTATTATTATTATTATATAGTGCTTCGGTTAATTTCATGGCTATTTGAACATAGAAACTAATCAAGTAGTACATTGTTTGTGTAATTTCTTAGTGCTTGTCGATGAACATTTATGTTTGTAAATTGCATATTATAGTTTATGTTAGCTTGCCTTTGCATACTAATAATATTTTCTTATATTAATGTTTATAAACATTTCAGAAACTAGATGATAGCAAATGATAATGCAAGAGCAATTTTCCTGTTTAGAGTTCTGATTTTCCAACAAATAAGCATCTATTAACGGGCTGCACTAAGTAATTGCTCTCATCTCTAGCCTAAAGTTAAAGAACACATATTTATAATCACAGATCTATAAACACATATAAAATGCATATACATTAAGACTGAAAAGTTTTCGGAAATTCTCATTTAAAATTCGCGCGCTGTATATTTTTCGATATTTTAAGTTTATGTAGTTTGGCAGCACTGTCCTTAATTACTATGCCAAAAATGAGCGCGATCTGTCAGACAGTTCGTTTACGGCAGCTGTTGAAACCAGTTCACCTCAGTAGTGCGTTGCGAAATGTCTTCGACGGTCGTACGACCGTCCTGAAAGGCTTTGTACCACTCATAAACTTGAGTTTTCGATAAAACTGATTCCCCATAAGCCTTTTGTAGCATTCGCAACGATTCTGCACACGAAATTTCGTTCGAAACACAAAATTTGATGCAAACTCTTTGTTCAATATTTTTTTCCATTGTTTTTTCGCAACGCACTACTGAGGTGAACTGGTTTCAACAGCTGCCGTAAACGAACTGTCTGACAGATCGCGCTCATTTTTGGCATAGTAATTGTCCCTAATTGCTGCCAAACTACATAAACTTAAAATATCGAAAAATATACAGCGCGCGAATTTTAAATGAGAATTTCCGAAAACTTTTCGGTCTTAATGTAATAATTATATCCAATTAATCCAGTTCATGACGTCTACTTTGACATGGTTGCTTCTTAAATGCTATTGCTTTGTATTTATATATTTTAAAGAAGAAAAAAGTCTGAATTATACACTAAGTAACGTCTAAATCAATGCTTATTATTTGTGGTTGAATTTACCCAAAATTCCAATCTAATCTGCTTGTATATATAAGATTTGACTCTATTCAACTCTAAATGGATTAAAAAAAAAATATATTGAAACATATGATATAAATTGCATCGTTTTAATCTCATCATATTAATCTAAAATCTCTTCAAGTTTGCACTGATTAGATAAAGTTATTTAGTGTCTCTTTAGCTACAATAAGTTGAAAAATTTAGGTGATAGTTTTCCCATTTGAAAAAGAAATAAAAAAAGCCTTAAAAACGGTAAAGAACAGTAAAGCTATGGTTGGTTCGTTGGTTGGTTGCATTGACAGGCCATTAGACAACTTTTATGTACCTCAATTAGCGACGCCGTTTTGTTACCATATTCCTCGTAAGAACCCTTGTATAGAAGAGTAGAGACTAAATCCATTACGCCGAATTTAGATAATTTAATAGGTCTTTCGTTTCCACCGATGAACAGTCTTATGAACTATCAAAGAAGTGTCTTCATAAAAACCTAAGTTAAGCTGGAGGTTTAAAAAATATTCTGGTACAAAACTTGAAGGTCGATGTGCAAGATAAAGCGAAGATTTTACACCCACTATTTTATCAATATAAGAACGAAAAGTTTTAGTGGTATTAGAGTATAAAGAACAGTAATAAAATTATTTAAAAAAAATCATTCTAGAAAGAACAATTGGTATAAATGAAATATACTCTTTGCTTGTTGTTCTTTGATTAGGAGAAAGCTTATGATTCATTAACAAAACTATATTTGTATTATATATAATATATTAATATTAATATATAATATATAATATATAATATTAATAAGTAATATTGATTTATATATTATATTAAATTAAAAAATATTCGCATACTAACTTGAACAAAGTCGGTAGTAAGAAGGAGCTAGGAGAACAAAAAGGACTGCAACATGGAATGGAAAGAATATATAATTCATTAAGGCCCTTAAAGAGAGACAATTGTGGTAACTCACTTTGGGTACAAAGAACGGCTCGTGCTGTTCAACGACCAAGTGCTGTTCAACACTTTTCGAAGGGACTTCACAAACGGGTTTCAGCGGGTTACAACAACAACATAACTCACTTTAATACTTAAACAAAATAGATAATGTCTTTATTGCTTATAATAGTAATATTGTACTGAGATTTAAGAATGAGAGACCTTAGAGTGATTATAAAAGGATTAATACATATTGAATTTGCGCATATTTGCTTTAATGTTTAGGTAATTTTCCAATTTAAAACAATATTCCTATTTTGAGGTAACTTATTGTTACTCCGTATAAGACCAAAGTGTGTTTTATTAGTATTATAAGTATTAGTATGATATTAGTATAATGAATATGATAGAAATTCTTAGTTAGGTATGTACAAAATTCAAAAACATGAATAAATTTAATGAATGTAATAAAGATTACTAATGAATAGAATTGAAAACAAAATATGGTAGAGTCTGTAGACGAAGCTATTTTAAATACTTTAGCAACTCGACGCTGACATTTTTTGTCCTTTCAATTTTATATAAAATGTTGCTTTTGTTCATTTCATTGTTTTGTACACAGGATAAAGCAAATGAAACTAAATTAAAACAATTGAATTGTAAATAGTCTTCGAGCAACCTGCACCGAATTACTAATGTTTGTCACGTACTTTACAATTTAGAGTTCTGTGTCTTTGCTACTAGCCAATACACCTAGCATAAGAGTATGGTGCTTTGCTGACATTGAGGACGACGACTTCAATTTCAAGTTTTTATACTATTTGTATATATATATATATATTTGTTTTTGTTTAGTATTATTTTATTTAAGCACTGAACTGTTGTCGATTGTTTTCTGTGAGTTCTTCAATAGTCGGTACGATTTTCAATCGATTTTGCAAACCAAGCCAAAATACTTCCTTGCGTACCAAATTACATTGTATTGAATTTGATATTTTATGATATTAGTTAAATGCTATAAAATGGTGTAATATTGTATAAACATACAAAATACAAAAACAATTTTTTGTTTCAATATTCAATGGCACATTATATAGTGAAAACTTTCCCAAAGTATACCCCACTTGGACGGACGACTTCTTTAAAATGGTCTGGTGTTTTTATACTTATCTGAAACAAACTTAACCTCATTTGGCCGAACACGCTTTTTGAATGGCTGATGATGAGAATTTTCATTGTATTGAAATTCAACCTTTTTTTTTGACTTTACACCGTTTTTGTGTGAAGAAAAGTGAACTGATGATAAGTGTCCGCTTAAAAGAGTTTTTACTGTATTAAAATTTGTGCTTTGTAGTTAACTTACCAAATACATGGTTATTTTGAAATGTAAAATATATTTTCAAATTTTCAGCGACACCTGCTTGATCTACTCTGACCGGGATGCCATAAATGTAAGCAATACTTTACAGACAAATATAGTCCTCACGGTCAATTACTTCTAGAAATGGAAGATTCAAATTAACATCGACAAAACCAAGGCTTTATTCATAACACGAAAGAGAAGGCAGCATTCTCAAAGAGTGAGCGTCGGTGACGCGGACATACGATGGGAGGAAAGCATAAAACATCTCGGGGTCACATTTGACAAACGACTTAATTGTTATAAACATATGTAATGCAAACGGAATAGTTGCTCTAAACTTCTACATCTCCTAAAGCCACTGTTTACTTATAATCGATTCAACCTCAAAAGTAGAAAGTTACTGTATACTTAAATAATTAGGCCAGCACTACTGTATGGATGTGTTACATACAGCAAAGTCAAAAATACTGCCATAAAGCAATTGGAGATAGCACAAAACCTGGCTATAAGAAGATTATTTGAGTTTCAATGCTATATTAAAACAACAGATATGCACAGAGATCTAAGAATCGACTCAGTGAAAAAATATATCAGAGATACAGCCCTAAAATTATTCACAAAAGTTAATATGCTAACCAACTCCGCCCTAACAAACCTCAAGTCAACTTTAAAACCCACAGGACGGTATGCTGACGATTCCAGTTTAGTTAAAGCTTAGTGTGGGGCAGGAATAAGCTCCCCAGCTACAAAAGAATAAAAGTGTGCAATAACTGAAGAAATCACGTATTTACAGACGATTTAAACAATTTTTAAATTTTTAAATTATGTTTCTATTTAAACTTTACTACTGCAGAATATTTTAAAAAAAAGGAGTAAAGAGAAATTGCTAAACACAATCTTTGTGAATGTTAAGATGTGATATGATTGAGAGATAACACTATGAACATCCCACACATAGATCTTCCAAATATAACATACTCAATATACATACTCGTGTTGGTGTCAATATGTGGTGTGATGAGAAATCCGCTCACAATCTTTGTGAATGTTAAGATCTGCTATGATTGAGAGATAATACTATGGACATCCCACACATAGATCTTCCAAATATAAAATACTCAATATACATACTCGTGTTGGTTTCAATATGTGGTGTGATGAGAAATCCGCTCACAATCTTTGTGAATGTTAAGATCTGATATGATTGAAAGATAACACTATGGACATCCCACACATAGATCATCCAAATATAAAATACTCAATATACATACTCGTGTTGGTATCAATATGTGGTGTGATGAGAAATCCGCTCACAATCTTTGTGAATGTTAAGATCTGATATGAGTGAAAGATAACACTATGGACATCCTACACATAGATCATCCAAATATAAAATACTCATTATACATACTCGTGTTGGTTTCAATATGTGGTGTGATGAGAAATCTGCTCTTTGGACTGAATGGAAAGTTTTGCCTCCACTAAACTCTACTTTTATTATTTTGTTCAATAATCTCAGTATCGCATAACTACGGTAGGAAACACATATCCCAAGATTCACAATACATGCCTTGTACGGGTATTTTTATACTTATAATTCACTTTTTTTCCACAAGTGGAGGTGTAAATACATGCCCTCTAATCTACAAACAATTACATACATTCATGGGTAGGTAAACCGTATAAAAAACACTGCTATAAGCAAAGTCATAAATTTTCAATTTAACAGGAAACATGTTGCAAGATTTCAGCTTGTTTTATTCACTCTTTCGAAAATGTTGCCAACTGTATACAAATTTCAAGGATATTATTCATGTCATCCGCAGTCGCATTGAAATTTATTGTACTTGTCTTTGCTTTGTTTTAAATTCATTAGGGTATGTATAATGTGTGGTATAGAAACATGAGTAGATTCAAGCTGAACTAGCAAAAAACAAAAACAAAAAAAAAACAAAAACTAAAATTAAGAAAAACTAGTTATTTCTGTACTATTACTATATATTATATATGATAAATACAAATATGAATGGAAGGAAATGAGTCAAAAGAAAACCTGTCAATGGCACTTTTGCCTTAAGCAAATAAGATACTCATCCATACAGATACATAACAGCATGCCTGCATATTCATATTTCCGCAAACCGATATATTGATAAACTTATTCAGAATAATATACAAACGTTGTGTTTATATATATATTTAAATTTTATCCTGCAAGGATAAACTTTAAACCAATTTTGAAGTACCGAAAGTGACAACTGTAGCACATTTTCTATATAAAAAGTTTTTGTATTTTTATAGCACGTAACAGTGGTAAGTGAGATTACTTGTAAGTCACCTAAACAGAGCAGCCAAGTTATTTCTTCAAGCATTGTTTATAATTATTTATTTATTTTTCAATTAATCGTATACCACCAACTCTCTCAGGGATAACAACTCGGTGTGGACTAAAGCTTCCTTCGCAGTGTTCCTCCAATGTATGACATACATTAGTGGCATTGATTTTGTGCTTAAATATAATCAAGATTTTTCCCATTACAAATATCTTTTACCATAATATCTTTTAAACTTTAAATAAAATATAATTTATTTATAAATATAAACTTTTTATTTAATACTTGATGTGACGTTGTTTTTCAGCATCTTCGCCGATTGCATATCATCTCACAACTCACTACAGGTCAGAGCTTTTTCACAGTGATTCGGCAATGTCGATTAATTGATTCCTTATATGGCGCTTAGACTAGTTCATTTCAAATGTTGTTGTGGTTTCTTGAGTTAATGCTATAGCGCACTTTTACTCTTTTGTGACTAGGGGGCTTATCTCTGCCTTTGTCCAATTTTTTTAAGGAAAACCGCTGCTATATTTGGTGCAATCAATATGACACATTACTGCATATCATACCGTGCCGCGTCTGTTTAGATGTATTTCAATGGTTGCAGTATATTATTTTGAAAATTAAAAAAATTATTTAAAGCAATGGCACTAACTCAAACCACAACAACAACAACAATTATAAGTATTAAGAATATATGAACCGAAAATATTTTTTTAAATAAAATAAAAAAATAGACAAAACTATTTTTGAAAAAAAAATTAAAGAATATATGGTATACCGGAAACATATTTATAATGTCAAATACAAATATTGAACTAAACCATTTTTGACAACTAAAAAAATCAGAAAAAATTATAGAATATATACCGGAAACATTTTTTTAATGTCAAATATAAAAATTGAACGAAATCAGTTTTTGACAACTAGCAAGAAGTTTTGCACGTATTTTCAAAAACCGTACAAAATAAATAGATTTGTGACTTTTGGCAGTCTTATATTGGGAGCTACTTATTGGTTACGCAGTTCTGGAGAAGTTTGATTAGGTAAGTCGGCGCTGTTGTTGTTTGTCATGTTAATTCTTAAAGTAAGCGGTTGTCTTTTTGCAATTTACCAATTTAAGATATCGCGTTTCATAAAATATATTAAAAATTGTATAAAACGGTAAAGATTCATGAATAAGAATTAAAATTAATTAATAAGAATACGGAACAGCAATTTTGCGAAAAAATCGACTTTGTCTCAAACAACTTCATTTTATGTCTGAATAAAAATACGCAGATTTCACTCAGATCCGAAATCAAATTTGCAAAATCAGTAACATACAGACTTATAGACGAGGTATTTCACTCAAAGCATGTCTTCAAGAATATTTTCGCGAAAGTCTAAGTATCTTTATGGACTATAGCTATTTAGAGACTTCGTAAGTAGTCTCTTGAAACAAAAGACTAGTGTTGTTATGACGCGTGCTGTTTAAAAGACTTTAGCAAGAAAAATAATTCCATAATATCCTTAATATATGCACAACTTGAATGTATAATTTTATTAATTTGCAAATGCAGATTTTTATAGCTGCATCTAAAAAAATCTATCTTACACTTAATATACCACGAAATTACGACATTGTAGAAATTTTTTATAGAGTTTTGTATCAAGTTTTGTGCAAAATTGGTGTAAGTACTAGGATTGTATTTAAAAAATCTTACCCATAACAAATTGCAACATTATGTATTAAGATTTTTGATTCCTATATGTACATAAAAACTTAACATTTTTTTTTTGGGCAGTTGGCATTGCGTTTTGAATCTATTGTGAATTGTTGTAAAAAATTTTAATGTCAGTAATTTCTTACAGCATATTGTCATTCAAGTTAAAGCTTTCGTCCGAGTCGGATCTATTTTTACTAGTCGGAAGTTTTGTCACTGAATTTAGTTTTTGTTGGTTTCGATATATTCAGTTAAAGAAAAAAAAAATGGATATTATGGAGATGTCTTTGGACGAGATTATATCTAGTGACTATCTAGGCAAGGAAACTCTTGGAAAAATTAACATGTCTCGTAATCGTCGTCAGGCGGGTGGTTTTCACGTCAAGGTATTTCGGCCTGATATTTCCTACAGGGCCAAGCCATATGCTTATAGACCTGGTATTGGTAATACTGGTTTCGCCATGCGTCAGTCTACTGAATATTATGGTAATGGACCTGATGTCTATGGTGCACATACAAGCTCTTATGGTAGACGCCGCATTTATGTGAAGGCTCCTGAATTTTATGGTAAGTCAGCTAAAGTTTATGGTAAGCATCGTCAATCGTTTGGTAATCATATTGAAATGTACGGCAACAAACCTGATTACCACGGAAGAAAACATAAGCAGTATGGTAAATATATTGATATCTGTGATAAATATTTTGAAACTAATAGTAACTATTATAAAGGGCACGGTCAGCATGCTGGAGTGTTTGATAAACGTATTGGAGGTTATGGCAAAATGTATGGTAAATACCCCAGAGCACATGGTAAACGTTATGATAAGTATGGAAAGCGCTCTAAAATGGTTGAAAAATCTAATGTCGATGAATTGCGTTCTAATAAAAACAAGTTATATAAGAAACAAACAAATAAATTCTATAACGTTCGCGATAAGCGCGATGATTGCTATGATGATGGTTTTGACATCAAAAAAACTCTCGAGATTCGTAGTAAGGGTCTTGGTGTCAAAGGAAGATATGATAGAATGTTTGAAAATCCTTTTGATGATTCTGGATACCAGCCTGAAAGTGATGCGTCCTCTGACTCGTATCGCCATGGAAGAGTCTCTAAAATGCGTGCCAAGCATTCTGGTTCGCGTGGTAAACGTTATAAGTCACGTCCGGTAAACTTTAGAATAATTTTAAAGCAATTTAAATTTTTTTTAATTAAATTTTAACTAAATTTTAGAAACCACGCCGTAATAAGCGCTACTCACGTCAACGTAGCAGCAAAATCCGTATAAGTAATCTTGCCTTATGTGTTACTGATACTGATGTAACTGCTTTGTTTGGTGAGATTGGCCCCATCAAAAAGTGCTTGATTCATTTCGATCGCTATGGCAAAAGTTTGGGTAAATAATGAATAAGTATAAATTATACTTCATAACTCTTTTTGTATTTTAGGTTTAGCTGACGTTATTTACCTACATCGTGAGGATGCCTTAAGAGCTGTTAAAATTTACAATGGGCTGCCATTGGATCGTCGTATATTACGTGTTCGCTACATACCGTATTACTATTAGCTGCACCGCAATAACATTCTCCAACTTTCAAACAATTTTATTCCTTCGTTTTCAATGCTAATTTTGCCATTTTTTAAAGAATTCAATTGATTAATTTAAATGTTTCTTTACTCTATTTACATGTTGCACATGCAACAAAATCCTTACAAATACAACAATTTACACAAATTCAATAAACACCAGTTAATAATACATATTGTCTATTTTTTCGAATATGACTATTATTATTGTATTGGGTATACAAACTACAGTTGCTTGAACCAATCTCTTAGGGTCGCGGTGCTTAATCTTAATAATTAAATTTGAAGTTCCAGAAAATATTAACTTCAAAGATATTCTTTTAGGTAGTGGACTCTTTTTGCGAGATCCAATAGATAGTTCTAGTTTCCTTTTCCAATAGCATAAAGTATTTGTAAGTTATGTCTGAACGTAGAAAATAACCGAATTAAGTTTAATTTATTTAATTAATTTTAATAACTTAATTAATTTTAATAATTTAATTAAGAGTTCTAGAAAATATTAACCTCCAAGATATTCTTTTAGGTAGTGGACTCCTTTTGCGAGATGCAATAGATACTTCTAGTTTCCTTTTCCAATAGCATAAAGTATTTGTAAGTTATGTCTGAACGTAGAAAATAACCGAATTAAGTTTAATTTATTTATTAATTTTAATAACTTAATTAATTTTAATAATTTAATTAAGAGTTCCAGAAAATATTAACTTCAAATACATTCTTTTAGGTAGTGGACACTTTTTGCGAGTTGCAATAGATAGTGTCTAGTTTCCTTTTCCAATAGCATAAAGTATTTGTAAGTTTTGTCTGAACGTAGAAAATAACCGAATTATGTTTAATTTATTTAATTAATTTTAATAACTTAATTAATTTGAATAATTTAATTAAGAGTTCCAGAAAATATTAACTTCAAAGATATTCTTTTAGGTAGTGGACTCTTTTTGCGAGATGCAATAGATAGTTCTAGTTTCCTTTTCCAATAGCATAAAGTATTTGTAAGTTATATCTGAACGTAGAAAATAACCGAATTATGTTTAATTTATTTAATTAATTTTAATAACTTAATTAATTTGAATAATTTAATTAAGAGTTCCAGAAAATATTAACTTCAAAGATATTCTTTTAGGTAGTGGACTCTTTTTGCGAGATGCAATAGATAGTTCTAGTTTCCTTTTCCAATAGCATAAAGTATTTGTAAGTTATATCTGAATGTAGAAACTATTATAAGTGAATTAAGTTTAATTAATTAACCAATTTAATTCATTTTATTAATTTAATTAAAAGCTCCAGAAAATCTTTTCTTCAAAGATATTCTATTAGAAGTAGTGTAGAAGTAATTCTATTCTAAAGTAGAAGTGGTTTTGCAAATTCGGTATTTCTTTTAGAATATTATAAAGAGTTTGTAAGTTATGTCAGATCGTAGAGATCAAGTGATTGAAGAGTAATTAATTTATAATTTATGATGATGGAAAGTAGTTATATTATTTTTTTCAAATAATTCGATATGTTGTTGTTGTGGTTTGAGTTAGAACTATAGCACACTTTTACTCATTTGTGGCTGGGGGGCTTATTCCTGCTCCACACTAAGCTTTAACTATGCAGGAATTCATATCATTTATTTACATTTTAATTGATGACGAACCGTAGGTCAGCAAATCTTCCTGTGGGTCCTGAGGTAGACTTAAGGTTTGTTAGGGCGATATGTGTTATATAAATAATATTTAATTCAATAGCTAAGTTTCGTAGTTGTGTTTAAACATAAAAAATGGTGAACCTTTAAGTTCCAAACCAGCTTTTTAATCTAAACCAATTAATTTTATTTTTGGCAAAAGAAATAGTATATTTATAATTACTTAAATAAAAGATATATAAAAAAAACATTGATAAACACAAAAAGTTGATATGGTCGATATATAACTTATATGGTGGCTATAACCAAATTTGTACGAATCAATATATTTCTGACAGTAATACATATTTTTTATATTGAATAATAAAATTGAACAAAAATGCATTTGCAAATAAAATAGTTCTGAGATAGTTCGAAGATACTAAACATATTTTCAGACTCTCACTTCCTCGACTATGAGTCGGAAAGTGTGAGCCAGTGCAAGGGTAGGCAGCTCAGCTGTTTAAGTATGAGCGTTAGCACAAGTGCGCGAAGCGATAGTTACGGCTAAAATCAGCTGTTACTCTATTTATAGTTCCTTATCGTATAAACCAAAAAATTCGGGGTGGGGAATAAAGCTTCTGAAACCCGTCAATACTATCTTATTAAATTTGCTATAGACACCAAATATCGTTTTGGGTTTCATTTACGAGTAGCATCTTCAAACAATCGCTTGTGCGTTTCGTGAGCTGAGACCAAATAGATATATCAAACTATTATATACATAAATTGCATAGCTCTTGATCTGTCCACTTACAAATAGTTAAATAAGTTAAATTATATGTTTGAACAATATTTTCATCTGTCAATATGAATAACGACATCAATATGTTTTTTAATATATTTATATTTCCAGTAATATTAATAGTTAGTTTTAATCATGAACGTAGGTCGAAGGCGGTAATATCAAAACTAAATTGGAAACTTCTTTTATAAAAACTGACGATATTTCTCTTTTTAATTAAAAAAAGATCATTGCATCTTGCAATCAAGTATCTGATTGGACTCATTGGTTGGAATCGTCTGCATATTCTCATGCCTATAACTTCGTCAACGATTCATCACATATAGAAGGGTCTACCTCCAGCTCAAAAAGTGCCCGGATTTTGTAAATAAAACACAAATTTGAATTTTATTCCAAATTTATTTTATCTCCTTCAAAATATGCTCCTTACGAAGCGATACACATATCTTCTATACACTTTTCGTAGGTCCGTAAGGTATGGCTTTTAGTTCCTTCAGCGAATTCTCTTTTACTAATTCAATCGACTCAAAACCCTTACCACGAAGGGGCAAGTTGAGTTTCGGGAACAGAAAATTCGGGAATTGCATGGATCCAGATCTGGCGAATATGGTGCCTGAGCGATAACAGTGGTGCCGTGTTTGAGTGTTTGGTCAAAAAATCGCTTACAACAAAAATTTTCCATAGTAAAAATCTCTAAATGCACTTGAGGTAGTCTCACATTAACACCTGCTGTAAGCAAACTAATTGACAGATGGCGCTCAAATTTGTACCATATGTCAAGAAAGGGTGTACCAACATAACAAAAAAAGATTTTTAAATAAGGTCTATTACTTAAGAAATAGTTAACAAACAACAAAATCCGGATACTTTTTGTGCAGAAGGTAATAACATATTTTCATTATTCCCATATATCCTTCTAGTCTACGCCCATGATTTAATTTCAAATTTTGCATTGTTTTCTGTGGATTACAATATTAAAATTAGTATCAAATCTATATAAACTACAGCATGATTTTTAATTAACTTTAATATGAAAATCAAGTGTGAATAATTTTGATAAATAAATTTGCTATTATGAATTAAGATGAAGAAATTGAAAGGTACATGTAGACTTAGAAATCTAATTTGCATTTGAAAACCAAAATGTAATTTCATCATTTGTACGTTGCATTAGCAGTATAAAGCTAACATTTCATATAAAAGTAACAATCGACCAATCTGACGTGCAAGGCTCAAAGGGACGAACAGATGCAGGACAAGCACCGAATGAATAGTTACCGTTGCCTAAATGACTTGCGGCATTCCACACCAATTAGGTCAAATTATCGCATTCACCTTTCATTGATGTGGTGTGAGTTTGCCCACAAGGCTTCATGGTCCATGATTCCTCACACACTTATGAGTGTGCGGGAGAGTGTTTGATGTGTTATTTATTCATAACTTTTTATCTCTGGGGTCGTTGCTGTTGATTATGGTTGTCTGTCATTGGCGATAATTTTGACTATCTTGACGATCCAAATAAATTGAATTATGTTAAGCGCTGTCTACTCAAATGTGTACAAGCTCAGTTGAGTTTGGCACTCCATGTGCTAGCATTAAATATCATCACATCAAAGTTCATAATTAACAATTACTTATCTATACATATCATTGTTTTAAAATTGTTCCACGTTTCCAATTTGCATTATTAAAGGCAATTATTTTTGAACTACACACAATTTTTATAAAAATTCTAATTATATGTAAATTTATAAAATTCTAAATCTAAATTTATCAACAATATATGTATAACAAAAGCATAATAGAACTCTACACAACAAGTATATAACTTCTACGAAATATCCACATAATTTCTTGGACTAGGAAATAAAAATAAAATCGTTTAGTAGTACAAAAATAACAGAAAATTGCTATGAATAATATACTATTAATAAATAATCTTTTTGCAAAGAGCAAGAAATTGCTCGGAATACAAGCCTATTGCAGAAAGATAGTATTGATATATGGAACATTCTCTTACAGGAACTGTTTGTAAAATAATCAAATATTAATATATAAAGAATTTATAAGAATAATAAGCCCATGGCTGCTGGAAGTAGATGAATGTGATGCTCATTACAAGACTCCAATACTTCAAAAGATGCGTGTAAAAGCATATCAATCTTCATCGATTGACAACTATGCTTTTCGCCGTTGTCGTTATTAGAAATAATAACGTTGAGGTTAAAATTTTTCCCACTTAACACTTTTATAATTGAGTACTTTAAAACCGAGGATTCCACTACTGCCGATACTGCAAAAAAATAAAATTAATTTCAATTAGTAGTAACACACCCATTCTTTCTTTAGATGTTAAGAAATATATTACCGTTTGTATGCGGTTTCTGTAATGGCAACATATCTATTGCATCCATATATTATTAACACGGGTTCCATCTTATTTTATCAGAAATTCAGCGCAAATAACATTCTATAAGATTTCCCAATTGTCTGATATGTTGATTAAATCTGTTCTCAATCCGTAAATGTTAGGAGACGTTGTGCATGTACTTAATTGAAAATAAGTGGCAATTAAAACCATGTATTTAGTAGCAGTTAATAATAATTGATTAGCAATTTATATGAGATATAGACGTTTTGTCAGTATGACAATTGTTTTGCAATAAAAAAATTCAATTAAAAATATCACATTTTTTATTAAATTCCAAAAAAATAGTTACGAAAGAAATATTAGTTAGTGTGGCTTAAATTTTTATATTTAAATATAAAATATGAAACCTTAACCCTTTTTTAATGCAGACGCTTTTCGGGAACATTTCGGATAAAATCCATTTTTCTTGTTTTCTTCAATTTTTGCGATGAAAAATGATATTAAAAATTTCGTATGTTTGTTATCTGCTTCTTTTGATTTTATAGGAATTTCCTTTTTCGAACCGGAAAGCTTTTCAATTGCATCAATACCATCTACTGCATTTAATTTATTTCGATCAACATTCTCTGTTTTTCGAAAATTTTTTTTTTCCGTTGCTATCGTAGAGTCAGGTTGTATAAATTCTTAAATGGGAGAGAAATATTTCGAAATTCAAAAAATACAATCCTAAGAGCATTTTTTAATTGCATTAGTACTGTAGTATTGAATATAATTTTCGACCAACGTTTCTCGTTTTTCCAGAATTCTTTCTCTGTCGTTTTGATAGAGTCGAACATTATATATCCTTAATTGGGAGAAAAGTATTAAAAAATGCAGTAACACAAATCTAAATAAAAAGTATTTTTATTTCCATATAAAACTTATTTCGAAAGAAATTTTGCTAAATGTTAAACAAAAAAAAAAAAAACGGGAACGAAACACAAATAAATAATTCAGAGTGAAATACCAATTTAGTGCAGGGTTGCTTTCAAATGAAGCAAGCATTATTATTTTCAACATAACATATTTAGAATGATTTGCTTGAACTGTAATAGGGAATTGCATGTGCTGTGCTAGCATTTTCATCGTCTAAAACAGCTGTTCTATAGCTCAGTTAGAATTACAATAGGTCTGTTCCACGAGCTACTAGTAGTAACTTCAAGTAACACTATGTATATTTTATACAAGTGCGTTCCACCAGTAAATTTTCGAGTAAATGAGAGCATCTGAGAGAGCGTAACATTTCTGTCTGTTTCACGAACTACTCGTAGTAAAACTCAAGTAAAATACAAGTAAATTACAAACTGAGAGCAACAGTTCTCACAAACACCAGTACTGCGCAAATAGACAATGCAAAAATTTAAATTCAAACCAAAACAGCTGATGCACACATCACACAAATTTTACTTGATATAAAATGTATGAGTAAAGTCTGTGTAGCATTTTCAAATTTCGACATGGATGTTATGGTCTCTCAGACGCTCTCAGATGTGAAGTCGAATAACTTCGGTTTTTAAAACATTCGAATAATATGAACAGCAATTTAATTATTTACAATAATATTCATAATTATTTATTCTATTACTTCTTCTTTTGTACTTCCCAATAGGAAACGGATCAATGCGTTATCGAAGACGTCTTGAAGATATGGCTACATACCTGAAGACGAATCGATCCAAACGTATGACGGTCATCGAAGACATTTTTGAACAAATTAGCCAAATATCTTTGATGACAATTTGTGGACATGTCTCAAAGACTGGATGCATCCATGTCTTACATAGCAGACGCATTCGATTAAAAGTTGTGCGCTTTAAGCGGAGCCCTCCTTTTATTTTTTTTTACCCTTTTTTGTTTTTTCTCCTTATTTGTGCTCTTGTGCTGTATTTACTTTCGTCCATAATTCGTGCTGTTGACTTATTGCTGCAATCTAGCATTCAGTACTTCACCACTAGAACTTTTGTTAAGTCCATGTTTGAATTGGTTTCACCTTTTAATATTTTTTAACGATTTTAATGCTGAATATGACTGATATGATAAGGAGCACTTATAAATTGCTTAGCTTGACTCAGTACTCTTCGATCCCTCTTAATGAGTTTTCAAGAACTGATTTTATTTATTAAGGCTAAATTGACAGGGAAATTACGTATATTGTAAGTAGTTGACATTTATTATTAGACAAGTAACTTTACTTACGTTCTCCAGGGGGCGCTAAACAGGTATTTCTAGAGAGCAACACATAATAGCGTTAAGTTGAACTAAACTGTCTACTCTTTCATTGGTTTCCATGTTGCTATAGTCACAATATGTCCACTCATAATATTAATTTTAATTCAATTTTAATTAAAACAAATCAATTTGCTTTTCTGCCACATTTTGCTTCTCACATAGTTTGCTGATTGGAATAATAAATTTTTGAATTGGTTATAAGCAAAAAATTAAAAAACAATCATCGAAAGATCGTTGCGCCCAGAACGTCAAATGGTAACAATAAAATTATTTCCATAATTACTATTTCAAAATTAATATTTTGTACATTGACGTTGAGTCCTGGCAAACCAAATTAGCTAACATCCAACAAATTGGACGATGCATCATTTTTAATTAGGACGCATCAAGCTGCGTTGCGTGGAATAAAGATGTGTAACTTTTTTAATAAAAACGAATACTTTTTGTTAGTAAAATGTAATAAAATTCTGAATTTCAAAGCAACCACAGATGCGCACAGGATTTAAGCGACAGGGCGAAACCCCATTTATTTCATATGCGACTGCATCTGAATTTGCGTATTCATCCATTAAAATATAAAAATTTTTCATCCAACAATTTGTGTTGTGTTGCGTTCTGATTTGCTGCATTCTAGTTATTTGCATTGGAATTGTAATACAAAAAGGTTTTAACTGAAAATTGCTACAATTTTGGAAAATCGCAAATTTTGCAGCTAACAGGACTCAACCGTTTAGTTTAGGTGTATGTCAAATGTCAGCTTGTCAAGTTGTGGAATGTGATTTCGTACGGAATGCATTTAATTAGATATGATAAAATCTCTAATATAAAGTTTAGTTGAATGTACTAATTAAACCGAACGTATGAAAACCTGAACAATAATCGTGAGCGGTTAGTAGCTATTTGATATCAGTACTTCACAACTATTTTGCTTTGTACATCCGCTATTGTTCGCAAAATATGGATGAGAACATATAGTTATTATTCTAAAAACTCATATTATATAAAATGTAATAAGTGCAAAGGTTCAACAAAAGTTTGAGCAGTGAAGCCAAGGTGATACATCAAAACATATAGTAGGAGTATACATTGCATATCCGAAAGAGCACATCACCATTGCTCTGCATAACTACAGCGTCAGCTGGTATTCATCTATTATGCGAATTCATTCAACAATTGAACTGAGACTAACCATCTATGATGCGACTTCATTCAACAATTGAACTGAGACTAACCATCTATGATGCGACTTCATTCAACAATTGAACTGAGACTAACCATCTATGATGCGAATTCATTCAACAATTTAACTGAGATGTCTATCTATGATGCGACTTCATTTAACAATGGAACTGAAAGTAAATACAGAATTCAAGAAGATGTCACTTCTTGATCGAAGTGATTCTTATTTTAAGTTAATATATAGAGACTTATATACAAATATACTAACTTTCAGCATGTGCGGTAACATTTCTAAAAAATGTTCGAAGTAATATTTAATAAAGCTAACTATAATGTCAACTTTTTCTTGCCGAAAGAGACACGTCTTTATGACGAAAAAAATTATTTATAAGTTACATGGACACGAAAAGCAAAGAAAAGACAAGAACAAAAATTTAAATAATTTATTGAAATTTGGCTGACCATAACAACGCTGTTTCGAGTATTGCCAAGTACTTATTATAAATGGTCTTGAATTTTTTTTCTAATTAATTTATAGTACGTATATAAAAAAAGCACTCGAATTTGAAGGTATGGCTTTTAGTTCCTTCAGAGAATTCTCTTTTACCGATTCGATTGACCCAAACGCTTACCACGAAAGGCAATTTGAGTTTCGGGAACAGGAAAAAGTCGCATGGCGCCAGAACTGGCGAATATGGTGTCTGAGTGATGACAGTGGTGACGTGTTTGGGTGTTTGGTCAAAAAATCGCGTACAACAAGGCTTTTCCATAGCAAACATCGCTAAATGGACTTGAGGTAGTCTCATATTAACAGCTGCTGTAAACAAACTTATTGAGAGATGGCCCTCAAATTTGTACCATATGTCAAGAAAGGGTGTACCAATATAACAAAAAAAAGTGGTCTCTGACTTAAGGAGTAGTTAACAAACAACAAAATCCGGATACTTTTGGAGCAGTGCAAGTAAACAGCTTGCATTAACGAAAGATATATCTAGCTGATATTTATAATTTATAACAGTTCCAGTCTGACAGTTAATAAATTTGATTTGCTATATTAAATAATTTTTTAAGACTAACAATCCTCAAGTCCACTTTTGGACTCTCAGGAAGATATGCTGATTTAAGGCCCGTCATCAACTAAAACACAAATATATGATATGTTTTTTTTTTAGCCTAGTTAAAGCCTAGTGTGGGGTAGAGATAAGCCCCCCATCCATTATAGAGTAAAAGTGCGTAATAGCACTAACTCAAGAAGAAGAAGAAGAAGAAGACTATAAATAACATGACAATACGGAATATTATTTAGCAGTTCAGTTGTTCGTAAATAAAATATAAAACCGTGTGAGAAGAGGAAGATGTGTATAATGATTATGACAAAAAGTTAAGAATTATCAAATTTAAAAATTTTATTACTTATATTTTGCTATCCAAATTAGAAGTTATTTAATAATTTAACAACACAGTAGACTCTTGCTATTATAAAGGATATAATATTAAGATTTTTTGTGCTAACATTTGATTCCTTATTATTGGGAGGATTAATTTTATAGGATATTCATTAAATCAAGCATCTACTGTATTCTTCCGCTACAAACCCTCCCCAGTACATAAACCTTTTCTTCGATGAATGGAACTCTGTTGTCCCCATTAATACTCTCTATAACCACGACTCTCGTGATTTTTGTCACAGAGTCTATCACTAACAGAATCCCCGCGCTTACGATATAATTTCGCTCTTTCCATTAAGCCCATTCTACTACCTGGCTACGCTCATGCTTTCTGGATTAAATAAACGTAGGTTTGTTAGGTATTAAGCCCTCTCTCCTCTGATTACTGAAATGGGATTTCCACATTGCTGTGGAAATCATCTCCATTCATTTTTAAAAGCTGATTTTAGAGAGCTCAGGTCTCACACTATGGCTTTACAACTACAGGAAAAAATTTCATAAATTTCATAAAAATTTTCAGAAGTGATTTCATGTTGGAATGTAATATAATATTTTACTATAAGCAGTTCAGTGATGTGTTAATAATTTTCTGCCCAAGGGCTTATAAATATCTGTATATATCAGAAAAAGCTCAACTAAGTATGTAAAAAAGTTGATTTTTGAAGGGAATAAATTACATAAAAAATGACTCGTTCATAATTAAAATCGCAATGTTATATATTTCCATTAACTCAATTAAGTATTTTCATTTATTTATCAAAAGGTAGCCCGTTTAACATAATTAAAATAACATAGAGTGAAACAAAATCGAAAAGGAAAATGCTCCTTGTTTCCTGACGAGCCAAAAAAGTGTATGCGGAACGTATGCAGATGCAAGCTGCATGCATGCATTTCCTTTGGAGTGTGTGTGAGTATGTATATCCGGTCCACAAAAGGGAAGTAAAGAAGTAAATATAGCAGCGCTTGTCTTTTACTCCTGTCATGCTGCATTTGCATTATGTGTGCAAATAATTTATATTCACAGCTCAGTGGCAGCCATTTTTCTAATGTTTGATGTTGCATGCTGTGCTCTCGTGCAGTAGTGCAGTAGTGCCGCAGCCGCGTTGTCTTACCGCCGCTTGGCTGTATTACTAGATGCCAAAGTTCTAAGTTCTTTTTTGGCTCATCGTGCTTTTGGCTAAATGTGTTCACCGTACATAGGATGTTCATCACCAGGCGGTGTTCACTAAATTCCTGCTTTTCATCATCTTCTCCTGCCTTCTATTTTTATTTCAAAATTGAGACTAAAAAGGCTTTCCTCATAATATTTGTTCTTATTAGATTATTATTATGCAATATTTGTTACCTTTTTTACGTGCTATAATATGGCGGTTGTTTCGTGACAGCGCATCTGTTTCCGCAGCGTGTTAGGCTGCACTTTTGTTAGTGTGAATTATATTGCATGGTTCAATATTTTTTACTCTATATTTGTTTTTGCTTTAATTTTCTGTTTAAAATTCATTTAAAAGTAGAATATTCTTAATATTTGCATTTATGAATTTCATTCATTTTTGTTTGCTATTTTATTAAAAACAAAGGACATAAAATTTGAATCTGGAAAAACATCCTCGTAGAAGTCTATTTGCATTCATAACGAATATGCAAATTTTTTTCACCGAAAACATATAAAAAAAATCATGAATATATGATATTTATACGCTGAAGGCTACTGATTAGACAACAGAACGGATGCAGACTTTAATTATTCTATATAGATTCTGAAAAATAATTTTTTAACTTAACTTATCTTCTAGCATTTTGTTAGTATTATCAATTTTGCTAAAACTATGATTATTAATTTTGAACTCAATCAAAATTTATAAGAGCCATGTTATGCAGGCAGTTATGGTCACGTCAAACATGAAATTGTTGTTGTTTTCAATAGAAATTTAAGATTTAATAATGGGAATTAGTGAGAGAAAAATCGATTTCTCACAGTCACGAGGCTTTCTGGGTTTCGTCGCGTCATATTAAATTTTTGTGTTGCTTAATAAGTATTTTAAAACTTGTGCCTTTTAGAAGCAAGAAACATATACACCCATACTCTGCTTAACGACTTAGATAATTTCTGAAAAAGTTTGCCATAAAATGAGAACTCGTATATTGCGCGGCCATATATCGGGTATAGGTATACGCATTTTTATTCTTCTAAGTCTATTTTACCGCCTTTTAAGTACTTTCCTTGGCACTTATGCCAAATCTGCTTTTAGTTTTTATTCCGTAGTCTCCACCGTTTACTGATATCAATCGATTTGATTTCGTGTTTAAGTTCCAAATGTGGCTGATCACACCATGATCACATCCTTGTATAAGTCCTAAAGCGATCTTGTTGTTTTGGGTTATGCTGCACAAGAATTCTTTGATATGATGCAGAAGCACTTTGAGAGTGTTCATTTGGTCTCATTAAGAGACTTTCGGACGAGATTGTCACGTTTATGTTGTCAAAAACCTTTGCGTTTGATACTCTTCGATTGCTTCAATAAAATTTTACCGATGACGAGTGGTTTAATGGTAGTAGTCTTTAATGTACCCGTAGAGAATATTGTGGGCATTGAGGCTGAGGTGGGAATCTGGACTGTACTCCTTTTAGTAGTGCTAACAGCCTTACTATTGGAAGGACGAGTATCTAGTTCCACTTCCTGAGGAGTAGAATAGATGAAATCTTAAGCAAGACCTTTCACGATCTTTGTCAGAATCATAAAATGAATTGCTATAACGAAGGCAGTGGGAAAATACCATAAGGGTTGTTTAAAGGTCTATTTGTAGTAGAGATCCCATAAGTATTTGTTGATGTTTTTTTTTATATATGCTTTTAGACAGAATCTTATTAGATTTGAATCTCAACCATGTGTATCTATAAGTACAGTCTATTTTACTATTAATAAGTAAAATAGAATTATTCAAAATTTCTATCATCACATATTAAGTTTTATTTTTCTACTTGCGCCAATAATTTCCCCAAATAATGTAATTTACTACACTGAGTAGGTGCCATAAAACAGTTGCAAAAATGCAGAAATGAAGTCTGTGGCACTAAAAGTATCTCATAATTACCATTATAAATGTTCGTTATTTATTCGTAAATTTAATTTACCTTTTTATTATGCATTTCGCCACACGTCGTTTACTTGAGTGCTGCACACCCATTAAAGCGGATAAATGCAATTTTATTGATAGCTATTAAAAAGTGCACAAAGACACAATTAACACATTCGCAATGGCTCCCAGTGCATGCGACTGTGTGATGCGCTTTTTATTGTGCACACACAACTTTCCAAACGCACTGGAAAATATGAATTACACCTCTTGCAGGTTTAATCGGTGTTGGCAGTGAAGCAAGTGGCAGAAATAAGTGCAGCAGATAATCCACTTTGTACGCATAGGAAATGTGTAATCGTGCTGAAAGCTGCTTAATACGTAACGTGCCGAAGAAGGCATTGTTCTTCTCAAGTGCACGAATAATTGAATCACTTGCTCGAATCAGAGTAAGTGTGCTACACAACATTACTTTAAAATAATTTAATGGAATTAATAAGAATCTACTCAACAAATACAAACGACGCTTCAAAATGGTTAACATCATTTTTACAATATATATGGATATTATTATTATGTTGAGACTTTTCCGAGTTAGTGCATCTGGGCACTTTTACTCTTTGATAGCTGGGAGGTTTCTGCAGAGTCCCACCCATCTCACTAACTAATTTGTGTATTCCTCATAAGCTTCGTGATTATTCAATGACTCATCTAAGATCTACGTGTTAGTGATTACTCTGAGATTAGATAGTACTAAGTAGGGCAGCTTGTCGGTTTTCGTACATAGCTTCAGGGCTCTGTCCCTTTTATATTTTTTGACCGGATTTATTTAAGGGTCTCTTAGCATGTCATTCTTGCGGATATACCATGGCACTTTGAAGAGTCTTCGGAGAGTCTGACTTTCAGCAACTTGTAACTTCTGGAAAATAGAGTCGGCAACTTTGTTATACGCGACACATCCATAAAGTAGTGCTGGTCTAATATATATATTACTTCATTTCATCAAATGTATTATAGAAATAAATATCATCAGATCATTTTATTTATATCAATATCAACATTTGAAGTATGTGTGCAAAACATTAAATCCTTAACTCGTTAAAGGTACAGCAATAAGCAACATTTTTCATACTAAATTCAAATGTCTTAATATCGTAGATTTTTTACGATATTAGAAGAATTGGTCATGCCGAAAAACGCATCCCATTTCTTTGAATGTTTTCGATCTTCGTTCACTTTTAGAACGGAATTCGTTTGCTTATTGAGCTACATTCGTATGTATAGTTCTAAGTCTTATCTATAGTTATCATGAATTTTATCTTATTTTTATTGACAGAAAGAATTATTTAATAGAGTTTAAAACAACAGTGTCTGTCTAAAAGATTGAGTATCTTTGCCGTCAAGTGAGATTTTAAGGTTTTAAAATATGAAATATTTTTCAAAATAGTTAAGCTTCGTACAAATAAAATGCTGACTATATTTATTTATGATTTGCAGTTACTTTATTTATGACTGTAATTACTTAATACATAATTAAGGACGAAAGGATATATGAAGAAATGTTAGTTATACAACGACTCGTGATAAATTTATGAATGAGGATACCTAGAGTATATTTCAGGAATGTCAACTGATTTTTAACAGAATATCAGGACTTATGCTTACTGCCTTATGACTGCAGTTACTCAGCACATATTTAAATTAAGGACGAAATCTTTATTTTTTGTTGATATAAAAATGAATTTACTCTTACTTCACTAATTACGTCGTGTATTTAATTATAATTAATGTGACATTACGTTTACAGCTGCATTTTAATATAAACATACTGTAAAGCAACTGAAATGACGTTAAAAATACTTAAAATTCGGCAGCATTCAAGTGTTATTTTAACGGATTTTCAGTTTTATTCACGTGAAATGAATGTCAGTTCCTTGCACTCTTGCAGGTCAGTCCATTAAATCGTTAAGGTGCTTAAAAATTGTCCACTTTCGCAGTTACTGCCGATGGCGACCATTGGTAAGTATTTGTCAGTTTTCATTATATTGTTTGGGTTATTTTTCTCTACTTAGGGTTTAAGAGTGTACTTATTAACCGGCAGTGCCCGTTGCATAACATTGTTGTCGAAAGCTAATCGATTTTTGCATTATTTCAATTTTTTTATTTGAGAAAATATGAAAGATCCTTCTTGTCGTAAGCGTTAATTCTGTCTTTTGTTTTTCCAGTTTTCACTATTTGCGGTTCACACTTTTGCAGCATTAAAGGCCACATCGTATATTTGGATTAAGCACATATGCACTCACGACTGCAACTGCAACTGCCGGCATTGAAGTTGAACTTAAAGCTGCAGCAGCGCACATGTTATATGTATTATTGTGCATATGCATAATTTCATGTTGACTGCGTGCAGCATGTGGCCATTGCAGTTATTTCTTAATTATGCAGCAAATCTACGCTATTCACCTGCAATTCACACCATTGCATTGCACTTCGCACGCTGCGTCAGACTCATTTGCCTGCTATCTGTGCAATTGCATGCATGCATATGGCGTTCTGTCCTGCCCGTCCTCGTGTTTACTATTTATTTAATGCCACTGTTTGCTTATGCATGTATAGAGGTGACTTTAATTTATAAATTGGGTAAATATGTTTGTTTAATAATGCGGTAAAACGAAAATGTGTTAATAAAATCAAAATTATGTGCAAGTTAATTCATTAATGATGAGTAGTCAATAATAAGCGTTAATGAAATACAACAACAACATTCGCAATATTGTTGTATCGACTTTGTTACAGCAGGGACCGAATAAATTTATTGACGTAAAGTACAGGACGACGTTACACCAGATACCAGGTTATGGAAGACAAAAATTATAATAAATAAAATTGAATAAAATTTTAAAAGAATCAAATTAAATACTACAAGTTTAATTGTAAATATTGTAGGAAAAATAAAATTCATGAAATACCATATGTAAGTACATTTTGAGGTGCTACTATTACGAATCTTTTATTCAAAATTCCTTATTTATGCCTAGATCATATACAACAAGTATGAGATGGATAATACAACATTTATCACATTATTTTGAACTTAACAGATTCTAATATCCCAGCCCTGTTCCATTCAAATATTAAAAACACACAATTTTTAATCATATTTTAGTTTTAATTTTCTTAACTTAAAGATTTATACACAAATACATTCAAACTTCCATAAATCGAACTTCTATAACTCGAATTTTCTATGACTCAAACCAAAAGCAGTGCTCCAAGGTTTTAGAGAGCAAATTACATACAATTCTACTTCCATAACTCGAACTTCTATAACTCAAATTTCTCTATAACTCTAATAAAAGTATTGTTCCCTGCCGATAGGAAAATGGGAAAGTACATTCTATATGTCGAATTTTTGTTTTTCCAAACCAAATGTTTAATTTTTTCTATTTTATATTGCTTCTTCCTAACGATTATTGGTATTTGCGAGCAGTTCTCTATCGTAGGTGCTGTACTGCCGTCAACCGATTGGAATAGAACCCAAGGGGTTCAAGTTGTTCTTTAAGGATGTGATGCAATGTAGCTCTCACCGCGGTATTGCTCGCCTGAACTGGCATTGACAACAGCTTTTTATAACTGATGAATGCTGATGCAGCTTCTTCTGTCCAACTAATTGGCATTTTGTCATTTTTGCGATTCTCTGTTAGCAGCTTTTGTAGTTTTCCTTGGACAGAAAACTACGAAATTTTTGCATGCTGTTTGATTTTGGACAGTCGAGAATTGGTTTCAATCTTTCTTTTAGAAGACGTGAGCTATTTTATCCAATACACTTGTCGAGAAAGATAATTTTTGACTGAGCAAATACGCATTAAGTGATGCTGAGTTTGAGACCGAATTGATGTAAATGCTGAAACACTGTGCAGATGTGGGGAATGTTTTCGGCTTCGTTATAAGACGCGATGCAGATGTTGTCTAGGTAGCAAACTGTGAAGTCCGCTGAAGACTTGGTCCATGAACCGTTGAAAAGTTTGCGCCGCATTGTACAGCCCGAATGGTATCTTGTTGAATTCGAACAATCCAAGCAGTGTGGTTATAGCTGTTCTCCTGCCCTTCGGCACTATTCGAAATCAAGTGTGGTGAAGATGGATTTTTCGCTCAAATTCTGAGTGAATTATTGAACGTCCAGTATTGGCATCCAAATTCAAAAATCACTCTATTGTGAATGTTCACTGGGAATATGTTGCAAAATTCCAGTTATCTGTTAAGATAGTATAAGCATTTAATTTACTAATATATTTAAATAAATAAATAAATTAATTAATTTAAATATATAAGACAAAAATCGTTACCATTGTCCTTCTAATAATAGGAATTCAATATATTTTAAAGATGATTCCAATTTGTTCCAACCAGAGTTAGTATTATTTTTTTACAACTCTGAAATAAGAAATTACGGTAATTTATAAAATTTATTCCATAGAAGAAATGCAACCTTGACAAATTTTTTGATGACGTTTAGAACAGGAAAGCGAGTTTGATTGTCGGAAGAAGTTTGCGAGAGACGACGAAATTCTAATAAAAGAGTTTGGTTAATAATATATAGTAGTAACAATAGTATGTAATAAAAAATATATTTGAAATATGATGTCAAAATTTATAAAATTTTGTAAAAAAAAGTTAATCGGAAACTACGAGTATTTAATTTTTCAGCCCTGAAACATATCAAAACGATTTCATTTGACAGTTATTTTTTCACATTTCAGTATTACAAAAATTGACAATCGGAAAAATAAAACCTATACCGAAGTAGAGAAACAGACGATTCTTTTTGTCGACAATTAGTATAAAGTAATTACGGGAGGCGTAGTTATATTTACTACTTACAAATATCTGTAACCAAAGTCTTTAACCCACGACTTTCCCTCAGGGCCAGCCACTTCAATTACTTTAATATCTCAAAGAAAGAACGTAGAGGTATGGACAATTTAACTACAAAAAATTTATAAATTAATTAGTTAAAGTAAAGAATAGACAAAAATAGTACACATTAATAATTGTATAATTTAAATATATTTAAAAATATGTTTGCAGGATTGTTATTCATAAAAATTTAGTTAAATTAACCGTCATTTTGTGGGTCAAATTTGGTCAACAAAAGCCATATGCCGTGTATGGACATTGCATTATTTGCTTGTGATATTGCAAGACTACTCTGATTGCAAAACTGTCTGGTACTCTTAATTGTTCATATTTATGAATATGAATATATATCTCTTTCAGTCCAAGCACGTAAAATATTCCAGTATAATTTATTTACACAAATTATCACAGGAAAAAAGAAAACTAATACATGACAATAATGTTCTTTCTTATTCAAAAAGTTTAGTCTGACGGCATGGGTCCAATACTAGATTTGAAAAAGGTGAAACGTAAGAGAAGAGGAGCAGATATTGAAAATGATTCCGAACCTTTGCAAATGGATGTTCTGCACATGTCGCTAGACGACATTATAGCGGCTCGTAAACAAAATAAAACTGGTGGTTTGATTGGTCGGGATGTCCGTGGCGGTCCGGGTAAAAGGTTGGCTCGCTTGAGCAGACACCAGTGGCATTTAAGACAAGTAGTAAGGGTAAGATCTGTATTTTTTTTTTATATTTTCTTATTAAACTTCAATTTTCTGTTATTCTGCTATTTATGTTGGTAATTAAAAAAATTAATGGAAATAAAATAACTATGTAAAATTTTCAGCGTATTAATTCGGATATCGCTATTCCAACTCGTATTGGTATCACCAATCTGTCATACCTAGTGAATGAAAGTGATCTTAAGTCTCTATTTAGCGAGATAGGCCCCATCGACTATGTTACTGTCTACTACAATAGTTATGGTTCATTTCTAGGTAGTAGAAGATTCTGCATAAAAGAATATTTAATGAATGTTTTTTTTTCTATAACAGGTATGGCAGAAGTAATTTACAAGAGCAGACGGGATGCTAATGCTGCGATCAAGCGTTTTAATAATGTGAAGTTGGATAACCGTAAAATACACATTCACCTATTACCAGATAGGCGCCATACCTGTTCGGCGTGTTTTTACAGCAGACAAAAAAATAAACGCCTACAGAATGTGAACGCGAATGTACGCAGGCGGTTTATGAATGCGAATGTACGCAGGTGGAATAAGAATGCGAATATACGCAAACAGAATGGAAACTCAAACGCAAATAGTACTGAATCTAATCAACTACGTAAAGAACTTGATAATGAATTGGATGAATACGCAAAAAGATTTTCAAAAATATCGATTTTATAATTACATGATTTGGAATTCTTATTACTTCTTATTATGAAGTCCGTATTCAGTATTTCATAAAGACTTCAGTTAAATATGGCTTTTACCTTAAATATAAAATTAAAAATAGTAGAAATAGCACTGAAACATTTGTTTGTTTGTTTGATATGAATACAGTTCCTTATATTCCGAAATATTCCGAACGCCCCAAATGAGAAGTTCCCTGGGGAAAGAAGAAGTCATAACCGATTAGAAGCTTTTTGCTTTGCATATGTTGAATGTATGTTATATATTATACATTTTGATTAATATCAAGGTTGGAAACCAAACCTTAAGACTGATATTTGAAAATAATAAATTATTTCTAAGTTATATTAATAATTTGCAATAAATTGCATTTTGATTAATCTATAAACTAATGTTTTCTTTTTAACACTAAATAAGAGAATGAAGATATTGCCTTGTTTGAATAAATCGCATTAAACTCCAATGATTTCTCTAACCAACCTGTCTGCAGTATTTCTTCGGTGTTAGGTCCGTTTTAAGAAGATGTTTCATTCCATAAATTGAAAATTGGATTATAACAGTCTCTACTTTGGTTTACATAAATATTGTAATACTAGAATTATAAATGTAAATCAAAAAGTATCTACTATTATTTTGTGAAGAATGAAAAAAACTCACTATTTAATAGAGTTGTATCGTCAGTTATAATTTTCGATATCGATGTTGTGCTAGTAAATCTTGATATACCAAATAATATTGCTGGTAAAGCAATATCCTTTAAATCGCGACATCACATCTTTTTGAAGAAAAAGAAAGACAGGTGAAGGTAGTGGGTATGTTTCTTAATATTAAAGTTATAATCAAATAAAGTGAACGGTGCATCCTGTGCTCACAGATAACACCAGCAAAATAAAATACAGTAGAATTCAATTAGAATTCATTCAGCTAACTATACAAAGTTCGCCAATATAGCTTTTATACAGCTCGTCAAAATACGACATAATCCAAACAGTATTTACCGGTTCAATGGCTCTTCACAATTAACATTGTACTTCTTGGCTCAGACAGGCGACCTGCTCACAATATAACGACAACATGATTTATCTTCGATTATCCTTTCAGAACGCATACCAGCTCAATAAACTCGGTCTGTACTTTCTACCTATCATTATCACTTTCAACCTGTTAGCCAAGTGATGGACAGGGCATGTAGTGATTTATTATCGAGTATGTTGTGAATTAATCAGAAAATATTGTTATTTTCAACATTAACTAAGAAATTGTGAGAGAGAGAAATTTAGATTTAAATTCGGCAACGGTTACGGGGCTATCTGGTCAAAACAATGTTGTCCAGTCATAAATGTCAGAATTGGGACCTATAAATATATACATATTTCTGTTTATACTTTAATCAGAAATAAAGACAATTTCAATTGGGGTACAAAAGAAAACTATCAAAATAGTAATAAAGTTGAAGTATGGACAACTGGGACTCTCTCTACAATGTGCCATTTGGTCATGACCGAGAAGAGCATGAGCATTCATCATATGACTGACTGTATAACATGACACTAACCGATTATTTTATATATTTATATGAACTATATATATAAAATAAAACAAAGATATCATAGGAATACTTTTTAAGTTTCTATGGTAATACTATATTCTAATAGATTAAATTTTTTTTTCAAATATAGTAAAAGTTTTGAAAATTGATGTTGTGACAAAATCTTGTGCTCTCAAAATGTTGATGTTTCATGCTCTTAACTTGATGGCTACGGTAATTATTGTATATGTTTGTAATATTTATATAGTACTGGTTGATTTCTTTCATTATCCTTTAATTTCGGCGGGTGATTTCTTAAAACTCAAAACAGAAGTAATAGTGCAAGTCAATGCTAATCGTGGTATAGATTGTTCACATAGTTTAGTTTGTCAATATATTGTTAAAATGAACTATGTTCGGAATGATGGTGCTTCAAGGTTGACTATTTTGTAAACAATATTTTGTTAATTTTTCTAAACCAAATTTTTTAAAAATAGTTTACCTTGCAAGTCATTTTTCCTTAAGAATCTTTTATAATCTTTTTTCAAAATGGGATGGTGAAACAAGCTATCAATAATTATTTATTCAACACAATAATAATCTTTTCATTCTTCTTCAGTTTTCGGACTTGTGGTTCAACAAAGATACCTTCTTTAATGTTGGAAGAAGTAATGCTGGGATCTTTCCCAATCAATAAGATTTTCGAAAGCATGGCTTTCGTTTTTTTGCAGGGCCTTAATAAAACTCTGAAATGAAGCTTTAGAAATTATGGCATTTTCATGCTCACTCTTGTTTTTTTGCTTATTTGTTAGAGTCGGTGAAGCAGTCGCATTGCTTCGTGGAACTAATTAAATTTGTGATGCTACTTCCGGATACTTCCTGATAGCACTGAGAATGGTTTATAACCACTTTTCATATTACTAGTGCACAAAAGTTTAAATGTGGTTTTTTTAAAACGTTGTCCGTAAAATTTTGATGAGTTGACAATTTTGATAAAAATTTGATACAATTTTGATCTTTTTCAAGCTTAAAATGGACTTGTTTATTTTTCTTTAATATGGTAAAGTACACGAATAATACGATAAAGAAATAATAGTTCCCATCGAAGAATGAGAAGATATTGCTAGAAAAAATGGACAGTAATTGTCTTAATTTTTTTTTTTGTTGACTTAAGGAAAAGTTTTTTCAATTCTCTAAAACACCAAATACTTTCTAGCGAATCTAAATAATGGGTTTTAATTATATTAATCAAATTTAAATTAAATAAAATAAACTAATTAAAAAATAATATAAGTGAATATATAAAAGAATGCATTTTCTGGCAGAGACCGTATTAATGTGCAGAAATAGTGTTGTAGACACCCTTGTTTTACAGATAGGACATATGTTAGTACTTTAATAAACCTTTCATTTAATTAATTCGTATTAACTAATAAATTTTTTTTATTCATTTAATTCTTTTTCATTCATTTCACTTTTAATGCTATTCAGATGCTTGGTGCTGTAGTACTTGGATTCGGATTCATCGGAACGGTTATATTTGGCAATATTGGCAATGAAACTTTTAGTCTTATGGTAACTATTGGAACTGGTGTACTCTGCTTATCTGTTTTAAGCTGCTTAATGGGATGTTTGTGCAAGGGTTTGATTCTTTGGTTGGTAAGTCGATAATAGTCACAACATTAACATAAAAAAAAATTTTATTTTTTTTTCTTTAAGTATGGTTTATGTATGTTTGCTCTTGGAATCTGCACTTATATGCTCTTGTACTACTACGTTAGACCATTTGAAACAGTAGTTAATGTAGAATACGTAGTTAATGAGTCATGGAACCATACAGTTGTCAAAACCAATCAGAAGCTGTACACCAGTAATCCTCCAATAGACTTCACTTTATTAGAAAAAATGGTAATTTGAATAGAATCGAACAAATTGAGTATGGAATGTAATTTAACTATTTCCTATTCAGCTTCACTGCTGTGGCAAGACCGGACCTGATGACTATGACATAGAGGATCTTGAAATACCTTCATCCTGCTATGTTGCTAACTATCTTGAAACTATGGAGGCTGAGGTTTACATTGAAGGGTGCGTTGAAAAATTTACAAAAGTTGTCCATAAATTTTTTAAGGCAATAATCGTTGTTTGTTGGCCCCTTATGATGATCGAGGTGTGTATAATTATTCTTTTAACTGGTATTTTGAATTTTAATTCTATGAATTTTTCAGTATTTTGCAGCGTTTTATTCCTTCTGTTCAACTGTTTTTTAAAAAGAAATACTTTTTTAATATATGTGTAAAATATGTACACATCATATGTACACATCAAAATTGTTTTGGCTTTATTATAAATATCAAAATTTTAAAATTATTTTGTTTGAAAGTTTTTCAAAAACATTTTTCAGAACAATTTTTTTCTTTTTGTTGTTAATAAAACACACGTTTAACGAAATTCAATCATGTTTTTACAATTTAATAGAAACAGACAGAGAGAGAGAGAGAGAGAGGGAGAAAGGGGGAGAGAGAGGGAGAGAGAGGGAGAGAGAGAGAGCGCGCTAGAGAGAGAGAGCGCTAGAGAGAGAGCACTAGAGAGAGAGCGTTAGAGATAGCAAGGTGGAAGGAGAGAGGTAGATAGATAAAGGCAAAGAGAGAGAGAGAGAGAGTAAAAAAAAGGAGAGCGCGGCAGCCATAGAGTATGAAAGTTAGTGCAATTAAAGTTGTTTATACTGGATTCACACAAAAGCTTGTAATTTTAACTGTCAATTGTTGTTGCTTCCAATGCAAAATGAAATTTTTTGACAGCTAAAATTACAAATTAGAAATTACTGACGTGAGAATCTAGTGTCACAAAATTAGATGCCTTTCTTTAAAATTGGAAAGAGTTAGAATTAGATTATTACCGACTTATTAAACAGACTGTGTTGTTTCATGGAATCTTTTTTCCAAAACGTATTGTAATTTTAGTAATTTGCTCCTAAAAGGTGCAAATTTTGACATTTATTACTAAACAACACTGTTTAGCCTAAGTGCCAAATCATAGATATCCTCGACTCTCTTGACGAAATTTGAAAGAATATATTTTTTTCTCTCACTCTTAATTTAATAATTCGGAGTTTACCAGATTCAATTATATTTTCATTACAGATCCACAAATCTCAAAACTTTTGCAGACTTTTAATTAAATTCTAATCGTATCTTCTTTTTTTTAAACTTTTTTTCAAACGTGATTTCTATGATTGTACCTTTTAAAATATAATATCATGTTTTCACAATGAATTTGTAGTTCACAATGGATTTGTTCTAAAATATTAGATGACAAACAGTTTGTTTTCTGAAATTTCGACAAATATGACCCGTATTTTGAAAAATATGTAGTTGATTTTGGTAGTCCAATAATGCACCATTGCACAAACTCTGATAGCTTGAGTTCTTGATCAAAAACGTCATCAATTTTATGAAATACTCACCGTATTCAACTGTTTTGGTAATATATGTTTGCCATTCTTATACTTAAATTGATAGAAAAAGAAAATCGTTATGAGACTATCAAGGTTATCTCAAAAGTATCTACCATTATATTAGGTCTGTTCCGAAGTAACTTTGAGTAACGCTGTGTATACACAAGTGCGTTCCACCAGCAAATTTTCGTCTATTTTCGTGTAAATTTTACTTGAGTTTTACTACGAGTAGCTCGTGAAACAAACCTATTAATGGTTGTTCGGACCCATGACAGCAAAATATTTTTGAAGAAATTCATTGAACCCTTTTAGCGTAATGTTGAATTGGCAAAAGACTCTTTGTGGGTAGAATATGAACTACCCTAACATACATATGTGTCTCTTTTTGTATCTGTAATGTTGAATATATACGAAAAGTATAAGGTTTGTAAAAAGTGTGCGGAAATGAAAATGTAAAATAATAAATAAGAGTAAATTTTGATCTATACAAAATGAGTTTATTTTATGGTTTTTATTATGTTTCACAAATGTTGAACAAATGTTTCCATTCATCGGCAATAACCGCCATAAATATTTCCTTATCTACTATCTAAAGCTTGAAGGTTTAAAGCATGTGATTTTTACATAAATACTATATGTGGAAAAAGAATATAATCCAAGTGTTTTACATATTTTGCAATAGTCTTATGACTTACCTGAAATCATTCAAGAACTGCAAATAAAAAATTGGAGTTCTGAAAACATTTAAACGAAAAAACGTATCCAAATAGACAGACAAGCCGAGCACATGTACACGTTCTACTTACAGACGCACGCAGTAAGCCAATGGAAGGCATGGAGCATGGAACTCAGGCAATGTCAATGCGCAATCTTAGAAAAGTTTATCCTTTGCCGTTAGCGTGAATACAATTTCGGAATGGCATGGCAATATTGTTGCCAAAATAAAAATTGTCGCATAGTGTCGTAAAATCAGAATCGATTTAAGGCGATAATGTTGCAAGTACGCTTCCACACCATAAGAAAACTAAGTTCTTTCAAATGCGTTGTGGCATGTTGTAATCTCATTTTTTTTCAATAATTTTTTTAGTCCTGTTTGTTTTTTTTTTTGTTTTTGTGTATAACTTTGCTTTTAAACATTTTCATGTTTTATAAATTCCTTAAATTTGGTTGATATTGCGGATACTATACAAAGTACGAGTGGTAACGTCAATATCTTTTAAGGAAAAGTAAAAATTATTTTATAAAAATATTTTATATCGACTATTATTGGACGCTACACATAGGTTTTCAGTAAATTTTATATTAGTATTATTATTTTATATTAATATTATTAATAAAATATATTAATATTACTGATTTTTGTTTATTTTTTAACTGACTACAGGTCACTTTTTAATATTTTTTAATTAATGCTATATTTCGACTCTCTTTGAGACTCATTATCGGGATCATGTTCCAATAAAAAAAAAATTTATATTACAATCCATTAAACCAATCGTCATGTTGTTTATTCTATTGTCTATATTGCCCTAATGCAAAGAGAGAGTCGAAATATAGAATTAATTAAAAAACATCATAGGGTTCTTAATTTTTATTGAATAAATGTGACCTATAGCCAGTTAAAAAATAAGCAAGAAATCATTATAATTGAAATATCCGTCGATTTAATATTAATATAATTATTTATATATAGTATATAGCGACTTAATAATGTAATTTTGTTTTTAATGTCGCAAAAGATACAAATTTCGACTCTGTATATTCTGTATTGATTAGTTGAGAGAAGGAATGATTTTCTATATATACTTGACGTGCAGTCTTTTCATTTTTTTTTATTTTTTTTTAAAACATGCAACAAATAATATCCCAACATACAGAATAAGATTAAAATTTAACAATTAAAAATAAAAATAATTACTTCAGTTGTTCTAAAACTAGCTTATGTTTTCATTCTAATATAAACACAGCAAATGAATTTATTAATAAAACTTTCACAGCAAATTAACAAAACTCCCGAAAAATGTGCGAACATTAATATCAAGTACGGCTTTGAGTCAATTGTTAAAAGGCGCTGGCTCTGAGCTTCAACTTTGGCAGAGCATGAGTTCGAAACAGCTGTATGGTCAACCAAAAATTAAATTAATTAAAATAATATAAAATGAATTCTTATTGTTATTTCTTATTGTTATAGTTCACTACTGTTCGAAATACCTATTTATAAATTATTTCATAAAATAAATTAATCTCTAATAAGATTTCGTGAGTAGGTTTATTGTTTTAAACAAGATTTTATTTAAAATGAAAACTTGAAGTCAAATAAAGTTTGGAATCGGAAAAAAATTCTGATCCAGAATGCTTACCTTTTATATTAAATTGATTGTGCCTTAAGTTTATTTTATTTTAAATACAAACTTAAATTTATATATGTATCAAATAAAAACTGGAAAAATATCTGATCAAGTTATCTGCACACTTACCTTTAATATTAAATCAAATTGAATTTGATATATCATACAATATATTCCATAATGATTCTTGCTGGTTTTAAACAAAAGTAAGAGGGTTCGATAACACGTATGTAGGTATATATAAATGTATGTATACCAGTTTCTACCGACTAAAACCATTTCTCAATCACTGTTGCTATCCTTATATTGACTTGCAATTTCAGCAATTTATGTATTCCTTTGACTGGCAGACAAGAATTTATTCATATCTCACAGTTCGATATTTAATATAGACGTTAACTCACAGACATTCGGTGAGGTACTTAATTGTGGTCACTATATTGCAGATGCCGTTCAAATTCATTTGGCAGTTCATTACTATGTGAGCCTTGAGTTGGGCACTTAAGATAAGCATATTTTCCATTTTTGTATGAATATGTAAGATTAATGTATGAATAAATATAGCAAAATTGAAATATGGTAAGTATATTATGAGATTCTAAACTAAATATAATTTGAATTAGGTTTTCTTACTTAACATATATAAGTTTTTTATTTCTATCAGAAGACATCTTCCTTTTCTGAATAAACTGCTTCAATTGTACATCACAAATAAATATACATTTATATTTAAAAGTGATGTCAAAAATAGTTAAACTATATATATGTAATTCATCAGAAATATATAGTTGGGTAATACTACTGGAAACAGTCCACTATTAAAAATAATATATTACTTGAAGAGTTTCTTATTTTTCTGCAATGACACTACCTTGTTTGTAAAAGTTGAAATATATTCTATTATTCTATTAAGACTCGTATTTATACACTGTCTGCCTAACGATTGGTCCTACTACGTTTCTAAAAGTCTATTTAACTTGGATACTGAAAGCGGTCACATAATAAATATTTGATAATTTCATTCTCTTTGAATTTTCATAATTTTGACCTACTACGTCAGCATTACATACTATGATATTATTTTATGGTAGTGAAATCTATTTAAACATTTGTCAGTCTTTCTGGTACAATTTAACACTTAAGTATCTGCAAATATTTTTGAAAATAAGCTAATAGCACTAAAACAGCACTAACAGTACGGCAAAAATCTTCACATATTGCAAAGAAAAGAGTTGAAGAAAACAACACCAAAAATAAACTAAAGTGCTACCTGACAGCACTAAAACCCATGAATGAAACTAGAAATTTATATCGACAAATGGTTAATATTATGCGAATAGATAAAAGTAATTTGTCTGGAAATGCATTTAAAGAGTGGTGAAAAATACAGTAGAGCACTCCTGCATTGTTGGTGAAGGAAATCGATAACAAATGATATAAATACAGTTAGTCCTACTAATCGGCGATAGGAAGTCTCTAAGCTAGTGGATGAGGCTGAGAAATATAAACGTTGGAACGGTCAGTTAACTAAACAATTAAAATGATTTATATAAAAAAAAATTTTTATGGGTTTTATAAAAAAAAAATTATATAATAAAAATAATAATAAATGTGGTATATTATTAGTAAGTAATTGAAAATTTATATGGCAATTCTAAATGAAAACTCTTAAAAATGAACTCATTTTTTGTCACCCGTTTAGCATATCATCGCCTATCTCTAAGAACTTAACTATGTTTATCACAGGAAGTTCACTTCAATTTATTAATTTATAATGAATTAGTTTGTCACATTTATGAGACAATTAAAGCAAAAATATGGTAATAGCACCGAAACATAACAACGGAAATTAATTTAGATCAAATCTTTTTTTGTTTAGAATAATGCCTATTTCTAGAAAAAACGCATAAACCACCGTTATATAAATACACACAGCAATTGTTGTTATTGTTATCACATTTAAGCAATATTTTTTTTAAAATATGGATAGTTTTACCTTCTTTCCTTTTTGAAAAGCTTTTTTGTCATGAATATATATACCTTTTACTTATATTATTTCTTATAGAGACTAACAATATATATTTAAATTTTAAAACTTTTTATATAGACATTAAAAATTTATAGTGCATGTATACAAGTTAACTATGATAAGTAATTCTTATCTTACGGGCCTTAATGGATTTATAATTGGGGTAGAAAAATAAAGTATGCTTTATGAATTGGTTGCTTGGGACATTATATGTTTTTATAGGTTTTATATATATAGAAGGGACAAGAGTAGATGTGAACAAGAGGAAAAGTTATAATGATGTATAATGAAATAAATTTCGTTAGGACTTATGACAGAGTGTCGAGGTGTTGATCTTATCAAACACGAGTGTCTAGTCGTTGAAGTACGTTTTCTTACCAATGAGCTGGCGTAAGAAAATTGTTTTTTAACATAATTTGTGCAATTTTTCGAATTCTGATTATATATAGGTACTTGAAATTTTTTTTTGGATTTTCTCACATCTGAAGTACCATGGTGTTCCAGTCATCAATCTTAATATATTTGACTGAAGTATCTTGCAAACTCATTGCAAGATGTATGAAATGCACAGATTGCGCAAGCTTGCAATATGTTGTCTATTGTAAAATACACGCACAAAGTTTCTTGCAATTGCTTGCAATCTTGCTATACCTTAACTCGTGTATATATGCTTGTGACGAAACAGAAAAGGAAAAAAACTCCTGTTTTGACATCTGTTGCTTCTAATGTGAATGTGGTATGCTACAGAAACAGCTGTTTCATTTTTATTTTGCAATAGAGATGCTTTCACGCTGTTGCAATTTTAGTATAGCATACTTAACCTTGCAATAACTTTGCAAGACATAGTGAATACCCCTCATATATCTTCCAAATTTAAAAGAGATTTTATGTGCAAAAGCAAGTAAGTATGTATATGTTAGTGTTATGTTAATCTTCAAATGAGATTATGTGAAATTATCTACTTGTGGGCACTGTACCGCTATTTAATGAGAGTGAACGCGTCTTGGCAGCAGTTTAGTTCACTAGTTTGGATACTCTATTGAGTTAACCATTCTTCTAACAAAAGTAAGTAATTAACAAGTTTCTTTGAAGATTCTTAAACATTTTTATGACGTTAGAGAATTGCTGTGTCTTAGTCAAAAGTAATAAGATCATGCCTTGCAGGAAAATCTTATATTAATGATATACATTAAATTGGACCAAGACGCTTTCTTGAAGAACACCATCATTTATAGATAAACTGTAGAAGGATAAATGATTTTTACTTTATTCCAAAGTGACTAAATTAGAAATATAGTGAAAGACGTGACATTTTAATTAACATTGTATTAACAATTAAAATGATCGTGATTATTAGCAAAATTAAAAAATACACTCTGGATTTTTTTTGGGAGTATCTGTTTTTCTGTTTTATATCTACTAGTTGTTTAATACCAAATGTAGTATACACTCATATTGATGGTATAATATTAGTTCGGAACATGTATCTAATATGCCAACAAAAGTGTAATTCAAGGAAATATAAAACTGCAAACGTTGTCCTTACGTGACAAACATTACGTATTCAATACATGCCGCATACTTTTCTGCTAGTGCCTTTTTTGGTTTTTGAAATTATATCTATATAACTTTAATGTAGTGTACATTCTACAGATAGTAGTACTGAATGAATTGCCCTACTGTGCACATTTGTATGTACTTCTTATCGGTTCAATTACTCTAATTAATGCTTAAAGCCTACCGGATTTTCACTGTGGTTATACAGAAATTTGTCAGGAATATTAATTGAAAGTACGAGTACTTGTTCATGTGGCAAGTTTATAAAATCTCTTTCGCTTTAGTGTTCTTTTAATTTTTTATTTTCTATTTAAGTTTATTTAATTTACAAAGTTACAATACATGGGCCACGCTCTTTTAGAAGTATAAACGTGATTTTAATTTAAATTGATGGCGTGAAACAATTGTTTAAGGACTGAGCCAGTCTAACGTACATAGTGTCAATGCTTTTCACAAATGAAAGACTTTCAGAACTTATCCTAATTACCTCTTTAGACAGAATAGAAAAAGGATTCAATCAAAAAACAAATAAAAAAAATTGTCGGAACTTTTTATATATACAACATTGTTCAATATATAACCATTTTCGCTTAAATTTAACGAAAAGAGGTTCATACCTCAAGTTTCTATAACACAATGAATTATATAAAGTAATATGAATCATATAAGTAAAGTTATGTTACATGGTATTCATATTCTTAAAAAGACCATTTCACCATTATTATAGATTAAATGTTTGTATTTATGTATGTGATTCTGTATTCCTAAGTAAAGCATAGAGCTAAGTTTAAAGCGTAGTCTGTTATAATAGAAAACAACGATACCGTTCTATAAAGAAATCAAATTTTAATTTAAGTTCCATCGTACTTCTTCAAGATAAAGACGCTACGAACCTTAGGGCCATTTTATGCAGACGAATAAAGAATCCACATTTATTGTTGCTTTTAAGTTTATTATCTGTGGCATAAACTTGACAAGATAGAATTATTCAAGGTGTTAGATATATCTAGTTATTTTTTTTTTAACTGAACAGTAATAAATTTCCACATTGTTCTGCATAAATTGTAGTCTAGTAGACAAAAAATTGTTATTAGGTGAATACATTCAGCAAATTATTTGTTGAAATGCACTACGGAATATACATAATTTTTAATTATTAAATCAAATTTACAATATGTCCATCATGGCAACTTAACATCATTCAAAATTGATATTTTAACACTTTTTATTTAGATAAGACTCTTGTATCATGTTGATTTAAAAATTTTAATATGTGAAAATAATAACACAAAACCATGGTTAGGTTAGGTTAAGATGGCCCGTGCTGACAGTTATCAGCATTTCCACTAATTGGTATATATTGCCCATTGTGATGCCCTCAAAGATCATGCTGGGAGAGGCGAGCTGCTAACCTTTGTTATCCTCTATCCTTGTTAAGCCATTTGATTTTCCAGATGAAGTTGAGGCGATCCAATAAATTTGACCGTAACACAAAACCTTACCAACAAGTTAGGAGAAAGGGATATTAGAAGATACCTGCAAGTACAAGTATCGTAATCAACCACATTAGTGCTTATAATGAGGCAAAACCGCCTAATTGAGACAGTGTGAATGTGCTATAAATCAACTTATATTAAACATTTTAAGACTTGGTCGCTACCTTGACATGAACAGATTTGGGCATATGAAAGAGCTTTTATGTGTCAGGAACTTTTGTGAAATTTCTAGGAGAACTTTTATTTGTTGTTTTTAAAATAATATTTATTAGGAAAAAGCAACCTTTTAAAAATCTCTTGTTTGTTCGACTTGTTTCTTTTTGTGACATGTATCAAATATTTCAAATTACGAACATTTCCCTTTTGGGAAATATATTTTGCAATATTGGGTTCGACATTTTTGGTGTTTGGTTAATCGAATTTCATTAACGACCTAAATCAAATAAACTACTTTAACGAAGGCAATGGGAAGTAATATAACCTGTACAAAATACGACAATTACGAGGATATGCAAAGCAAAGTGAATGCGCTATCAAGTGCAGTGCAACGTATTGGGGTTAAAATTAACCCTAGTAAGATGAAATGCATATGTATTTAGTCAACAAATCAAACATCGGTCTACGTCAATGAAACACTGATCGAGGATGTATACGAATTTGAATATCTTGACAGCAGAGTAACAACATCTAGAGGAGTTACCAAAGATATTGACAGTTGTATTCGGAAAGCTAGAATCGGGTGCAGGCGCTTAACACAAGATACTAAATTTCCAATTCTTGCGTCACATCTATACTGCTATATGGAAGCGAAACATAGCACTTAACATTGGCATCAACTCAAAAACTACAATGTTTTGTTAATAGGTGTCTCTGGTCCAACTTGCAGACTTGGAGCAATCTCTCTCGAGGTCGATCGAGAGGCTGTGGCATGTCACTGCACAGAAAGCAATTATACAGCAATACACTATAGAAAAACACAGATGATGTAACACATGCTGTGCTATGCTGGAACCCTCAAGGCAGAAAGTCGCAACGTAGACCCCGCAATACCTTGGGCAGAACCAAAGAACGAGAAACGAGTAAGTCAATAAGTGAAATAAGATACATAGCAAGAGATCGACAAAATTGGAAAAACTTTATTAAAAATTTATGTGTATCGGCTAAACTTGTACAATCTAATATTGTGATAAACATGGTGATTATAATAATACAAATGATTATTTAATATAACAACAGAGCTCTTAAGTGTTTCTTCAGTTGTGCATATGTGAATTTAGTTAGATCAAATTTTAATCTATTACCAGAATGTAAATATATAACATATTTCTGTAACAAAAAAATGTTTATTTTTTTTTAAATGGGTATGCCTTCTGCCCATAGAATTGTCCGAAACTTAATGACTCAGCTTATTTAGATGTTTTGCTCAAGTGAATGCTTTATTTAACTTAATTTCCGAAAATTTTACTCACGCACAATCCTAATTTATCTGTTAACGCAATTGTAATTGATACTAATTTGATTTTCGAGCAGTTCCCACAGCAAAAAAAATGTACAAGTATGAGCGGCTGGAAAAAATATCAAATCATAATAAGATACAACGAACGCCGGAATGGAACATATGCCGCCAATGACTTGGATGTGCTCATCGTTAACACAAAAGTTAGCCAAAAACAAGCATAAAATCATCAGGAATTTGGCTTTATTGAGCACAAATAAACGAACACGTACATTGGCAATATAAAATGGATTTTATTACTCTGCTATATGTTGTACGAGGGTGGTAAGCAGTTTTCTTTCAACGACAATTCAATTCACCAACTTTTGTGTTATATTTTACTTTTTTGTAGTGATACATAAATAATCGTTATCGCGAATCTCAGAATTATCTCAGAATGGTTACAGGCTCCTTAGGGAGGTATGCAGATCTGAGGTCAATTATTGCTTAGTCTGATGAAGTGTTAAACAATAATCCAGTCAAGACGTAAAGAGGGGTTTTGAAAATATCTCGAGTTAATAAAGAGTAAAAGTGCTCAAGTGCACTGGCTCAAATAGCTTCAATATAAATATATAAGAATTTTTTTGGAAATTTTTTTTACTTTAAAGTTTATATTTATAAAAATCAAGGTAAGAAACAGGAACAACCTATGGCCAATATTGTTAATCTGTCTTTAAATAAACCAATACAGACTTTAAATCACTTGGTATTAAAATTGACCAGTAATAATTAGCTTATCATAAACCTACAAAACTCACAAAAACTTCCTGTTGTTTATACCTTTTTTGGTTCTCTAACATTTCATCATTTATAATAGTATATACTACAATAATATTTAAATCCAATTATGGTTTTCCCCTGCAGGCTTCAGTAGAGTTGAATAGCTTATTTATTTTAAATAGTCCCGACATGTCCATATCAACATTGTATTTCATAAAATTTTTTTCGCTAAATAAAATTCTTTATTTCAATATTTATTTAGAAAATAAATTGCAATTTTGATAATTACTTATTAGATGATCAATATTAAATGATTGAATAATCTCAATCGAGATTTAGCTCCTTCGTATTTGACAATTCGAACAGATCATATATTTGGGCAACACTCACCAAAAGAGGGATACCAGAAAATATCATGAACCCGCTGAAGAAACTATACAAGAATATCAAGTGTCGCATCATCCACAAAAACCAGCTCTCTAAATACTTTTGATATCAAAACAGGTGCGCCAAAAAGGTGGATACTGTCACCATTGCTTTTCATTCTCGCGCTAGATGATATTCTCAGCAGAGCATTAAAAAATACCAGGCGTATTCAATTGAGACTGTTTCAGTGTCAACAAGATCTACAGTTTGCTGATAATGTCCTGCTGTTAAGTCACAGACTTGAAGAATTACAACAAATGATATCCGCCATAAGTGAAAAAGCAGAGTCTTCTAGTTCAAAGACAAGTACTAAAAACAAAAAGCATGGCGAGCAGATACAGAACAGTTCAAAATGTAAGGTTACATGTAGATGGTGGAGAAGAAATTGAATGTGTCAACTCTTTTATCTACCTGAGGAAGATTGTGATAAATAACAGCGAAGCTGATAAAGATGTTGATGCTCGTATCAGCAAAGCGAAAGCTGCGTTTATTAACTTCACAACATATGGTGATCCAGTAAACTCAGGAGACAGACCAAACTGCGAATCTTTAACACAAATGTGAAATTTATATTTTATTACCGCTGTAAAATATGGAAACACTCCAGATATATATGTAGAAATGACGATCCAGTGAACTCAGGAGACAGACCAAACTGCGAATCTTTAACACAAATGTGAAATCTATATTTTACTACCGCTGTAAAACATGGAAGCACTCCAGATATATAGAGAGAAAGATGCAAGTGTTTGTCAACAAGTGTGTATGTTACGTTGAATTCCCAAAAAATTTGGTGTCCAGATCAAATATCAAATGAACGCCTTCTGAACCAAACAACTCCAAAAGCAATAAAAAATAAAATAAAAATAAGAAAGTGAAAGTGAATAGATCATATACTTAACCGTTGAAATGGAATTCACAAGGTAGCAGAAGACCTGATGCGTCAGTTAAAACGTGGAGAAGAACGGTTGAGAGTGCGCTATACAATTTTGGAATCAATGTTCATAAGTAAGCCTGCCGATTTTCATGTTAGATAGAAACAGGCCTTAAGAGATCTTAATGCAATTATATGATGCCATATATAGCTTTCGCTTAGTCTAAGTGTATGTGGATATATTGCATACATCGATAATCAAACAAACAAGATCTTAGAAAAGACAAATTAATTTGTGTTAATATAGAATTTGATTCCAATAACAGTGCGCGTAGCCCTCGTAGTAACTCAATTACCCATTTCTTCTCTCGTATATTGTGTTTGTAGTATTGTAGCAGTGTACACAAATAGTTTGAAAACGTTTAAAAAAACGTTCTGCCTGCGTTTGTGTAAGATAACGAAATAATTTATATGAACTTTACAGGGTCATTAATTTAAAGCTTATTCAGTTGTTGAAGATTTATTAAATTAACTCAAGACAACGACTTGCGAGCGAGTTGAAACTTTTTTTCGGACATTTCGTATAAAATTAAAGTGAAACGCATATAGAAATTGTAGAACATTTAATATTGCCTTTATATGGCTGAGTGTGTATTGTGTGTGTAAGTGTAGTAACATTTGTATCTATGTGGTTTGTATCTTGCATTTGTATCTATAGCTGTGGCTGCGTTGGCTGCTTTTCAATGCTGGTCTGATGTAACCGGAAGAAGTTCCAAAAAAAAAAAAAAAGAACTCATACACGAGAAAAGCAAAAATTGCGCTAAAATGAACCATTGAACGTTGCCGACCACTCATCCATGCATAAAAGTATAAGACAAGAAATCTGCTTGTGTGTCTTCCTAGCACAGAAATACCACATCGGGCCAAATCCAAAGTGTCGAGGCTATCATTTACGGAAGTCAGTGTGGCCGTCGAAAAGATTTTTCGCCATCTCTGACTTTTCTTTTCGTTCTCTTTAGTCTTACACACTGCAAAATTATAAGTAAATATACGCTTGGTGTTAATAAGTTAAAGTTGTGCTTCGCGTGTAGGATTCGAGTTCCTTAGTTACTTTTATATTATTAATTACTCAATGTATTCTATTTAGTCACAGTTTCAATTCAACTTTTTTACTCGAATATAAATAATTTATATACTGTACATTCACTTTATCAGATAAATATTTAAGTTTTTATTTAAAAAAAAAACTTAAGATGAAGCTAAACCTTGTTGACTAACAGCAATATTGAGGACCTCTAATAAAACTTTAAGAATATTTCAAAGTTTGTGTAAAAGAAACTATTTAGTTTCCATTGAACAGAATCAGAGTACTTTTGAATCTGTGAATTGAGAAAGATCTGTGTACTAAAAAAGTTTGTTAGGCCCATACTTATTTTGAGAGGAAACAACTCTACACTGGGATTAGTTTTACTTTAAGGATTTTCGAATTGATTTTCTTCACGGTGATTAAGTTCCATTAAACTCATTTGCTAGTTAAGAAAATAAAAAATGATGGCCTAGATTTGGACTAGGTTTTCTATTTTATTTCAGATACATTGTAAACTGATGAATGGAGATCTTAATGCATAACAACAGAAGATAATGAAAAGAGCTTAGAAGATTTTGTTTACAAAATACCTAGAACCAGTTTTATTTACTAAAACTATATAAAGTTAGAAAAACTTGAGTTTGTTTTTAAGAAATGATAGCTTTGTTTAAATAATACCCCAAAGTTAAACATATTCGGCAGTTCAAGTTTTTGTCTCTGAAGAGTAATTGCACAAACAATCGAATTTTGTTTTTCTAAATTTGACCCTATTGCCAATTATTGATATAGCTAATTCAATATCTCTTTCAAAAAGATATTGAAGCTGATCGTGAAAGACTCCTTTTCATAAATTTAGGTAAATAATATTCAATTATTATTATTTCTTAAAAATAAATGATCTATTGTGCACCTAAAGACCCAACTAAAACAATTTCAGGCTATTTATAAAGCTCGTGATTGTTGTGGGTGTCATTGTATCTTTTTGATTTGGGACTGAGTTCCCGCTTGCAATGCAGTCAAGTCTACGTCTTGCAGCCGCTGAACATTTGCATAGAATATATTCTGATGTTTCCTTCTCCCCATGACAGAGAAAGATAGGAATCACTTTCTCTTAATGTCCCGGTACCCACATAACAGTCACATAGTTCTTCTACGCTAGAGTATTCAAAAATTGAAAGCATTTTCAGACCAATTTTGATTGAAATGAAGAGTTGGCTAAAGATTTTAGAGCTGCTTGGCTCTCTGTAAAAATGTATGTTTTGCTGCTTCGGTTGCCCCTGTGTAGACAATCTTTTACACATAGCTGTACACATGGACCTCTGCTTGAAAAGTGAAGGCTGTTTTCCCACTGCGATTGGTTTGCGAAATTTCGGTTCTATAATACCTGCTCCTGTACTGCCTTCTTCCATTTTGGAACCATCCGTATACCATTATTAAGCATTCTGTAGTTTTTACAATTAATTTGCCAGACTTACCGACTCCACATATATTTGGCACGCTTGTTTGGATATTTATCTCTTGTCTAGTAAAAAACCTGAAGCAAATAAATTTATCTTTTTGGCTTTCATGAAATTGATGTGACCTTAATTTTAAAAATTTTGAACTCCATTTTAAGTGAAATGAATAATATCAAGTTAATTAAAATTAAATTTAAAATATCCTTAATTATAGTTAGGCTTTGTTTTCAGCATATAAAAATGACTTTTGCAATGAGTCAAATTTTGGAATGCCAATATCGCTGTCTAGTGGTTTTAAAGAAATTTTTTTAAATTTATTTATTACATTTATATTAATAAATGTATATGTAATAAATTCATGCATCATAAATTTTTTTTTTTTGCATAAAAACTTAAGATTTTCCTATATACACAGTAATGGTAGGCGATGGAATTCGAATAGTTGGTATGACTTTGCGCTGCTGAATTGGTGGTTTCCTCTTACCAGTGTTGATATCCTTTCAAATTTTCAACTTATTTCAATTCAGAAAGCTACATAAAATTGCAATTCAATCAATGCACTTAAATGTTCTATAAAAACTGCAATTTTTCCCCGTGGTCAATGCAACAAATTGGATTGCTTCATGGTTTGGTTTCACTCATAAAAGGAATAAAAATCGCAAAAATGTTAAACTGAAAAAATTTCAAAACTATGTTAAAGTAAAATGTAAAAATAGAATTAAATCATTAGTCAGCATTCAAACTATTTTTTAATTTTTTTTGGGTCAATTCTTTTATTAAATTTTTTCTTTTTTTGTTATTTTCAAACGTTCTTTCAATACTTTACGGGCTTGATGGAGTAGTACTATATTTTTTTGGTATAATTTTTAATGTGGAAGGCGAGCTTTGTAGCAAATGAGGCACTTGTGAGAAACCCTTTCAGGAAAGAAGTTGAAATAATATTTCGCTTGAAGAAATCACATAATTGATCAACATGCTGGAACGTAATCAATATAAACATTTTTATTGTATTTCCAATATTTGAGGAATTTCTTTCTTAAATATAGATTAATAGATACTGAAACCACATTTTAAAAAATGATAAAAATAAATTGGGTGCATATAATAATCACATAAATGAAGAATTAAATTAAAGTTAAAATTAAAAAATTTTTAAGTTTATTACGATAAAAAATTCTGGTAACTATTTTAGCTGATTTTTTTTCTATTTAGTTTTCGCCCTATTGGAGCAATCCCGTCATTCAGTTCAGTGTTAAAAAAAATCGAATGAAGTTTAAATAGCTTTTTCATAACTCTATTAAAAAAAAAATTAAAAATTTGTGACAATTGTTTATTTGTTGGTTTCAAGCTTGTCAAGGTGTATATGATGTAGTAAAGGAGTTCATAAAGGTAGTTAAATCAGAATATTGACATATATTCCTATATATGTACTTTATAATATATATATATATATATATATTCTTATCCCAACCATTTCTGAAAACTAATACTTGAACGTTATATACTTTGTCTACTTAATGTTAACTTTCAAGTGAATTCACTAGATATTTCTCAGTCACATTGATTAAGAAGAGGTTTTCTCATATATTTCAGAAATTTCATTGTAACTACACATTATACCTAATTATGTTGAAGCTCTTTGAGCCAGTGCACTTTAGCACTTTTACTCTTTCTTAACTCAAGGTATTTTCAGAACCCCTCTTTACGCCTTGACTGGATTATTGTTTAACACTTCATCAGATTAAGCAATAATTGACCTCAGATCTGCATACCTCCCCGAGGAGCCTGTAACTAATCTGAGATTTGATAACGCGGTGTTGGTAAGTCTGTCAGTTTTCGCAATGGGATCAATCTTGGGGTCAAATTGTGTACGATGCGATAAATCGTTCGAAGAAGAATCGTCTGAAGAAGAGCCGGTCGAAAAAGAATCGTTGAAAGAAGAATTGTTCGAAGAAGGGTGTACTTGATGTTACTACTTAAATTAATACCGAAGACGGAGCAAATAATAAATTCTAGTTAAAACTGGATAAAAGGGATACATAAACTAATACATTGCTAAAAGGTCAATATTAGCATAAAGAAAGAATGTTTTTTTTTTAATTTTGACAGATTCCATGTCTATTCGTATACACAGTTCATCGAATCACCAAAGAGTTGGGCAAACTATAGATTTGTGCGCACTTCATGTCACACACTCTCAAAAATCAGATAAGTTAAAGAATTCAATGCTGGAAATGTTTCGAAGATAAGCACCTAATATTGCCATATTAACTATTAGAACTGTGCATGGAAGTCGATAGAACACACAAAAGAGAGAAGACTGTGGTTTCAGAGGATTGAAATTAAGATAAAACTTACTAATTTCTTTCATTAAAATGGACTTACTTACATAGAACTTATTTCGGTAAATGGTAAATGCAAAATACTCTTAAGAAGTTCCATAGCGATTGTATGTCAAGATTCGAATAGTCAGGCAGAGTATTGAATGATAGGCAGATGATGTTTATTGTATGATAATGTATAATCACACATAATTATTTTTATCCATCATTTATCATAGTTATCATATTCACCAAAATAAAATAGACGATAAAAATTAATTCGAATTTTGATTGAGAGCACCGTAGCGAAACATGCATTTGTGAAAGGTTTTTCTTCATAAATTTAAATAAATATTTTAAATATATGGTTCTTGGCTTTAAAATCTGGAAGATAGCAGTTGATAAGTAAAAAAGTGTAGTACACAAAATACGTAGATTTCTGAATTATCTTTTATAGAATTTTAAACTGACAAGTGAAATCTAATTTATAGCACACATCATACATATATTTCTGTTTTCGAAGAAAGTCGTAGCATCATATAGCTTCTCACTTCTCAATACACTACTTGCAGAATTGGATCTAGTAATAACTTTCATTGTAGTAAAGACTGCCATAAACTCTATTAAAAATGAAAAAGCTCCTAAAGTGTACAGAATCCCAGTAGGATTTTTGAAAAGTATGCATGATGTAAATGATCAGACAAGGTGATGTAAAAAGTTCATCTAACTAGAGAGAAATCGATTCATCGTTTCTTAATAACATAATAAAATCTTTTTGCTTTGTTGTTCTAAATCGCCTCTGAAATTGAGTAAAAATATCATAACTTATTAAATAGCACCAATCTGGTTTTCAGATGACAAACTTTACTAATCATTATCAACGTTCTGCACGTTTATAGTCAAAATTGAAGTCTGCTTTGAGGTAAAATAGCTTTCAACAGTTCCTTGAAAAAAAATATGTTTTCACAACACAAAATAGAAACTGTTTGTTGCTACAGATAGAATAATATATAGGACCCGATGCAAATGTGGGTTTACTCTGGATTGATAAAACTGAACAATTACTCCGTTTTTATATAAAGAAAGCTTTTTATTTGTTAATAAAATCACCAAACATACAAATATTCTCTGGAAACGGGTCTTTCAATATTTAAATATAATAATCGCAATAGCTGAGAAACAATTATTCTAAATAGCAACAAAATAGATGCTTGAAAGGAAATCTCATTTCAAGAATTTTATTAAGTATAAATATAAGAATGAGAGAACAATTCGAAAGACAAACCGACACTAGGCCCGCCTACAAGCTATTGGACTATAATATAATCTGAGTAAACCTAATTATTTCGTTACCTCACTGAAGTCAACCGCTATAGCGTTGATACTTAATACTAAGTACTAAGTGTTATACTAAGTACTATACTTAGTACTAAGCTTGAATTATGTACCATCCATACATTGTAAACAGCAATACGAACTGAACCGAGTGTAACATGATATGATAAGAAACATACTAAAAAGATATCATCTATTTAATGGCGCGTTTCTCAATGCCCCAAAAAAAAAGATGTTATAGATAAAAGCAAAGTATCTCCACATGAATGTTACGTTCTACTTATTGGCGCAAACTATTAACATCTCACAACCTACCTTAAAGAGAACTATCTATACAGAAGAGAAGTTTTTATGGATTGTAGTGACTGTTGATAGTTCTAACTTTAATATTATTATTAAATTTATTTGTTTTTTTTATTACTTAATTTATTTTTAATAACAAATAACTTGTTTTTATATAGCTATGACTTATATAAATATAAATTTTATTGAGGTCTACATGGTTGAAGTTTTTTCTTTCGTTGATATATATTACTAAAAGTGAACTCCTTTCTATGTGATGTTTCAATTTCTTGGACCATGAAGTGCCTCTTATATTTAAGCTACTTTTATAAGAATCACCCAACATATATCCACTTATAATATCCATATACGAGTATTTTATATATATTGGACCACTTGAAGTTCACTATGAATTTAGTTTGTGGAGCAGAAAATGTTTATTTTTACAATAGTACTTGTGAGTGTGGGCGGCCATTAAGTGGATGTACCTTTCCCTACACTCTCTACAAATTAATGTAAATTAAATTTCCTTTAAAAACCAAATCAACAAAAACAATTCTAATTTCCACAACAACAAAAGCAAGCAACGAAAACAAGTATATAACCTTTACGAAACGTAAATGAGTTTTTCATCGACGACGTACTACGTTTTACAGGTACATAATTAGGCTCATGAATACGAATGCTATTTGGCTTATAAGCTCGGTTAGGGGTGTGGTTTCATGGGTGGCTGTTGAATCCGCCCCCGTGGTTGTTGTGTTTAGGTTTTACGCTAATTAGTGTAAAATGTTTCCTGTTAGTCCTTCTTATGCTTTTGTACGCTTGCAGGTTCGTTCTTCGAATACATATAAAATTTTCTTGTGCTAATTGTAAATGAGTTGGTTTAGTTTTTATTTGCGGCTTGTAACGTGACTTGTGTCATAATAATTTACCTTAAGTGGCTAAATTGTTGAGCAGATTTGACAGACCGCCTTTTGCCAAATACCTTCAAATTACGAGAGGAAATAATTATTTCACAGTGACCCACGATTATCAGGCATATTTTAATAAACAAAAGTAGGGAAATTTTTATTAAGTATTTATGCAGTTAAAAGCAACGTAATTGCGTTTCCAATTAATATTATTATGACTTTCTGTATGGAAAATGTCATAAATTGTGGCTTTGAAGTGAAGGAAAAAGGTCAATTCTTACATAAAACGTGCTTTGAGATAAATTAAGAATTTTAAATATTTTAATTTAACAATTTATTTACACAAATATGTTTGCTTTTAGTACCACAAATAAATTTAAAATATATTAAAGCAGTTTTTTATAACCCACTTTTTAATATTCGGGTTCACAACTTCTTTCGATATTCCTTATAAAACAGAAAAGTTGACCACGTTTGAGCCCAAATATGAACGGGTTCGTGTAAGCCGATCGGGCCCAAACACACATCAACAATGTGCTTTCTATATTCTAAAAACTGTGTTTATGGAAAATTTATTTAATAATAATTTTGGTTTTATACGGGCTAATTCGTCAATAGTTAAGTAATATACTTTTTAAAAAAATTATTTTTTTTAAAAATATTATTTAAACCAATATTTCGACTTTATGATACAGTCATTTTCAAGGTTCTCGGTACCCTGTGCTGAAATACAAATTACTTCGTTTAAGAACAAAAATACTACTATGAATATTTGATTATTAAAACAATAAATTATTACATATTTAAGTTTTTAAATCTTTATTTTTAAAAAAAAAATCATTTTTAAAAAAATCTTATTTAAACCAATATTTCGACTTTATGCTATATTCAACTTCAGGGTACTGAGATACTGAGTAATCCGTTTACAAACAAAAATATTATTAAAAATTTTTTGGTTAATAAAACAATAAAAACTATTGGAAAATTTATTTTTAATATCTCTACTGGTTCAGAAAATTACTCTTTTTACTCTTTTTTGACTCGAGATATTTCTAAAACCCCTCCTCACGCCTTGACTGGATTATTGTTTATCACTTCATCAGATTAAGCAATAATTGATCTCAGATCTGCATATCTCCCCGAGGAGCCTGTAACCATTCTGAGATTTGATAACGCAGTGTTGGTAAATCTGTAAGTTTTCGCAAATAATTTCAGGGCTCTATCATTTATGATTTATCTGCCAATAATGTACTATACTTAAATATAGTTATTATCTGCTTTAAATTTAACACTCTAAAATATAAAATAAATTATATTTTAGTTTATTTGTTAAGTATTTTAACTTATGTTTATTATTCGAGTATATCCACACATCATCCTAAATGAGAAAATAAAATCCTCTTAATTGACACTATTTAAGAAGAAAAATATTTATAATAAACTTTGGCGTAAATTATTTCATGTCATTGTGCTCCTCCCCCCTCACCATACACTTACAAGGTACTTACAGGATGTATGACTGCTTACATCAAATAATCCCTCCAAGATATTAAACACATTTTTCGCACTCTGCTCAACTTTATTCTTGTGACTGCTTTTTTACCCATTAAGGCAACGATTTAATATGATTAAAATCGGCGTCATAAAATCTTTCTGTTAATTTTGTTGCCATTTGTTGACGTTTTAAACTTCATCCAACATTTGCCAAATGTGCTTAAAGCGACAAGAGCTACATTAAGCATAAAAGCAGCAACATTGCCACCATCGTCAACATCGTCACCATCGCCAGCACCAGTTACAGAGCCATGAGTACCGACAACAACAACAACAACAACAGCAGTACGCAAACTCATCTTCTATTTTTCAAGTATGGATGAGACCGGCAAGAGCAAAAATAGCTGCAGCTGTTGTGACTTCATTATAGTCATAATTTATTTTTAAATGCAATTTATGTTCTTACGAGTATTCTTCCCAGCAATGAATATGAAAATTCCTAAATGTCGACGTTGATTGTCAGCGTTTACGACTCGGCACGAATTAATGTAGTTTAAGTTTAAATTTCATGACTTAATCAAAGTATACGCCTGGAACGTTTTAGCTTCTACTGCGCCCTCACCCTACTCCAGCTATAAAGCTCGCAAGTACTTAAATAGTTCACCACGGAACGGAATTATACTGAGGAATTTTTTTAATTTACATGAAAAACGTTGACAAATAACTTGAAGTGTGGTCTTCACTCTATTTGAAATTTTCCTAATAATAGCGCAATATATTTTAATTTTATTCTTTACGATTTATATGACAATTAGTTTAAATTTCATTAGCCCAAGTCTTTAATTATGATTGCTAAAAAATTTTGACCAAAAGTTTTTAGTACCAAAATTCAAAACGGGACCAAATCAAATAAAAGGATAATTACACTTACACCGCAAATTTATAATTTTTCATTGGTAAATTAGGTAAAATTAAATAAATTCCAAAATAAAAGTAATCTATTAAAAATTCAACTTTTATGAGATAGTGCCGAGTCTTGTTGGAACGTCCATACTACTACGACCAAAATGATTGCGTGCCCATTGCTCTAAAGCAACTTCCAAATATTTTGTCGATAATAAGTCGCATTGACTTTCATACCAGACTCGATGAAAACAACTGGAGAGCGCCTATCAGCTACCCATATAATTCCTTGAGATGAAGAATTACTTGGAGTAGCCACTCGTAGTCTCAAATGGCAAGTTAAGTTAACACGATCATTTTGAGTAGTTAGACGTTATGAACTGCTCAATGGGGAAATTTTTCTCATCAGAGAACACAAAAAAAAATGTTAAAAAATTCACCTTCGCAATATTTAACTCCAGGACTTAATCAAACAGAGTGTATATATTGATCTATATTTTGTATAATTATTTCATTCGTTTGCTTGTATCGGGTCGAGGCACTGATAATATTTTTTAAATGTAAAAGTGATCAGAAAGTTTGCTACAAAAAACATGCCATGTAGTATTTACTGTAGTTGCTAGTCTAAAGTAGGTCGACTTGTGGTTTTATTAACAAAAATTATATGTAGAAACTAAAAATAAAAAAAAAATTGTACATTTGTGCGTACAAAAAATTTTTTTTCAAGTCTTCTTTATACTACTAATACTCGAAGTCCTGGCAATTCTAAGTACTAGTGCACTTACGACGCGTTTTCATCGATACACTAGTTTTTTCAGAACTACCACTGGTCCTCTCTCGACGCTGTTTTGGTGGTACACTTTTAGCTTCACAGTTATCTACAGTTGACACGTTGTTGTGCTTACGACGCTTCTTTTTAGGTACATCAGTTTTTTCACTGATAAGCTTACGACGCGTGTTTCTTAGTTCACCATTATCTTTAGAGGTGATATTCCTGCAACTTCTGGTCCAACGACACTTGTTTGAAGGCACACCAACTTCTTCACCAGCTTCTCCAGAGCTCCCAGTTTTGTTCGAACGACACGCTTTTGAAGGTGTACCAGCTTTTTTAGAGCTGCTCCTAGAACTGGTGTTTGGTAGTTCACCAGTATGCTCAAATATATCCAAACGGTGTTTAAGCTGTAAAATTTTTTTGCATTTGATTAGACTTTTTTTAACTTTATCTTAATATATTTCTTTAATTGTTTTTATTTCTTACTACACTTATTGGATTTAATACTTGAGGTGGAGGTAACAGGCGGAAAAAATTTAGAGGTTGGCCTTCTTCAAAATCGGGGAACACTGTTTTAATATCTACATTGTGGTACCTCTCAGGAGAAAGATGTCTTAGGGGTTTGTGTATTTGTTTCTTCACAGCTTATTTCAATAGTAAGAAGTAGTCTTTTAAATTTTAAAATTAGATAAAAGAAAGTAAATTATAGCTTACCCGAACTTGCCACGACTGGAACGTGCTCCACATTTTCCACAAAAGTTTCCACAGAATTGTCCACATTTAATTTAGTTGGCTGTGGAATCCATTGTATTTGAATTAATATTTTTCATATTTTAACTCTAAAAAATTTTTAAATCGGTCACCGGTTGACAAATCGGTCACCTTTTTGACCTCATGATCTTCGATTTGGCTGAAATTTTTTTTGTGAGTTCCTTTCATAAAATAAGAAGACTTACATCTCGGGAAAAGTATTGCAATTTTTTTCTTAAGAGTTATGGACTCATGAGATTTTGAGAATTGGCATTGTAGACACATTTTTAAATGGCTATAACTCAAGCTCTATACAGCATAGGAACTTTAAATTTGCTGCATTTTTTAAGGATAATTGATTGTTTAAATAATTTACATAGTTTATATTTAAGTATTAATAATTACTGCTAAATTTCTAAAGAATATTTTTTGCAAAACATGTTCTCAGAATTATCATTTTGATTATTTTTTTAAAATTTAGTATTGAATTTTACTGAGAAATAAAAATTTTCAGGATGGTATTATTTTTAGAAATTTTTTGAAATTTTTTAAAATTTTTTTTCTCCCGCAAAACTCGTGAAGTACATACATACTATATTTTTATTGTAAGATTTTTCAAAGAATATACTACATAGCTTAGAGGAATTTGTGTACAAATATTAAGCTCTTATTTTCTGTCTCTCCTAATTCTGGAATGGTTTTGCATCTGCAAGTGCAGTCTTCCACTTACATTCCAAAGAGGTGGTTTAGTGGGTTCAAGTCTCACACGGTAGCTTTCGATGCTCCCACCTACTGCAAAAAAAAAAAAAGAATATACTACAAATATTCTTATACATTATTTTTGATTTCAATTTGTAATAAAGTTCTACATAAATTTCAAAAATTTCAGTACGATTTTGTCATTAGAAGTACTTCTAAAAAATTAATTTATACTTCACATCACTCTAAACACATACACACGATTTTTCAGAAAAAAAAAAATAAAAAAGGAATATGTCACATAAATGTTTCTTCTTTAGTTTTTATTTAGATTAACAAATAAATTTTGCTTAAAAAATAAATATTAATTAAGGCCATTTTCGTCAATTTCGTTTTATATATAGCATTATGTTCCAGAAAAGATATGAAATAAAGCTAACTTTCAGTGAAAGTTCGAACTTTAGTGTGCCTATTTTCATATGGCAAAGTCAAATTTGGTGACTGGTTTTGCGCTCTAAGTCGACTTCCAATAGCATGGTTCGTAATTTAGACAGCCCCGTAACATATTAGATTCTGATTAATTTCTACGAAAATATTATGTTCTCAACTTTTACGATATTAATTTTTGGTGATATATTAGCATCGGTCCTTGCAAAATATGCTGAATATTCTGTTTTTTGAAGGGTTTATATGAATATAACAAAAGCTTGTAAATTAATTTGCATTGTTTTTATATATTCCTTTAGTCCTCCGCTACTCAACACTGTATTTGAGCATTGATCAAGGCAGCATTTGCTTTTAACTCGCCGCTTAATGTATTAACACAGATGAAGGTGTCCTGTACCTGTGCTGTTAGCTACAATGTACGCTTTAAGTTCATGTTCACACTAATGGACACTCCGTGTAAAAATGTTCCATCGACCAACATAATGTGACTTTAAAATAATTTCATTAATTTACTTTCACGCCATTAACACCTCACAAATTTGAGAGAACACTTTTCGCAGTGTCTCTTCATACTTGGAAACCCTTAACCATACTTGGCTCAAAAACTTCTTTTTTGTTTTCAATTACTTTTAAGTTTTCACCCCAGATTTTTAATTTTTTTCTTAAATTAATTTTTAGATTTTTTTTATTTTAATTTTTAAACTTTTAATGAATAAAATTAGTGCGAAACACTGAAATCACTGCATTGACTTAGACTTTTGCTTTTTTATCTATAAGGTCCATCTGCTGTCTATAGTGCCACATCACACATTGCTTGTAAAAATATATACATATATGTAATTAGACACCGGTAAGATTATACGATTTTTGGTAGTGACCTGCCCAAACATCATAGCAATTCAAATACATATCTATTATCTACACATATACAGTATTTTTATGAGCTGTTGATTTCCAGTTTCTTTGTTTTTGTACAAACTTGTGGGGGTACCGTCTTGTAAGTAACAGCATATAATTTACTTGCTTTCCTCAACTAACTACCAACTGCTAGCATACGGAAACGCCACATCAGTTCGTTACTAAATGCAGTGAATTTCAGACAAATTAGTTTTTATTAGTGTAAAGAGCATCTAAGGGAGTTCCATGAAAAGTTTTTTGCTCGAGCATAATAATTTCCCCAAAGACATGAAAGATTTATAATTGTTTTAAACGAGCTTCATCAAAGTTGATGTACCGCAAAATTTCGATGCGGAAAAAGTTAATAAGTTTAAAGTTGAGAGTTGTGAGTGGAAACGGAAGTTGTATATTGTAAACGATTCGTAATTCAGACCAAAGACAGGCGACATTTGGATTTGGGTTACACTTTTAGTTCACGTTAATTTGCTTTTATTTCAGCAATAAATCAACTGACAGTCGCTTAAGGGTTAAATATTTTGTATTGAACTTTTAATAACTTAATTGTATGCAACAGACTTCGTCTGCCTCATCCATTTCCTCATCCATTTTTTTATTCCGGTCTTCTATTTTTTCATTGATTTCTTTTTCCATTCAATTAAAATTGATTTTAAACGAAAGGTAAAATTTTGCTGTGTATGCTTGAATTTTTTACAACTTAACCATTTACTGTTAATATCCTCTTTTACTTCCTTATCCACAATCGCATCCTTATCCGTTTTCTTAAACTTTAATAGTTTTTATTGTTTTGGCCTTTTGTGGTCGCCAACTATGATAACTCTACGTAATGAATCTAAGGAGCCTCTACTGCTGCGCCAGCCTGTCTTGCTCCTTATGCTCCTTGCGTTTCATGAGCTCCTTACATTATTTGCACATATTTGCTTGTGTTGGCTTGGCACTAAATTCATCTGGCAAGGTTTCTGCCGGTCCTGTGAGCTGGAAACAAATTCGACTTATGCACTTATTTGACTTTCAGCACATATATATTTGCCCCAAAATTAGGTCTTCACTATCACGAATATTGTGTGCTCCTAACTTTGCATACAAATCTCATACACTTATGTATGCACAGTTGCCGGGCTTTGTTTGCTTAATATGGTATTTTAAATGTTTGCTCAATGTTGGTGAGAAATTCGGAAACATTTAATCCCAAAGAGTTTGTTTGCTAATTTCTCACAGAACTTGTGCTTTCAGAATATTCTGCTGCCAATGTTAAATTTAATATACTTAATAATTTAAGTGCAAATCAGAAAACTCGTTGGTACCTCGATTAATAATTTTAGATTTAATACAATTTTAGTAAATGAAATCCAATTGTATGAGCAATGTTTACTGATGGTAATGTTCTTAATTAATTTTTTCATTATGAGTATTTCAATTGTCGGAGGAAGGCACTTAACATGTAACATAAAGTGTTATATGCCAGCATGACCCTTCTGATGATAATCTCTATGAATTTTTAGAACTCGCTTGCAAGTAATTGAGATAAGCTCGTATGGAAATGGATCTTGCTTACTAGTAGCTGAGATATGCTCTAATGGGATTGGGTCTGGTTGCTACTTGAACAATAAAAGTAAATGGTAACCTTTTTACTAGAACATGTTTACTAGTAGCTGATATATGCTCCAATGGAATTGGGTCCGATTGCTACTTGAACGATAAAACCAAATATTAATCTTCTTACTAGAACTTACTTACTAGTAGTTGAGATACGTTCCAATAGAATTGGGTCTGGTTTCTACTTGAACAATAAAACCAAATATTTATTAACTTACTAGAACTTATTTATTAGCAGCTAAGATATGTTCCAATGAAATTGGGTCTTATGTTCTTACTAGAACTTGCTTACTAGTAGCTGAGATATGCTCCAATAGAATTGGGTCTAGTTGCTACGCGAAGACAACACCAAAGATTAATCTTCTCATACTAGAAATCTTTTTTCATTTAGCGTAAACGAATAATCATCTAGTGTGTCTTGTTTGGTATCTCACTGTTAGAACTGTAGTTAAATTGCTACAATGAAAGGAATAGTTATAGCAAACGATCCTATCACTTTCTGATAAAATATGGGGTCTTATCGATATCACAACTGATATATTTTTGTTAACAAATTGAGTCTTTGAGTTTCACTGGAAAGTGTTTGCATATGACAATTCTTGTTAGTTGAAGTGTACTATAAAAAACTAAATTTATTTATTTATAAGTTTGATTGAAAATTTAAGTTCCTAGGACATAAACTACATTTAAATAGAAAAAGAAGTAATAAAGAAATTTTTAAATCCAAAAAATTTTTGAAGTTTTAATCAAGTGTATACTTGAGCTGACCATACAGAGCTATTTCGGATATTTTTTAATATTCATCAACCTTGGAATCTTTGCAAACACAAAGCGGACTGTTAAAGAATCGAGAAGAAATGCTATAAAAAGTACATCGGCATTTGAGTTTTAGAGTACTAGTCGAAATTATCATAGCACTACAAAGAAACACCATATTCTTAATGTCATCACAGTTTCAATATGTCAATCCGGTCTAGATGATATGCACAGCACTGAGTATTTCCAGTGTTATTAAAAATAACGAGATTGAGTTTAGGGGGTATTGATGATCATGCTTTTGTGTTATCAATCATCTCAGTGGAGTAGTACAAAGCAGAGTAGTTAATACTATTATTTCTGTTATATTGCCTTTCAGAAAAATTTGATTTACTCAAGTTTGAGCAAAATGTTTAACACAAATTCTGAGATATAGGCTAAGGTTTTGTTTTTGATACATATACTATTCTACAAGACAATAAAAATTTTGTGGATTAATATAATTCTTTCGATTCGATTTTCTTTCATTAGAGAAAATAACACTCTCATCTGCTGATTCTTTTAAATGCAAAATAAAACATTCGCCTATTTAATCTCTTTATACCTTGCGTTGAAATATAAATTAATCATTGGACAAAGTGAGGTCTGAAATTTTAAGTAAAAATATATTTTAAGACTTATCCTAAGACTTATCCATCTTCGGATAAATTGTTGCATATTGTAAACACAAAGAACACATTCACATTGTCTCATTTAAGCAGTTTTGTTCACTACAGTCACTAATGAGAATGATTTGCTATAGAATGCTCCTTCATATAAATGAGCTCATTTTTAATAAATTAGTTCATTTAAGAAGAAAAATATCGAATGTAAGACAAAAATAAATTACCAAAATCTGAAATATTTGTTAAGTGTTTTATATGTTAAATGTGAGCAACGAACGGCTGGGCTGTATACAAATGCCTTAAGGAAGTAGTTTCGCAAAAGTCTTAATTTCGTCTTTAAATGTCATTTCCAGTCGGTCAATAGAAATTCCAGTCTGTCAATAAATAACAAACTACTAATTTACAAAACTATTATTGTTTCGATTTGGAAATACGGAATTGAAATATGGGGAACCACCTGCAAGACTTATATTAATACTATTCAAAGGCTCCAATCAAAACACATCAGAAACACATCAGCAGTGCTAACCACCTATCTAAATTGCTTCGGCATTCAAACCTACAAATGAGAAGACTTGCTGCCTAGGAACTAGGGTACAAAAAACGACTTAAACGTACACTTCCCACATACTTAAATAATAAGTATTAAATTAAGTTGAATCCGTTACTTTAATTTATGTTTATTAATTGATTATTATTATTTATTATTTATGTATTCATCTTTTCATTTATTTATTTATCATTTATTTATTTATTTATTTATTTATTTATATACTTATTTATTTTATTTACTTATTTATTTTCTTATGTATTTATTTATCTATTTATTTATTTATTTTATTTACTTATTTATTTACTTATGTATTTATTTATCTAATTATTTATGAAATGTACTGAAATTTGTATGAAACATATCATTATCATTAATACATTATCTTAAATGATGATTTAAGATAAGTTAAACTTCCAAATTTTCATTTGTTAAAAGTATTACTAGATATCTAAGATAGTTGTAATATCAATGGAATAATAAAAAAAAAATGTCTTTTCAATAGAATTCTGAAAGAATCGAACAACTTGATTAATCTAGACAAATATGGATGCAGAAAGCCAACATAATGCAACTTTGACTAAAAAATGTTGCATTGTATAGGGTAGGGATTGTTATACAGATTATTTCTGTACCAACTAGGACCATCAGTGCGTATAACTGTGAATATGACTAGTTTAATTTTATGGATACTATATGGTAAATACTATAATTTATTATTTCAACTTAAAAGTAGAGTTTTGTATATGTATGAAAAGATAATGAAGTGCATGATAAAAATTGTGTTTATTTTTGAAAATATCACAGTATTATTACTTATAATTTAATATTAATTTATATAATGTTAGAAGGTTATTAACATAGTAGAAAAATAAATGAATTTACTTAACATTATTCTTTTTCACAAATGATCAAAAAGTGTCTTCATCATGTCATCTTAACCTTTTAGTATCTAAGCTCGTACATCACTACAATATTGTAGTAATATAATTAATGTAATTCAGTATATAAACAAACTAAACACGTCTCAGTCATTTCACTGCACGTGACATACTTAAGAACGTAATTTCTTCTGTATATCTTCCATAAACTATATAAATACTTAAGGACAAACGCATTTAATAGTATATTTAAATACAATTTATACATCCAACTAGTAATTTGCAGCCATGAGCTATCAGCCTTGAGCCAGAAGCCATGAGCCATGAGCTATCTTCAAGTCGGAGTAATTTAAATTGTATTTAACAGCAGCACAGCTAAGCAAATGATGAGCAAATACTAGAACGTGACTTTGAAATTTATTCGTCTGTTTACTCAAATCAAAATTTTTCAGAGAAATATTGCGATAATTTTGAAAATATATATTTCATGGCTTCGAGACAAAAATTATAGCAAGTTTCGTTGACATTATTTCTATGTAAACAGCTCAGGCTTAAGTAAATTCAAGTTTTAAAGAAGCTTTCATTTTATTTTGTGAAATTTATATTTTAAAGTTAATTCAGTTCAATTATTTGTTTTGGATCGAATTTTCATTTGTTAACAGAATTTAAAAATTAAAAACACTACATATAATTATATATGATACAACCCAGCTTAGAAGCTCAAATTATCTCTATAAGAACTAGCCTTACTAGTCTAACGTTCTTTAACAAAATATCAATCTAATAGCATTGTTAAGTGGATCATGATCTGTGGTCGCAGTCCATAAAGTTCGTTTGGACCTTCTACCATTCGCAGTCAAATCAATCCAATTAACATAATATTGTATCAATAGCGTAATATTGAAATTAAAAGCTAAAAGCTGTTTCGGTTCAAGACAAAAAAATATGTTGGTTCGGTTCCGGTTTACGTTCCAGTAAAAATAACACTTTTTTCGGTTTTCGGTTCGGTTCTGGTTCGATATACTGATTAAAAGATCTGTCCAAGTATACATCTCAGGTACACATTTTTTGTATTAAATATTAGAAAAGGATAGAGCCCTGAAATTATTTGCGAAATCTGACAGACTTATCAACACTGCGTTATCACATCTCAGAATGGTTACAGGCTCCTCGGGGAGATATGCAGATCTGAGATCAATTATTGCTTTGTCTAATGAAGTGATAAACAATAATCTAGTCAAGGCGCAAAGAGGGGTTTTAAAAAAAAACCTCGCAGTTAATAAAGAGTAAAAGTGCTCAGGTGCACTAACTCAACTAGCCTCAACATCTGAAATTAGAACTTGACTGTTATCATTATTAGCTATTAAGGCTTCCAATATTATTTGAGCTGGTCAAAGTTTTCAGCAATATAATGTTGAAGACAATAATCAAACATTTCTGAACATCATTACGAGTTTTAACAGTGTAATCAACGAATACTTAGGAATATTATTACTCATGGTTTGTCACGTCTTAATAAAAGATATATTCTTGTAATATACTATGCAAATATCACTCATGAAATGTTATTGCTGCTGTGATAATTCCATACATTTGAAGTTCACATCTTATAATTGTAGTCATGATGAAACGTACTTTTGTTGTCGTTGTAGTACGATTTATTTATTAAGTGGTGACATTTTTAAGCACTATACATATATCAAACTAACGAACATCTTTAATATTTTTATTTAAAAAACTTGTGCCATAATTAGCAAATATATATAATATTGATCCAAAAAAATACCAACTTGCCGCATTCCAAAATGCACGAATTTTATATATATATAATTAAAGGCAGAATAGAAAATAGACGTGTTCCTAGTAGACGAAGAATACCGTAATGACATTAACTTAATAAAAGTACAGTATCACTTTTCCGTGAAGCTGACGACAAAGCAAAAATTTTAATCATATTAGCCAATATTCGAACGTTTCGGGCACTGAGAAGCTAGTGGGTAAAAACTTTACGAATCAACATGAATTATAATTTTTTATTTGAAGTCGGTTTTATAAAAATTGTTAAGAAAAAAAACCATTCAACAAAGATATTTATTATTATTATTGTTAAGGGTTGTGGCACTGCAACCACTTTTAGGTTTAGAGTAGATCTTTAAGCCCTGTTGCGTCAATTAAAAGTAGTATAGAACCTACTTCACAGAGTTTTATTGCCTTTTCCCCAAGGATATACATTTCCAGGTGTCTATTTTGTATGTGCATTAGCGCAGGGCATTCTAACAGCACATGTGTAGGCGACAAAGATATGTTATGTCTGCTATGTGTCATATGTCGCCAGTTGCTGGAATGGCACGATTTCTTTCGTCGTATAAGTCACCTATACATATATACCAATACTTACTTACTTACTGTTGTTCTTCTCTCCTAACTGGAGCATTGGGTCTCATATATGACAAAGCATGTGAGCATACCGGGTTTGATGCCGTGCTATAACATATATAACAAATATGCCTTGAGAAAATATTGACTATAAAGTCTGTTAATCTTTGAATCTGTCTTTCATAAATTAGTAGTTCTAATGTTATTATATCACCATAATAATATTGATTAATACTATATTGTATAATCATAATAAATAAAATCGTATTTGCCACAAAACAATGAATGAAAAATTTTCCTCCAAATATTTTTATCTTCAATTTGTTGAAAATCAAGACATATAAGAGCAAAAGCAAAAAATGGAATAAAACCCAATTATTGCAACTACAATAGCTAATATCGCCCTCACAAAATGACATTGTCAACAAATCAATAAGAAATAAAGCTTAAAGCTAATTAAATGGCGATTTATGTCATGATAAGTACAATAATTTCAACATTTTGGCTTCGTTCGCTCGTAATGATGTCTGTTATTTGAGAAAGGAACAATAAGTGGGCTGCACTTAGCCGTTGTTGAGTGTGGCAGTGACTGTATGTAGCAGTGACTGTTTGTAGCAGTGACTGTTTGTAGCAATGACTGTATGTAGCAGTGACTGTTTGTAGCAGTGACTGTGTATATGAATGCGACTATGACAGTGACAATGACTGTGACAATGACTGTGACAATGTTGGTGATAGTGACGGTGACAGTATGACAATGCGGTAGGCTAAATCTCAGCAAGCATAATACACAAACAACCATCACGCCATCAATATCTGTTCTCGTATTGTGTTTCTATACAATAAGGATTGAACGAAAACAATTCTTATAAATGTCAAAACAAATGACAAGCAAGACAACCAAAGGCATTAAATAAACTTTAAATAAATACACACACATAAGGAACACAAGTATCTGAAATGTGAAATCAGAAAAATATGTCATTTTGGAAAATAAGTTTTCACAATTCAATGATAAAGATTGTGAGCATCTTTATTAATAGCGAAGACTGAGGAACCTATTTATTGTGCATGTTCATTGTACAGATAATATAGAATGAAAAATTTTTTTTCGCAATTAACTTTCCCAACACAATTCAAACAGTCGGAGGCCTCCTTTTCTAGCGAAACACAATAATATAATAAAATGGAGCCAATCTGCTAGGAACGACACGGCGCTATGGGTTGGCTCAATATTTGTGCTGTCTCCTCAAACAAAAGTAATGTCAACATTATGAAAAGCACATCTTGTGCGAAAGTTATTATCAATTTTTGTGTTTGAACACCTCTTGTTTGCAGGTGACAATGATGTTGATACTGCTGATGATAATGACGACAATGATGACGACGTGTCCATGTCGATGTCGATGTCGACGTCGAGAACGTTACCAATGACTATGACGTTGATGCTGATGCTAACGCTGACGACTAGATTGCTGTGATATTTTTACTCTAGCTGAATCCTTAACTCACTTGTTCCTTGTTATGTTAGCGTTGATAATGATTTTCCTACTTGGATGAGTAGTTACTGCTGTTGATTCTGCTTATGTTGGTTTTGGTTTTGTTTTTATTATTAATGTTTCCATTCTTACCTTTTAATATCATTAAATGATGAGCGCATTACTATAAATAATTGTGCTAATGACATTTTCTTGACATAAGTTTCAATTAAACTTAGGCAAATGGTAAGATTTGTTCTTTCTATTTTTGTGCTTTTTTCTTTTGTATTACATTTTGATAGATACTTTTGGTATAAAATTCATTTATATGATAATAAGTCTGTCTGTTTAGGTACTAGTCAAACTTAAGTATTTAATGATGCTTATCTTTTGTTAGTAAGTTGTATATGTCACCAAAAGGAATTTATGCTCAGTTATGATATGTGTCCCCAAGCTTATTGGACGCAAGAGAGTTAATTTGATTTTAGAGGTGTGGAATAAATTGTGTTAAAATTAAACAAAAATTACGACGTTATTGGATTCAAGCTAGTAAATGCTTAGGTGTGTGAAATTAATAAAAATCAGAAAAAATATCACAAATATAACGCAATGAAATGGGCAGCCATATCATCATCTTACAATAATCATATAGAATAATATTTGTATTCATAACATTCAATAATGGTAATATAAAATCAGCATTTTAATTAATTTATAAATACACATTTAAAAAATGTCAGTGTTATTAGCTTTACTTAAAATATGATTGTTTAAAACAAAATGTACCAAAATAGTAGTAAAGGTACTATAATTTTATTTTTATTCAGGAACCAGCTTAAACTCCAAAAATGAAGCCAGCTTAGAGATTCAATGAAGAATCACTATTGCCAACAGATGCTACTTTGGGCTAAGTAGACAATTAAGAAATAAAGCTCTCTCTCGACAAACAAAAATCATGCTCTACAAATCTCTTATCATGCCTGATGAGAAGGCGTTAGCAGCATTCGAGAGAAAAATTCTTCGGAAGATCTTTGATCAGTTACGCGTTGGCGCTGAGTATCGAATTAGATGGAACGATTAGCTGTATGAGCTATACTGTGACATTGACATAGTTGAGCGCATAAAAATTCAGCGGATTCACTGGCTAGGTCATGTCGTGCGAATAGAAGAAAATGGTCCGGCTAGAAAGATATTTGATTCGTTACTCGCAGCTGGAAAGGACTAGGTGACCAACAATTTGGAGCCGCTCGGTACTATCAACTGACGTCAGAAAGCAAATAATCAGACCGACTGGCCGAGGCTACACGACACGGTCAAAGACGACTCACGTCTGTAAAGGCCACCTAAGTAAGTAGTAAGTAGTATGTATTATGTATTAACAATTATGATATGACTCTCTGTATAATATGCTCTTTGGTCATGTCGTGACTATTCGTCTTAAAACTGCCTGTACAAATGACCCCTAAGGTGTTACATTAGGGTGGCTCAAAAAAACAAAAATGCGATTTTAAATGAGTGCATGAGTGCAGTAATGTTGCGATCATTTTATTCCTTTGTTATAACAAAAGTTATACAGCATGAATTTTCTTATACTCTTAAACTATAGAATATTTTTTGCATAATCGATTTAACAGTATTAACGATAGAGCGCATAGAATGAGATTGCTAAGTCAAAGGTTTATAACGTTATGTCCACTTATGGATTGCAATACATACTACGAATTATAAAGTTAATTATTTATAGTAAATCGTAATTTAAAGGTTTATCTTTTTTCAATAACTAATACTAATTTTTTATAATTTAAATCTGATTTGTTATGATTTGAAGCATCGTTTTTTCTACTCATTTTTTGTCAAAATCTGGACAATCTTTTAACACACAAATTCTGAAAAAAATTGTCTATCGATCCATGTTGAAAGATCGAAACTGATAAAACTGGTCGACGGGCATAAACGATCGTAAAGATTTATTTTTTTACTCGTTCACAAAAAAGCACTAAGATTTATGGAGAAAAATGACTTCAAATCACTCAGCGTGAGTTTAAATTTTCTAATATATGAACGATCAGGCATAATAATTTTTTTTTATATTATTAATATTAATATAGATCAAATTTATAAGAAATTTCAAGCTTTATAAGATTTACTATAGCAAAGGAATAAAGTGATTGTGTATTGGAAAATTATCGTCCGTTTTACAGGAAAGCCAACTTTGTTCGAGTGGCGGAACATTATCTTTAATCCTAACATATTTCTTCAAAACTTCGAGAATATCTTTGGAATATGATTTTAGTCATTGGCATATTACTAGGGGGTGTGCTCATTTAAAATCATATTTTTGGTTTTCTGAGCCTTTCTATTGTTACACTAACAACTCTTTTTGGAACCCTAACAGTCTTTTGTTAGCTTCCCCTACTTCAAAAAGAAAAGTTTTCCTCTATGAAAGAACTATGGAAGAAAAAAACTTATTTAAATTGTTTTTAATAGTTTCGTTGTGAAATTTGCTTACCATAATGACATAAAGTAAAGTACGTATATGAGTATAAAGTCTGTGCTGTTTATATGCCGTTCATAAAGGCACCAAAGATCTATAAAAAGACTCTATAAAACAAATTTACTCAACCTGACAGAGTAAACGATTGCTGATTTAAAGAAGTTTATTTGTAGACAAAACTATAAAGTTATTTCTATAAATAATAAAATACTTCTACTTTTGTAGAAGGACTTTTCCTACTTTTGTTCGTTCAACAAATGATGTTCGTAGTCGCAGCAATAACAAACAAATGCGACGTACTCACGTCTGTAGTAGATTTCGAACCACACAGAACCCCGGCTCACCCACACAAATTGGCAGATAAGCCCAAGTATGTGTTTGGTAGGATTTTTCCACATTAAAATAAATTCCAATTTTCACTCAATTTTCTTTACACGTTGCTTTCTCGTATTTTACCCGATTTCTTGCAAAATTTTTCGCTGAAACTGGCAATATGGGGAAAAATGTGTTGAAAGGATTTGTTAATTTTCCCCTTTTGTTGTTGTTACTGTTGTTGTTGTTGTTGTTGTTGTTGTTGTTGCTGTTCCTTTTGTGTTTCTGGTGCTGTGTTTTGTGGTGCGCTTAAGTATTCTAAAGCGCGAAAAATTACGAACTTCTTGAATTGATGCGTCTGTGATTTAGCTTTGATGTGGTGCAAACGTTCGGTGCGTAAATCAAAGCAATTTGCACATACAATTGCCGGGTAAATTATCGCCACAGGATATCAGCGTACACGTATACATTTCGAGCTGCGTACCTTGGCAGCTCGAAATGTAGTGGGCCTGTGCTTACCTAATGCTTTGCATATGATTGCTTGGTAATTTTCCGATATGCAAAATACAATAATATTTCACCAAACCAAGATTTCATAAAATGAACAATGCTTGAGTTACACAGGCAACGCTATGACGGCTTGTTTATAATTTGGGTAATTTAATTCCTGTGCTGGGGTACAGAAAATACCTGAAGATATTTTAATGCATAACAAATGTAATGAAAAATGATTTCAATTGATTTTTCTTTCTGCTTTACCTTTACCTTTAACTATACTTAACTCCTTTCGTAAATCGTAATGTCTCAGCTACTCATCCATGCTAAAAACAGCGAACATAACTGAAATTGATATATAAATATATATAATTGAAGATCAAATGTCGAAAAGTGTACGCAGAGTAACCTATGCTTATTATTATCATTATATTTATTATTTGAAATTAAAAAAGAAACAACTATAAATAAATTAGAACTCTTACAAATTCGATTTATCTAGGAATTTGAACCAAAAAATTTTAATACATTGTATGCACTAAAGGCACTAAAATTAGAACTTTTGATTTCAATTTTTGTTGGAACTCTCCTGCCTTCCTCTGTATTTTGTTACACACTTTAATGAAATGAAATGCATGATGAAATGCATTCAAAAATGCAAGTTAAAGGCGAATCTAAATAAGAGTTCAATACCGACAATGATACTTCAGATAGCATTGAAGACGACGTTCCCAATCCCACACCAATTGTGTATTTTTCTTGAATAAAACATTTTTATTGAAATAATGTCAGAATAAAGCACTTGCACAAAATATTATACCATTAATGTTAATTTATGAAAATTGAAACTATAAAAGAAGTTTTGTTGAAACAGTTTGATTGAATATGAACATTAGTTCCAATTTGTTTCATATATAATTATTGTATTAAACCATAGCTTTTTTCGTGGACATTTAGGTTTTCTTTTTCTATGAAGACAATACCTTAGTTATTATATTGATATTTTAAATATATTAATACATAACTATGGATATGGACTATTGACACGTACAATAGAAAAACTGTTACGCAGCAAATAAAGTATATCCAAATCCGTAGAACTCTGTAACTGTTTTTTATAACACCTCGTGAAGTGTTAAGTTTCGAATTATTTGAATATATGGAAGCACTTACTTCAAATATGAGATCTTTAGTTTAAAAGAACTGCTAGTTTGAAAAGTAGTGATTACCGTACATCAGAAGCTAAACAGGAACAGTGACCAAATCTGATACTTAATATATTCTTCATTTTGTCGATACAAGATCTGTAGCAATGTGTAGTATCCTGATGTGTACGCACCGCAGGGATACAATTAAATAAGTAACGGAGGTAAGTAAGATTTGAAATAATACTGTTGCGTAAATTGATTTAATTGATTTAAAAGTTATGGTGTTGGAACCATTTGACAGTTGAGGAAAAAATTCAAAGTTGAACATGTGCTCTGGGACCGAGAATTGTGTTATGTTTATTTGGATCATACCTTCCTTCTGAAAAGAGTTTCTCAGCAATAATAAAATCATTAGTCGTTTCGTGGATTTATTAAGTGGTATAGGAATTTTTAAATATCATACTTCAGCCAAACCACATAAAGGTACTAATCTGCAGTGACTTTTGTAACAGAAAGTTAATAAAGTTTTGTTGAAATTAAGGTTTTTATCTTTTTGCATGGAACTTCTTTATTATTTTTTTGTTGGTTGAATAAAATGTAAAGATGACCCGACCCTGAAATTTTGGCATTTATAATGCTCCATGGGTAGGTGATCTCTGGTAGTAGTGGATCAGAAAAACTACACGTCTTTGCCCCAAGCGAAAGTAGTTATACCTGGACTGGATGAACGAATGACTCATTTCCTACTGATTATATGACCAATCTTGTTTTTAATTATCCGTAACGATAACATTGTAAAAAATTTCACAAAACCTGAAGAAAAAACGTACTCAATATTTATACAATAATACTTAATAAGGATTGATTTTAACTGTAAAATAAAGTTTTTGTGTGGAGTTTCAATTTTTTGATCATTTTCATAGAAATAAAAAAAGTCCAAAAATGATAACTTTTCACAAATTCGAACTACCCGAAAAAGCAAGTGGTTCTAATTTGTGAGCTTCTATTGTATACCATATTCACACTCCATTTAAATCAATTTATGTTAATCAAATCAAAATTCGGTCGTTCACATTGGCATAAATTGATTTATGCATGTGAAAAAGTTTTCATGAAATGAACATTTCGGTTAATATCCAATTTAAATGAATATTTTTTATTAAATATTATATGATATATAATAATTATATCAAATATATATTTAATATGTAAACTTATTTCTGTGTATATTTTTATACGTCAGTTTCCAGTTTCATTAATTGATAATTACAGTTAAGTAGTTTCTTTTACATTCTAGGTATATGAATTGTATATTTCTAAGAGTATTTTAGTAAGCAGATACTACACCATTACCTTTCAGATTTTTGTCATATAATTTACATTAATTTGTTCGAAAAAATTTAAAAAAAAATAAATTTCATTGATTTTATACTAATTACTACCTTATGACTAACTTAAAATTAACTACAGATAACTTATGAAATATATATAAATGTATATATAAATACACGATACTATAATGTGATGGTTATTACTCAAATAAGTTATTTATTAACAAAACAAAATTTAGTCATAAATTACTGCCACCCAATCTCAGCTACACATTAATGCTTCAGTTCACTTCTCTATACTCTTAAAATAATCGGCTCACATCCTGTTGTCATCTCCATCTTTTGCTGCCAGAGTTGCTACTCCAATACATACTTTTGGAATGCAGAAAAGCAATTATTTAGAAGAGTGAATGAAACCTCATATGGTGTTACAAAACCACAAAACAGCCTCATCAGACAAAAATAAGGGAATTTTTAAACGAAATTGTAATGTGTCTAACATATAAGCATAATAAGGCTATTGACTGAACAGTTGGTAGTACTAAATAAGAATTTCAAAATTATCTTTATATATTATAAAAAAACGTTTGATGCGTCTAAATATGGTGTCAAGGTATCCTAAAAAAAAGCGGGATCCCTTAAGATAAGAACACGTCAGATCAGTTTGAAAATTGTCGGCATAATACAAGAGGGCTTAGACTGGGAGTTTTATAACAAGCTATGCGATCATATGTTATCGACGCAATAAACTATATATACTATATACAAATATACTATATACAAACGCAAATAACATCAAATGAATAGAAATGTGCTAAAATGGTTGTTAGTATCGTCACTATCATATTCAGAACAAATGTCACAACATTCACTGACCATTTCTAGCCGTATTGTTTTTTCGATAACAATTAGTGAATTTAAATTGTCTTTTGATAAACATAAAACATGCCATAATATACCGTAAGATTTTTCAAAATGCTGTGCGTGCCATATAATGGATTAATTTGGATCTTTTCCAACATTATCAAGGCATTAGCATATCTGGTACTAATCGTGTGTCTTCCAATTCCTTTACAATCTTTTGCATATTATATTTAAATAAACGATACTGTCGACACTTGTCTCCTCGAAATACAGGGAATTCGAATTAGTAGAATTTAAATTTTTGTAGTAAGTTTTCACAATTTTAGTATGTTCAGCGATTGCTAAACGATCCATATTGTAATATGATTAATTTTAAACTAAACATGCTTTGTATAAGAGTTCTGTCATTGAAAGACCACGAAATAAATAACACCTTTGAATGCTAGGCGCAAAATTTATCATATATAAAAATGTTATATATAAGTTTATGTAAATATCATGTTTTTATACTCCCTATTTTAAGATGTAATCTGAAAGAAATGTTCAAAGCCAATGCTTATGGTATAAATAGAGATAACTTCTCGTAACAAGATCTGAGAAAACCCATTTTCTTTCTGATATAAAATAAAATGTAAAGTTTAAAGACTTAAATAATATAATCCCAAAGATTGTTGTGTAATTGATATGTTAATTAAGGGAACAAAGAACAGAATTGATTACAATAAAAAGTTAATTAAGAAAATAAACCCAAAGGCAAAATATGTTTGCTTCATTTACAGAATTCAATCCTAAAACATTTAATTGATAAATTTAATAAATTTACTTATATCAAAAATAATTGTATTTATAGAAGAATAGTTGTGTGTAGACAAGTTCCTTTTTTATTACTAACGTAAGTTTGCTGATATTTATTTAGGAAAAAAGTTTTTGTAAAAAGTCCTGATGAAAATATACAATTTGTTATCATTGCGGTATTATCAAATTAAATGAATTTTCATGCATCCGAACAAAACGCATACAAACAAATTTATATATCCGTAAATATATTTATTTAAATAATCCTTCCATATCACAATGTAGAAACTCATAAATGCCCATATTTATAAAAAATTTTTTATTTATTTCATGTTATGTATAGTATTTCATATTTCACACAAAATTGCGCACATTATTCATTTTAAAATTTAATCTCTATTTTTATTACTTTTTTTTACTAGCCGTGTACAATGGGTCAAGTTCTGAACCCAACCATCCAAACAATTGTCACAAAGTGTTTCAGCAGTACGGGACTTAAATAATTCGACTATACTGGATTCAGGATATGGCTTAAGTGATTCCAGTAAACTAGATTTTCGATATTGTGCACAACTCTTTTACTACTTTATAGTACGTCTCGACCTAGGCTTTGATCAAAGTTTTATATTCGAAAGCAAATATATGCGAGTATTATTTTCGAATTTTAGTTGCGAACAATCATTTATATATGTCAGTGGAAAAATTAGAGTGTGTGCGAAAATCTTTTCAAAGACTAGCCAGTATAGACTCAGGGTAAGGTTTCATTCTCGTTTTGTATTGGCCAAACACGAATAAAGCAAGTACTTAATATGAAATTCAATAACTAATATGTAATAAAATATATGAACCAAAACTTTGCATTTCTATGGAATCACTTTAAAAATTTTTATTTACTACTTTGATATGATTATATCAAAAACAAGGTAAATTGAACTCAAGTTAAAGATCACAAAAATATATATTCTGACTTATCGGCCAAGATCAAAACTCTCCGTATATTATAAAATTAATGACGCACTTGAATCGTTTGTAGTATTATTATTATTAAAACAGACATTGTGATTTTTGAGATTTATTGTGTTATCTCTGGAGGGAGTGTCATAAGTTAACACGTATATATTAAAGCAATTAACAAATTCAACAATATTTCTTAGTATCAGGTCTCATAAATCATTAAGTTTAGTAAACGTAGGAAGGAAATAAAGGATTACTTCATCGCAAACTCAGAACACAACCAGGTAAAATAGGCTGAAGTTTCACAAAATGAGTCGTTATAAACATGTTTTTAAAGACCATTGTTTTGTATACTTCCACAAAAAAGGTCTACCAACATTAAATCATATTGTCTGGAAGGACATTCTATTGTAGTAAACAATTCCACTTCTAGAAATACTATAGCCATAAAATATTTACTTTAATAATCTGTTTATTTTTCTTATAATATAATGTGTAGTATTATCTCGTTGAAACTAAATATCGTTCAGACTTTGTTCGCTCACATATAAAAGAAAAAACATTGTTTATGGTTCGATTACGGGTGCTTATAAATAAACATTATAAAATAGTACATTTTTTAGAGTTCATCAGCAGCGAGAGATCATCTTTAGGTATTCTATATTTCAAATGTGACAATTTTTTTTATTAACAAAACTAAACCAGTCCAAATCAGTTCAAAAACCAGACTGAACAGCATGGTTAAGAAGCCTATTAAGATTTTCTTACCTAATACTTGTTTTGGACATATAAGGTACTAGTACATAAATAACTAATGATATATATAAAGATGTGAGTCCCATGAAAAAAGTTAATTAAAGGGAATGTCTGTTTTAGTGAATTGCAAAGCATATTGACTCTTTTTAATCAATTTTTATCTTGGCGTATGGTTCTAGCTCTCAGTAAGCAGATTTTCAATATCTACTCAAGAGGAGTTAATATAGGTGTTATTAGTTTTTAGTATTTTCAGTATAAAAAAATAAAATTCTTAGTTTAAAATATAGAATAATTTGTTTGATTGAATTTCTTTTTGAACCACTGTGCACCGTATCTGTAGTGAATAGATGCATGAACGCATACTAGCTTATCGTTGCATCTTAATAATCCGATTATATATAATTGAAAATAAAAACCTTTAAGTACACAAATTTTAACTATAATATATCTATTTAATTTCGATAAATTTTGTGGAATCAATCAATTTATATGCAATGAACTTTTAAATCATTTATATTTTTTTAATTGCTAACACCATATAATATTATAAGGAACCACGTGAAAAACCAAGGATGTTTTTGCTATAGAAAAGTTATTTATCTCCAATATGTAATTTTCTTTGTTTTAAAATTTTCGAACAATTTTAATAATATTTAATTTACAAAATTCAATTTTATAATACCCAATGTATACGTCATTGTTTATTAAACACTAATTAAGCTCTAAATGGAAGCAGGAGAAAAAAATAAAAAGCAGTTGTAAATAAAAGGAAAGGAAGATCAGTTCTTGCTAAGGATTTCAATTATAAAATATCCGAGAGTTTACATAGATATATACTTATATTTTGATATCAGTATTTTGATATATATTGTTGTTGGTACTGATCAAAATCTTTATAATTTAGTAATAATTGGCAATCAGATGGCGAATGCCAATGGTAATTCACCTAACATAAGATGTATGAAAAAGTTAGTTACTCATATTCTGTACCTGAAAAATTATGTCCATTTCATGAAAAATGCAAAATGTAGTAATATAAAGATTAAGTATACTTTATGAAAAAAGAATCTTTAGTATATTGATGACTTCATTTCATCTCCAACTCAACATATTCCTTTCCGAAAATATGTGTCGGTGTCCTGTGGCTAAGTAATCAGGCGTCCATTTATTTTCTTCAACGATATTTTTTCCCGTCAAAAAACAACATCGACTTTTTTCTTCCATTAACGTCTTCATAAGTCTTTTCAATCAATATCAATATCTAGATATTGATTCGTTGTTGTCAATGTTGTGATCAAGTTTGTACAGCTTTAATTAATTCGCATGGGCTAGTCATGGACGATGTAAGATCTTCCGAAGACTTTTTTTTTGAACAATCCCAGTGTTAGTTACTTCATTCTTCAGTTATAGCGTTAGTGCATCTTTGCCAACTCTATAAAAAAAAAGAATTTTAAAACAACTAAAATATTTAACACAGTTTAAGATATTCCTTAATGAGAGATCATGTAGCTTATTGAAATCATCTGTAAGTTTACAGATTTTTAAATTCTGTTGTAATTTTCTAATCGACTATAACCTATTAATATTACACTAATACCCCGATTTGCGTCGTTAATTGGGACGGATAAAATGCGACTCAAATCGAAACAACGTAAATCAAATCACATTTCTCCACATATTTAATTTACAAAAATATTCTATTTTTTGACTTCTTGTCAAATTGTTGGAGAATTGCTTTTTTACTCATTGAACGTCGACAGAAATAACATTTGGTTCAATGGCATTCTTCTTTGATTCTGATTTTCTATCGAAATTGATACAATTAATAGACTAAATATAGATTAATAGACTTATAGTTTTTGTAACTTGTTTGGCCTACAAATTTTTAACAGTTTTTCCATATTGCTTTATCTGGTCGGTATCACAATAGCACATTATTCTTAAATGGAGCTAAACCCAGAATTCTCCCAATGTCAGCCGAATGTTGTCCAAATTTAAAGCATTTCTCCAACTTTTGTGCCAAGAAAATATATTTTTGACTTTGACTTATTTTTATACTCTATAAAGCAGATATTTTTCTACTTCACCACACAAATGTAAACTGACACCCTCTACATAAAATCGTGTTATATATAATTCCCTTTTTACGAAATATGACTTAAAAGAAATATAATAGGAATCTCCCCTGTACGTTTGTATTAAAAAACGACGCAAGTCGAAACACTACCAAAGCAATTCGAATTTAGAAATATTTTTTTTTTAAGGAAGCAATTCGAACACGAATCGCGGCACCGAAAATCGTTAGTGTAGTAAATTTTTGTTTTTAATTCTCAATTGGTTCAATTTTCAAATCTATATATGTCTTCATATTAGGTGTTAACATTGAATTTTATTTTAATATAATCTTAATAAATCTTAGTGTTTCGTGTTTCCTTGTTTTCACTTAATTCGAAATTGAGTTATAATTTGAAAAAAGAAGAAGTATATTTTCTTGAAGTCTTTTAAAATAAGCGTTTGCAAATAATCTCCGTATGACTAACTTTTTATTTATGTGTATTTATGTCCTACTATATTGGATGTTTGTTTAATATGATCCAGCCCAAAAATCAAAGTAAAATGTCTTCAAATATGTAAAGTAATTATCACAGTTTTTATTTTTAAATAATTCATTTCATATATTTTACATATTTATACTATGCGAATATTAGAATGTTCGAAATACGACTATTCTAACGTTAACCCTAACTTCTACACATTTCTTGTATGCTAATATGGAGTTCACTTTAACACTTTCTGCGGATTTTTTTTTTTGTGGCTGCAAATAACAAGAAATGCTTTCCTTCCAGTGACAAAATAAGGTCTAAGAAGACTATTTTCAGTTCTCATTAATTAAAAAAGTATCCAAAACATGCATTTCGATGGCTTTATGCTTTCGTCGTGTTCAATTCTAGTACTATAAATGTTAAAGGCCATATTATTCTTCTCCGCTTTCTCTATTTGTTCCTGAACGTATGAGATGCGTTTCTCCAAATACTCCTTGTACTCATCTATGTTCTAAAATGTAAAAATATTTAAATAAATTGTCATATTAACAAAAGTTAATACAAAATTAAGGTTAAAACTATTGCACTCACTGGCCATTTATCTATAAATTAATGTGCAAAATTAAACATATCTGACTTATTTTCGCAAATTTAAATGAATAAATGAATAAATGGTAGCAATTGATATAAACTTAGCTGAAGGTAACATTATCTCTCACTGTCTGGTAGAAACTATTAAGACCAATGTGAACTTTAATTACCTTTTCAATATAATATCCGGCACCAATATTTAATAGGACATTGTTTGGATCCTTAATGCGTCTGTTCAAGTAAGGGTTACTGATAAGCGGAACTAAGACTTCACGGTTTGGATTGCATCCAACGCTTTCTTAGAAACAACAAACTTTCCTTGTTGAGGCTCTTTCAGAATACCTCACTCCGATAAAAATAATAAAATAAAAACGTTCCCACATCAAAAGGCGTTCTCTTATTATTGAGTTTAAGTTCTCCTGACAATTTTATTGTTATGAAAACTCACTTTTTTGTTAAGAATATTAATATGTTAATATATTTTAAAATATTTAATTTTTTAATAATTTTTATAGCTTTTATTCTATTGAATTGGGTTTTTTTACCAATTTAAGTGTGGTGGCAAGTTTTTTGTAATAATATGTGATATGTGACTTCCGAAGTTATAAATCGCTATTTATTGTTATATATACAGAATGATATAAAGAGATAAAACAGAAAAGTACCATAAAATATTTTTATAGATTGCTTCAAAGTATGAACATACTTGTAATTTCTACTAAAAACGTCTTCCACATTTTGAATGCTCTTAATATGATTGGCAAATACGTTGTTCTATTAGGAATAAAAAAACATGAGTTTTATTTAAATATTTCATGTCTACAGCTTAACAAAGAACTCATATATATTTTTAAGTATGTATAACAAATTGTTTTGAGAACAAATATGAATATATTTCTTCAGTTCTTAGAAATTTAGATTTAAAGCAGGTAATAAAATACACACCTCAATTATAATATCAGATGCATGAAATTGCATATTAAGTACAGTCTTTTTTTGTTTTGAGCCCTAAGTAAAGACTACAATGAAGTAAGAGCATGCAAATTAGATTATAGTCTCTTTCACTGACTTAAAATTAATTTTTAAGGTTATGGTCACATTTCCATGCCATCACTCTATCTTGGCATGTATATCACTTTATTTTCTATTCTAATATATTCTTTGTCTTGGATTTTAAATTTTGAATTGTTCTGCCATATCATGCATTAATTACTGTTCCATATTTTATTCCTAACTATTCAGTCTCATAGAATAAAATAATTACTTAGAACATTTTCAAGGAACTTTTTCCACATAAAATTTTTAAATATTTGTATGGAAACAAATTTTTATGAAGAGATTTAGGTAAAGATAATGCAGTAAAACAAAGAAGTAGTAAGATTTTTCAGCAGGCTTGATTTAAATAGAAACGCTCCATAATATCGCCAGAGGTTGGAGCGCATACATAACTTAAACTTTAATAATAATAATAAAATATAATTATTATTTTTTTTTCCTTTCATCGGTTTTTTTATTGAAACTTTTTTTATTTTATGACTCAATAAAATAATCAAGGGATAGATACTGAACGATTTATTATTTGACAATATTTTCGAAATAGATATTATTGAACAAATCGAAAATTTTATGAGTCTGTATTGACACTTTTATATAAAAATTAATTTTCATTCGAATATGTTAAATTAAATGTGGACTTGAATAACAGTAACATATATAAAGTTTTAAATTAATTGTTTAAATTATATAATATATTGTAAAACGACTATTTTCTACGATAAATAAATATAGCAACCCATTATTGAATTTAATAAAGACCCAAGATGTCTTCCTAAAATATGCAAATATGGATCAGCTGTACAGCCTTTCAAGATTGAGAGCTAGTGCAAATTAGTTACCGTCCGTTACTGCAAATTAGTTATCTGTTTGTGTAGATACCTAGATCCAATAAACAACTAATATAATTTATTCTCTAACTAAGCTGAGTCTCAGTTTACCTAGACCCAACGAATGTGATTAAATCGAATCCTTCTATAGAGCTTATGAGGCATTACTAAATAAATTTTAATGGTCTTATATGTCACTTTTACTACCTTTTAGATCTAATCTACACTTTTTATACATTATTTATAAAGTTAAATAGTTAAACTAGCAATATCATGAATGAGAAAGACAAACACGCTGTGATTCTTAAAAAAGGTACCGACTATACGTATTGCAAAATAAAAGCAATTCATTAGAGCTTTACAAACCACGACTTATTAAATAAATTGTTGTAATTATTAGAAAATATATGTGGGAAGATATATCATATAACGAATTTTAATACCTAAGTTACTGCAAACCATGATATACAATTAAAATAAATAATGTATTATTACATTAAATAAAATACAGTCAAACTTTCATAAATCGAACTTCTATAACTCGAAATTCTCTATAACTCGAACCAAAAACATTGTACCAAGGTTTTAGAGAGCAAATTACATACAATTTTGCTTCCATAACTTGATCTTCTATGACTCAAATTTCTCTATATAAGTATATATATAAGTCAAATTTTTGTTTTAAGTGTAAATGCATTTTACTGTTAGGGTAAGTCCCTTTCTCAAATCAAATATTTAATTTTATCTTTCTTATGTTACTTCTTCTTGACGATTATATTAAGCGTGACAATAAAGTTTGTATATCTAGCTTTCTTACAGATAACGATATTATTGAGCACTATAACTCTAAATTACTGGATCCAATTCTAAGGGAAACGGAAAGTAATGATGAGGGTTCCGTGAATTCAATTGTTTATCAGCTTTCCACGAATAAAGTAGAAGACTCATTCAAAATTCTGAATTTATATTTGCAAACGACTGATACTACAATTGATGATCACTATAAGAGTATGAATAAAGTGAAATCTATTTTTACTGAAAATAAGAAAAAAATTAAAGTTCCAAACCCTAATTTCTGAAGATTTTACTTCACTGTAAGTTCTGTGCTTTATTTGAGTATTTGAGGAGTGACACTAACCACTCCTCAGCATTGTACTTCAATCCAAATAATATCATTTCATAAAATTTTTTAAATTTATTTTTAAAGAAAGTTATTTAATTAATTAAAAGAAAATTTATAAAGGAATATGTTTTATCATACGTAGAATATTTCCTTAGAATGCTGGTTTCATTAACATCAGTGTAGAAAAATTGTTCAGAGACTATTTGAGGTAAAGTGTTGACACTTTTGAGTAAAAACAGAAATCCAAAATCTCAACAAAAAATATTATAATTCCAGTATCTCGTGTTAACATGAACATTAATTTAGCAGTATACCTTCAGATATACCTTCATATTACAGACTTTGAAGGTATAATATACCTACAAACTGGCGACAGCGAGTCACTGATCGGGTTGACTGGCCTAGGGTACTCAACGAGGCCAAGGACGTCTCACGTCTGTAAGAAGAAGAAGATAAATCGTTTAGATATTTTTAGAAAGGCACATCCAAAGTGAAGAAATTACTAATATTGCAGAAAATCAAAAGTTTAATAGTCATTTACTAATTACTTCTGTTGATTGATTATAAAAGGTAAAAAAAAATAAAAGAATCTAAATTTTTTTGGGTTTTAATGACAGCCTGTTTTACAAAAATATTTAGCTCACTTAGCCCATTAGTGTGGGTCCGTCGTGATATAACTTCAATTTTAAATAAAAACAAATGAATACTTTTTACTTAATCCAATATGTAGCGGACTATTGTTCTAAAATTTAGGGCCTATAGTGTGAATTATTTTTTGTAGTTCTTCTATGGCTTGTTGCTAACGAGGATAGGTAGATATATATACATAGTTGTAGCTATATTGTTCCAATTCTGAAACTACAACAATTTTCAGTGCCATCGTTCGGTTAAGTTCTTTCAGTAAATGTTTGAAATAAGTATTTTTATTAAAAGCAAAACTTTTTTATTCAATGAAATTTTTTTTTGCTTATAACTAAATATAACTATGGTATGTAAAATTGCCTAATGAAATGTTCAATTGAGAAGAAAATTAGAAAATTTTAAGAATTTTTGAATCATAAAATGTAATTTTTTCTGAAAAACAAACAATTTATAACTTTGATAATCGTATCTCTTTGTTCTCCATGCACACATGCAGTAGCAGGTAGAACTATTGATGAGCGCGATAAGTCCAACACAAACCGTAAATTCTGCAAAACAACGGCTGTGTACCTAAATCCATTAGGTCACGGTGCCTATCCGGCGATTGATTATTTTCGATTCACGGATTTGTTTACACCCTTGTAAGTATGTGTGTGTGTGTGTGTATTTATGATAAGTGAAGCAAGCCTTATATGCTTTTATTTAATGTTAGTTTCAAAAAATTTCTATATATAAGAAGGGCATTTCACAGATCTCAGCATCAGTTGCAGTTGACAAGTGAATAGTAGTGGATCAGTGAGATTTGAAGATTCAGTGAGTTGAAAGTGAAATCAAAACTTGTGGTGGTATATGATGCGAATTTGTTTGCATTAAGTAGTAAAGAAGTAGGCAATTTACTTAATTTAAAAATTGCCTCTTGTTAACTACTTTATATAAATTAATTCCAGACAACGAAATGAAGTTAAAGGATTTTTCATTCTGTGATTTGTGCATGAAACTATTATTTATTTTGACGAAAAATTATTTGTGTTATAAAAAATACGAAAAATAGTACTATTAAGTAGGCGATTCGTAGGCGATTGAGTTCAAAAAGTCGCCCACAATAACCTGCTTACTAGCATATTTTTCCATTCAACATTAACTATAATGTATATGACAATTATCAACTTAGTGGACATTGGAGCTGTTTATATTACGAATAGTCTCAAACTAAAAAAATTGATGGATAAAAAATTTGGTTATATCTGATTGTATAATAGGTAAGTGAACGTTTTGTGTTAGATTTATAAGAGTGACGGTACTGAAATACAAAAAATTTTATTGCTTAATAAGATAACGTCAAATTTAACAATTAAGAATTTGAATTCATTTTCATTAAGGTTTTATCAACGTTTCACTACAACTTCTGTTCTATATTTCCCATAGGATAGCTCCTTTCACTTATCCACCAATCGTTCTCCTTCAGATTGTATCAGGATCGTCAGTCCTGTTACTTGCCTTATCACTATTTCGCACACAGTATTTTCGTTGGAGCTGTGGAAATTATGATAGATTGCTCGTAACACAGTTTACGTCTCCAGCTACTTGTCCAATCTACTTGCGGATTTCATCCTTAGTATTTAGCGCAGTATATTTTCGTTATTTCGAAATGAATTCTTTAATTAAGACACTACAAAAACCAAGCATATATTTCACAATTTTACATAGTTCAAGTTTTCAGTTTAATCTTTATACCATAAAATATTCTCATTTCTCTAGATGAGCTTTTAATTAAAAAGAGATCAAATTAAAGAAATTTAAATGTTGCAATTCGTTACTATAGTGCAAAGATAGGTAGATAAGCTGTAATCCAAAAGTCATAAGATTTCTTGATTTTCTCGCATATAAACTTTTACTATATATTTTTTTTTTCCAAAGTGAAACCTCCCATAGATATGTACTTGATCTCATATTTTGTTGAGTATATTATTCTTTGGGTATATTTTCAAGTTTGAGGAATAGAAAAAAATTCTCAGAATGCTGTATCTGGAGATAAGGTGGTTACATCATAACGAAAATATTATGATTTGTTAAGTACTGCTTCCATTCTAGTTATTATCTCATTCAAACTATCTCATTCAAACTATATTTGCTTCGCTGTACTATTTAAATTTTACAGATCTATCTTTCTGATTCTTCACAACTGAATAAATTAGATATCGGATAGTAAAAAGACTATATACCTGTAACTGATTTGTTGTGATAAGCTGATCTCACTATCTTCAATGACTCGAACGTTAGTAGTTTACTAAAAATCATTTTTGAAACAAAAACATTTTTATTTTTTTAATATCACTTGTCCGAATAAATTCATTAACATTGGCATCCAATTTAAAAAATATCAGGAACAAGTACTATTTTATTTACTTAAAATATGTTTAATTTATAAATGAAATTAATTTATTTTTAAAAGCGAAAAATAAAAATATTTATCATATAACATGCAGTCATCCTTTAATTTCACTAATTGCAGTTACGATCCCAACTTCTTGAAGTCATTAACTTTTCGATGTCATGAAATTGTGAAACAATTCTACTTCATTCCTCCAGTGAGTTTACCAGTGAATTAAATCAGACAAAACACGCAATGAATGTTTTGCTGGAATTTAAGTGAATCCTTGATGAAGAATTTTAGAGCTACTGAGATTTGCAAAGCGTTTTTGAAAACGCTTAAACCACGATTTTGAATTCACAGAAAGTCTCTCTAATAATATCAGGTATTTGAATAAAAGTTGCATTATTAAATATAAATCTATTATTACTATTATATGGAGTCTTCATGCAAATATTAAAAATTGAATTTCATTTATAAGAATTGTATTTATGGTAACTTTTGTTACTCATTCATACATATTTATTCAGTAGTTTTCAACAGGAATTAAAAGCGTTAAAAGCGAAAATGTCATCATCAAAGTTAGTTGAATGTCAAAGGTGAAGCATAAGCTCAATTACTTAATGCTTAACCTATCAAATACAAATAATTTGGTGATTCATAATAAAAGATTAATATTCGAAAATGAATACTAGTATTTTATGAATTTATGTATAAATAAATGTCACTTGAACTTTGTAAGAAACTAGATCGGAGGTGAATCCCAAATATTTCTTTTTAATACTGATATAGATTGATATCTCTCTAATGTTCAAGTGATAACAAAATATTTTTACACAAACACAAACTATTTAGGATGGAACCATCGAGAGCATCCGGGTTTATCATCGTCAATGGTGCCATCTGATTCATTTGCATTTGCATACTCATCAACAATATGATGAAGTATATGTTTCACACCATCTGCCTCCAAATCGGTGACTCCAGAACGCAATTTAAGCTTTATTAAATCCAGTATAACTTCAAATAATTTTTTCTCTGCGAGGTCTTCATTCACGCCAATTTGCGGAGCAACTACTTTATGAAAATTCCACTCATACACTAAATTAGTAATATATTCATTATCTTAAAGCATAAATGATTAGATTAATATATCAACTTACCTTCTGGATTACTTTGACTATGAAGGCTGTGGGGTGAAGCAACAACCTTCGAGTTATAGCTATGGTTAACACTTGAAGCACTTTTTTTAAATTTCGACAAATTATTAATTATTTCATGAATTTTATAAGCAATGAGAACTTCGTTCAGAGCAGCAGGAAGTTTTCTCTCATATGATGTTGAATGAGATTCGCGGGAAGAGTGATCTGCATTTGCATCATAAGAACTTATTATTTGTGTTTGTGCATAACCAACCGGAAGCAGTGTGTTATCTGTGAAGAATAATATTGTGATATCTGTACAACATGATTTTAGTGATAAATTGAGTTCCACTTACATTTTGGTGCAACTCTTCCCCCATTTAATAAATGATGAAGATCATTTGACGACGCATATCTCTCAGGTTCTCGCTGAGGAGCCGAAATACGAATACTTTCCTTTTCAACTAAGGAAGCTATCTTTAATGATGTTGATATCTAATAAAATTAAGCCAACTTACAATTTGGAGATAGTTTTCTTTTCTTCTTAGGGACGTACGTATAGCCATCTGAGTCAGCACAGCGCTTATGATTTTTCCCGGGATTCATTATATTTTCCGGAAAATAATTTATTGTTGTTACAAGTTTTACTGTAATATTTGATAAGCTGCTCTATTAGATTCACGCTTACGAGCCTAACAATTTTTTCTCGATATCTAAATTTAAAATAATTTTAACTGACATTTGTGTTTAAACAAAAAATTTTTGTAAAAAAATAAATAGATGGCTTAATAAATTATGGCTTTTTAAATCATTTTTGAAATCAATAAAATCCAGCTTTTTCGGAACAGCTAACATTAGTTTAACCTCAGGGTACAGTACATTATACTTTCTTTTCGATGTCCTGGATATCGAAAGCGTTTTTAAATGACCTGTGATCCCATTTTACCATAGTTTTTTATTTTTTGAGATTACAAAAATTTTGTATTTAACCCATATCTGCATATCAGCATATAAAAAAAAATAATTATTCCCTTATTCAATTTTATTGTGAAATTTTCAAAACAATGAGTGCACAGTGGAATGTGACCCATTCACATAAATATTTATGGAGGTGGTTTACGCCAAAGCTTACATCGTCTTTGATTGCCTACTATGTGTATAATGAAATGGTGACATCTGATTCGGGAAATATTTTTAAGTTGCTTTTCCTTGGAAACTCACATTGAGGGAAGGTCACAATATGATATCAATATAGTCATTTTTAGCAGCATTATCATGTAGACCAACTTCTCCCATTCTTTTGTTGTAGTTTTTTTATCAGCTTTGGTTGGAAGTAATTAATAAATCTGCCATTTTCTTAGCTGCAACAGTCGGACAATCTAATTGAAATAAGTTGTGACTTTGACTTTGAGATTATCTTGCCAGCGATAACTAAGAACTTTGTTTGTGCTATTAAATTTAAAATACTATTTGACCTATGCCAATTGTCTTTCGATTTTTAGTTCTGCACCGCCTATTCTATTTGCTCTGACGATTCCTCTTGCAGATATTCCTTCTTTAGACAGAAGATAGATTAGGTGGAACGATGTGAAAAAATGATAGAAGTAGACTTTATGCTGATTTGAAGACTTAACGTTTCCTACTAATCACAATACAACATCGGCTCCCAGACCAATTTTCGATCCGGCGTATGGAACGCAACTATAATCAATCAGTTGCCGAACAAAGATACCACAACTTATAACCAAAACGGATTAGATTTCACGTATAAATATTTTGCATGAATGACGATTTTAGTAGCCTCATTATTGAATAGAGATATATGTTTTTTTTAAGAGTTTCAATGCTTTATATCTAATATATTTTTTAACTTCTGAAACTCTCAAGTCTTTATAAAGATCTATTTTTTCAATGTACTACTTTTCTCAATGCTATTTTTTGACAGCTTATTGATAAAAAGCTTATTAAAGCTATAGTCGTATAAATTGCCTCTTCATATAACACAAATGTTTATAACAGACTTGAAAGTTTTGCACAGTTGTGATGACTTAGTATTAAAACTAAGTTGTCTGAATTTTAATTGTGGGTTTTTCCTCCTTACAATGTAAGTTTCATAAAAAAAAAGATGTTAAAGCAAGGTATTTAACAGAACTACTCCATTCAATGTAGTTGTCTACATCTACAGCTAAAGCCTTCTTGGGTTTAAATGGTGTGTAATGAAGACTTAGATTTCTCTAGACTTAATCTAGAAAAATTTCCAACAGATCTTCCTTAAAACATATCTTTGTAGCATTAAAATATCAGTACCACATTTGGACCAAGTGAGGAAATTTTTTTTTGGCCAATTATTTATGGGTCAATAGAGAAAAAGCCAAACAAAATAAAAACTATAAAAGTATTGTTTCCTATTTATTGTGAATGTTTTAGAGGTTAAATTAATTATTGCGCTAAACATCTATGTATAAAAAATGGTGACGATATTTGTTTAATCTGGCTTTCTCAAATAAATAGAATCTCACTATAATTTATCCATTGAATGTATAATTATTCTAAACTTCAGCAAAGTCAGCTGTCCGTTTGTCGCGGCTTTCGCGGCGTGCTTTGGTGCGTGCCTTAGAGGTTGCAATATTCTTTCTATTGCGATTGAATTTGCTATGCTTTTGTTTGACTAATTCTGCAGTGTCAGTGACTTTGTCACCTATTAGAAAAACACTTCGAAAAAAATTATTGGACGATAGATGTGTATTCATTCCACCTCCCATCAATCCACAAAGCACAGCATAGAGATGATGCGCTCTCCAGGTATCCAATACAAGAGTTTCGTTTCCAAAACGAATATCAACTTTAGGTGTAACATCTTCCTCTATATAAAGTAACATATTTCTAAATGCCAAGTGTTGAGTCTTGCGTTTACGTTTAGAGTGGTGTTTATGAGAATCTTTGGCCAACTTTTTGAAATCGTCTATAAGATCTGCAAGATATTCCAACAAAAATGTTTTCTCATTCAACCGTCCACATTCTACAATTATTACTAAAGCTTGTCCAGCTGCAATACGCACTTTCAAATGAGGTGACTTTAACAAACCCTTAAGATTATCCAGAGAAGGAAACAGTAATCGACCATCAGTCATCCATAATAGGATAAATCTGCTAGGCAAAAGTGAGAAAATTAGTGCCCAAGATAAAAGAGCTGCAGCATGAAGATCTCCTGCTTCAGCGCTTACTGCGTTTGGTTTTTTGTTCTCGCCTGACAAGTAACTATCAGTGAAAATGGTTTCATAAAGCTTCATCAAATTAAGAAACTCTTCGTTATCTGCGGCACTCAGATAATAAAGTAATCCCAAAGCACTGCAATACTCAGCGCGTGTTGCAAGGGAAACTGATTTATCTTTGACACCAGTCCAAATGATTGGGCTTAAGGCATTTAATACGGTATCTTCTCCATTTAGTTGCAGTGCAAGCAACGGTGCAAGTCTTGCACTGAATATTTGCTCTGAGCGATTACCATGACGCAATGATTTCTCTGCGCAATCAATAAGCGTCATCTTCCACTCTTGAACAGCATCGGGAACAAAGTAATATATAAGTGTATCACAAATTCTTTTCAGACCCGCTACTCGAGTTTGTGCAGATTTTGCACTTGCATTTTCAATCTCTTTCGCGAACTCCTCTTCAAAGCTTTCGTCAGGAGAATTGGTTCCTGAAGTTTCGCTATCTTCGTCTGATGAAGACTCATCGCTATCCTCTTCGCCATCGGTTGAAGCAGTTTCTTCGGAACTACTCACTGATAATGTAGTATTTTCTGATTCAGTTGTATGTGCACAAGTGTCATCATTGGTAGAACTCTCCTCAGAATCTGTAGCAGCAGAACTATGCGGTGTTTTCTTCTTATTGGGGCGCACCATAATTCCGTTTTCAGCTATTTTTCACTTTAATCCTATAATCTTATAGTAAGAAAGGCTTCAGGTTTGAATTTAAATTTTGTCGTCTTCGATTCAATTTGCACGTTGATTAATCATGACTGAATGGCCACATTTACATTGTTTAATGCAAAAACAGACGTCTACCTTATGTTCATGCTCAGCCAAATAACTTCCAAATGTAGAGCCAAATGTAGTTGCGCTTGAAAAAGAGAGACTAATTTCTACTTCCAATTTTGAATTTAATGTTTTAGGTGTGTTATCTGAATATTGATTGCCGGTTCCTTGGGTGAACTATTTGAAAAGAAAATTTGTACTGATCAATTGCTGACCAAAAAAAAATATAACAATTTCTTTAATTGAAATTTAAATCAAAGAAACTGTTTTCATTTCATTTAATATTGTTCTTTTACAATGTAAATGTCAGTACTCTACATTTTTAACGACACTTTAATTTCTATTTGATTTTTTAGAAAGTTCTATAGTCTTTTTCCATGTTCGTGAACATGCTCGTAATATTCATTGTACATTCGTCGAATCCGATTTATTCATGAGTTCTACCAATCTTAACGTTTTTTATTCTGTTACTAGCATAGCTTGTTTAGATTTAATTTCATTAAGTTGAGACTAGTTGAGTCAGTGCACTTCAGCATTTTTGCTCTCCATCAACTGCGAGGTTTCTTCTTAATCTTTCTCTACGCCTTGACTGGATTATTATTTATCACTTCATCAGAATAAACAATAACTTACCTCGGATCTGTATACCTCCCCGAGGACCCTGTAATCATTCTAAGATTCGATAATGCCTGCCAATTTTAGTAAATAGTTTCAAGGCTCTATCCTTTATGAATTTTTTGATGAGATCAATCTTGAAGTCTCTGAGGATGTCATTCGTTCTAATGTACTCAGAGAGATGTACTCAGGACATACTCCAATAATATAATATATATTTTCTATTCCATATGCCAATTGTTTTCCAATTGTTTTCGTAATAAAAACTATGCATCTATTACAAAAATATTGTAGCTGTGGATCCATATCATGAGATCCTAGCACTTTAGCATTCGCGACAGAGGAATCGTGTTCACTCCGTTTGTATAACGCTATAATATTATTGTGTAATAATTAAAGATCCATATATCGAATCCATAAATCTAAACACATATTTTCCCAATCTTTGGTACAATATATGTCTTGTCAATTGTATAGTAAGTTCAGGTAGTATTCGAGCCAGCGCTGTGGAGGAGTGATTAAGAATTTTTCTTATAGAGACAAAATGTGTTTATACTGTGTCTACAAACTGCATTGATTAACCCGTACTTAAGTAGAGCATATAGTTTAGGGTGTTAGAGAGTAGAAATATAATTTTTTTATAAAAAATCTAGAATTTTTCCACATGATAATAGTGTTTGTAATCCCAAACTTGGGCACCATAGAGTAAAATTCAACGTGCTAACGTGTAGAACATTTTTTATATATTTGTTAAAGTTCTCTTAGGATTAGAAAAGTACTTTGCTCACGTTGAGTTAATTGAACTTTTACGTAACGAACGTTTAGATGTCAAATGTTTATTGTAAGAGAGATTATACGTTATTAATATTCCGAGGTATTTATATTCATTGACAATTTCTATCTGACTTTCTCTGAACTTTCACGGCAACAAATTTTTTATTCTATTTTAAAAATCATGAGCTTAGATTTATCTAGATTCGCGACAAGGCCCCATGTGGAACAATACCTAAACATATCTCCATTATAATTTGCAATACATTAGGTGAGATTTTAATATTTAGACAAAAGGGACTATCGTCACAAAGACAGTCAGATATTAGCATACGCAGATGACATCAACATTTTTGTTAAATCTAATTTAACTGTAAAAAAATCCTTCTATCAAATACAGTAGTCGACACAAAAAATCAGACTGCACATTAACGATGAAAAGGCGAAATACATATTGGCATCATATGCTATAAGCACATATATAGGCAGTCCAGCAATAAAGTTGATAATGCGCGGGATAGTATTGGTGCTATCTTCAATTACCTTAGATTAATTGTAACAACTGATAAAAACATGGATTAAGATATATGCGAATGGCTATTTAAATTTGACAGTCTACTTCAGTCTGTCAAGCCATTCTAAGTACAGAAAGGTACGTCCAACTTCAGAATATTTGTAATATTATAGAATATTATCAGTTAAGAATTTATCTCTTAAACAATGTTTAATTTTATTGAATGAAAAAGTGCTTAAATAAAAATTTTTTTCTTAAAAACGGATTATAATATAATTAGTATATATTACTCACTTTGTATGTTTTTAAAACAATGCAATCAAAATCATTTCCACAACTATAACACTTAACGTTTTAAGTTAACATTTTGAAGTGTACTTGAGAGATATTGAAAAGTGATGTATCCAAAATCTTTGCAGAAGCTATCACACATATTAAGTTATTGCAGTTGTATCTCTTGTTGCACATACCTACAACATGAGTGTACAATCTTAAGATATTTTGATTTCAGTGATATGTGTATATTCAATTGATTTTAATCCTACTCCATTAGAAATATAATGAACCTTTAATATTACAGTCCCAATCTATGCTTCCAATATTTATGTACAATTGAGTGAAGGCTGTTATATTCCAATTGCTCATTCATAGTATAAAACACCTTTTCAAAATTTACCTAATACCGAAGAAATACCGCAGACAGGTTGGTTAGAGAAAACATTGGAGTTTAATGCGATTAATTCAAACAAGGCAATATCTTCATTCTCTTATTTAGTGATAAAAAGAAAACATTAGTTTATAGATTAATCAAAATGCAATTTATTGAAAATTATTAATATAACTTAGAAATAATTTATTATTTTCAAATATCAGTCTTAAGGTTTGGTTTCCAACCTCGATTTAATCAAAATGTATAAAATATAGCATACATTCAACATAGAAAATACAAAAAGCTTCTAATCGGTTATGACTTCTTCTTTCCCCAGGGAACTTCTCATATGGGGCGTTCGGAATATTTCGGAATTTAAGGAACTGTATTCAAATAAAACAAACAAACAAATGTTTCAGTGCTATTTCTACTATTTTTAATTTTATATTTAAGGTAAAAGCCATATTTAACTGAAGTCTTTATGGAATACTGAATACGGACTTTATAATAAGAAGTAATAAGAATTCCAAATCATGTAATTATAAAATAGATATTTTTGAAAATCTTTTTGCGTATTCATCCAATTCATTATCAAGTTCTTTACGTAGTTGATTAGATTCAGTACTATTAGCCTTTGAGTTTCCATTCTGCTTGCGAATATTCGCATTCTTATTGCACCTGCGTACATTCGCATTCATAAATCGCCTGCGTACATTCGCGTTCACATTCTGTATGCGTTTATTTCTTTGCCTGCTGTAAAAACACGCCGAACAGGTATGGCGCTTATCTGGTAATAGGTGAATGTGTATTTTACGGTTATCCAACTTCACATTATTAAAACGCTTGATCGCAGCATTAGCATCCCGTCTGCTCTTGTAAATTAATTCTGCCATACCTGTTATAGAAAAAAAAACATTCATTAAATATTCTTTTATGCAGATTCTTCTACTACCTAGAGATGAACCATAACAATTGTAGTACACAGTAACATAGTCGATGGGACCTATCTCGCTAAATAGAGACTTAAGATCACTTTCATTCACTAGGTATGACAGATTGGTGATACCAATACGAGTTGGAATAGCCATATACGAATTAACACGCTGAAAATTTTACATAGTTATTTTATTTCCATTAAGATTTTTAATTACCAACATAAATAACTGAATAACAGAAAATTGAAGTTTAATATTAAAATATAAAAAAATAATACAGATCTTACCCTTACTACTTGTCTTAAACGCCACTGGTGTCTGCTTAAGCGAGCCAATCTTTTACCCGGACCGCCGCGGACATCCCGACCAATCAAACCACCAGTTTTATTTTGTTTACGAGCCGCTATAATGTCGTCTAGCGACATGTGCAGAACATCCATTTGCAAAGGTTCGGAATCATTTTCAATATCTGTTCCTCCTCTCTTACGTTTAACCTTTTTCAAATCTAGTATTGGACCCATGCCGACAGACTAAACTTTTTGAATAAGAAATAAAATTATTGTCATGTATTAGTTTTCTTTTTTCCTGTGATAATTTGTGTAAATAAATTATACTGGAATATTTTACGTGCTTGGACTGAAAGAGATATATATTCATATTCATAAATATGAACAATTAAGAGTACCAGACAGTTTTGCAATCAGAGTAGTCTTGCAATATCACAAGCAAATAATGCAATGTCCATACACGGCATATGGCTTTTGTTGACCAAATTTGACCCACAAAATGACGGTTAATTTAACTAAATTTTTATGAATAACAATCCTGCAAACATATTTTTAAATATATTTAAATTATACAATTATTAATGTGTACTATTTTGTCTATTCTTTACTTTAACTAATTAATTTATAAATTTTTTGTAGTTAAATTGTCCATACCTCTACGTTCTTTCTTTGATATATTAAAGCAATTGAAGTGGCTGGCACTGAGGGAAAGTCGTGGGTTGAAGACTTTGGTTACAGATATTAGTAAATAATAAATAAAACTACTCCTTCCGTCATTAGTTTATACTAATTGCTGATAAAAAAAATCGCCTATTTCTCGACTTCGGTATAGATTTATTTTTCCGATTGCCAATTTTTATAATACTGAAATGTGAAAAAATAACTGTCAAATGAAATCGTTTTGATGTGTTTCAGGGCTGAAAAATTAAATACTCGTAGTTTTCGATTAACTTTTTTTTACAAAATTTCATATATTTTGACCTCATATGTCAAATATATTTTTTATTACATACTATTGTTACTACTATATATTATTAACCAAACTCTTTTGTTAGAACTTCGTCGTCTCTCGCAAACTTCTTCCGACAATCAAACTCGCTTTCCTGTTCTAAACGTCATCAAAAAATTTGTCAAGGTTGCATTTCTTCTATGGAATAAATTTTATAAATTACCGTCATTTCTTATTTCAGAGTTGTAAAAAAATAATACTAACTCTGGTTGGAACAAATTTGCATCATCATTAAAATATATTGAATTCCTATTATTAGAAGGACAATGGTAACCATTATTGTCTTATATATTTAAATTAATTTATTTATTTATTTATTTAAATTTATTAGTAAATAAAATGCTCATATGATCTAAACGGATAACTGGAATTTTGCAACATATTCCCAGTGAACATTCACAATAGAGTGGTTTTTGAATTTGGCACAATTTTTGGGAGTAAAACCTTACTCTAAAGATTTTAAGAGCATTGTTTTTACTATACATGTTTTCTTTCGTAAGTTGCGTACATTTTTTGCTATTCTGAATAAAAAAATTACGACTATTCTATTAAATATCTATATTTATTATAATATGAGACGTTTTCGGTGGCTCACAAGTATGTACACAAAACAACAACACTATTTTCTCTATCTAGGCCAGTAGTTGTTTACTGACCAAATACATCGGCCTATAAAGAAAAATGTGTTACAAACGCAATAAGGGATCTATTTTGAACCTTCATTGGAAACTCCAACGAATATTGCAATCATATGTCAAAAATCATATGTGATCAAATATTCAAACAAAATTCAAAAATTTCATAAATTTGAAAATTGGAAAAAAGGAAAAATTTCAATGTTTTATTTTGAACTTTTCAATATTCTTACCATTTCCTTTAATTCTGTATTCAATTTAATTTTCAATCTATGTTAATTATTAATTTTTATACAAAATGTAACAAGATTGCATTATGCTATTTTTGCTATTTGTCAAAACTTAACACTTGATTGAAACAGTGATGCCAATATCTCGCTTAGCGAATATAGGTCAGCATGCATTTTTTTCCACACTTGCGAGCCACCGAAAACGCCTATTATGTGTTTTAAGAGATATGGGTATGAGAGAAATTTTTGCTTTAAACATCTTTTGATAATTTTTTTTCATTCTCTCCCGCAGTTAAGTTTTTTTTTTGCAAATCAACCTATAGAAAAAAAAAATATTTAGGTATTTAGTAAAAGAGCTCTTTCAAAACAGAAGCAGGGAAGTATAAAAAAATTTTAAAGGCAAAAAAGTTAATCTTTTTAGTTGTTCTAAATTTACCAAACACTAAAAAAATCCTTAAATTAAATTTATTAAATTTGATTAATAAATAAATTTGAAATTTAAAATTAAAAATAAAAATATAATTAATTAATTCAATTGTTCTATAGCTGGTTTATGGTTTCGTTGTAATATAAATACAGCAAGTGAATTTGTTAATAAAACTTACACAGCAAATATACAAAAGCCCCAAAAAAATGTGTGAGCATAAAAGTCAAGTATGGCTTTGGGTCACTTGCTTAAGGTGCGTTGACTCTGAGCTTCAAATTTGGCAGGGCAGGAGTTCGATTCTTGCTACTTGCAATCGAATAGAGTTATTTACGAATAATTACATACAAGAATTATGTCCAAGACCACTGCTCAATTAATTAAAATATTATAAATTGAATTTTTGTTGTTGTAGTTCACTACTTTTCAAAAAACCTTTTTTAATAAATTTAAATTAAAATTTAATAATTATTAACATTTAGCTAGTTACTACTAGGATATGTCTGGTAGAAAAACGTATTAGAGATTTGAGAAAACCAAAAAATTGAATTAAGGACGTGTGCGTGTTAGAGTAAATTGATAGTAAACTGAGGGAAATAGTAATTTATGTCGGTATGGAAGTGAATGGTGGTATTTACCAGAATTTCGAGTAGGGTAAATTAGCTAAAAATTAAGTAAATTAGGTAGTACCATTATAAAAAGTTTATAAGATATTTAATAAATAAATAAATAAATTTGAAAACTTTTAACCAAAAATTGTAAATAAATGCAATAAATAAATAAATAAATATTTACAAAAATATTTTTTTGTAGTGCAAAAAATCCCTAGGAGATTTCAATTTACTTAACCACAATTTACTTGAATTCGCACACGGTCTTCATGGCGCACACTTTCACTTAAACATGACTTAAGTCAGTATTATAACGATTAATATTATGACTATGAAATCTACCCCTACCGCCTATACCTCGTGGTAACTAATACCTTTGTAATTAAATTAACTTATAATTAAATAATAAACCAAATTAATTAAATTAAATTAAACAAATTAAATTATTTTATTGACTTAATTTCTGACTCTATTTAAATTGAGTGTAAAAAAGATTTTTCCTTGCAAACAATTTAATACTTAAAGTAAGAAGCCAAAAATTTTATAAGTATGAAAATAGCGTTGGAAATCCTTCAACTAAATTACAACACATTATCGACATTTGTCACCTTCATGGAACTTTTGCACCCGAAAAACCCACTCAAGCGTTTTTCATCCAAAATAAATGTGCAAATAAATCAATGCGTTTCAATAATGTGCGAAATCGACAACAACAACTACAACAACAACTACAACAACTACAAAAACAACAATAACAACAATTACAATAATAATAGTAACAACATATGCAACAACAAAACCAACAACATAAGGCAGGAACCAATACGAGAACGACAATGCATAATATCAACAATAGTAGCAGGAGCTGTACTCGCAGCGCAGCGCAGCGGTGGCAAATGGCAGGAACTTCTGTTAACGGTGTAGAATGAAGTGGTGCGAGACATCACGTCTGAAGGAAGGAAAATGTTTATTCTTTTTCCATTGTACGAAATCAAATTGACACGATTTCCTTAACGTATAAAAATCACCAGGAAAATGCTTACCATGAAATGGGTTTAAAAATGCATGAAAAGGTATTGAACATAATGTGTCGAACTCAAGGATTACACACTTAAACACTGTTTAAAGGAAATTTTTATTTTTGTTTTCTTGTAAATCCGAGTATGTTTATTGTGAATATATATATATATATATTTATTAATATATGTGTTTATATATATATACATGTTTTTTTTGTTATTATGGATAACAATGTTGGTGGCAGAAAAAATTGGCATTAAAATCTGTGACAAAGGCGAAAATATTACAAAAATGTAACAAATTTATTTTCATATACTGCTCCAATGATGAGCACTACTCCAGTTTAGGGTCGCACTTAGATAAAAAATGGAGCGGGGTTGCTATAATTATAATAAGGCTTTAGTTAAAGTGTAACTAAAGGATAGTAATAAATTAAATTTTTAATAATAAAATATATTATTCGGACACACCAACTGATGTACCTAAAAAGAAGCGTCGTAAGTACAGTAACATGTTAACTGGTGATAACTGTGTACCACCAAAACAGCGTCGACAGAGGACCAGTGGTAGTTCTGAAAAAAATGGTGTATCAACGAAAACGCGTCGTAAGTGCACTAGTACTTATAATTGTCCGGACTTCGAGTATTATTAGTATAAAGAAGACTTGAAAAAAAGTTTTGTGTACGCACAAATGTACAATTTTTTTTTTATTTTTAGTTTCTACATATAATTTTTGAAGAAGTCGACCTTCTTCAGACTAGCAACTATAGTAAATACTACACGGCATGTTTTTTGCAGCAAATTTTCTGATCACTTTTAAATTTACAAAATATTATCAGTGCCTCTACCCAATAAAAGTATACGAATGAAATAATCACACAAAATATAGATGAATATATACACTCTGTTTGATCAAGTCCTGGAGTTATGTATAGTGAAGTATCATTGAATTATATATTATAGATGTCCAAAGTGAGCATAAAAATGTTTATAATGTATAAAACATTTTTTCGTCTTCTGACTCATGACAATTGGAAACATAAGCAAGAACTTAATTGCTAATTTTTTTATGATTTATACAATTGAAATCAAGTTAAAGAAGAAACTTCATTTCACCTTACAAAACCTAAGATCCACAGAGTATTCTATTTTACACAATAGCAATAACAATATATATTATTTTATCTAAGAATCTCTTTAAAGGGTGAATAGTTTCAGGCTTGAATAATTATGTACTCAGTTGGACATCTATCTTTGTTGGACTTATTTAACAAATAGTCATATGACGAGTTGCAACGTCTATTTCACGCTGTTTTTAGCTACTAAGGTTATGTAGATGAATCTCAATTAAGACCTCAGTTAAGACCTTTTGATAATTCTTAAATGATTAAATGATGTGTTTTATGTGGATATGTTCATATATAGTATATAGTAATCTACTAATAATTAGCATTAACTCTGTCATATATTAGTAAGCAACTCTGTTTAGATAGTTGTCACGAAGTTCAGAAAGTCTCATAACCATAACCGAAGTTTGATCGAATTTTATTCTACTTTCAATAGCAAAATTTTTGTTGACACTCAAAACAAAAGCATTTTCTCTTTATAATACCTGTCTCTATAACATGATCCATATTAAACAGTAAACAGTTTTGTTTTATATTCGATCATTTCAATGTTCTTTTAGCTTTTGACGCTGTCTCATTTTAAGAAAAGAAGAATATATCAGAAATAATACTTCAAGACATCTACAATAGATGTTGAGGACATTTTTGAAGTCATAAATAAATTGTTTAATAATTTTGTAAATAACTTTCGTCTGGATGATAATGTATATAACTGATCCAAACAACAATGATGTATATGAATTTATTATATATTAATACACTACACATGCTACTTATATATACATATACAGTAGCATTGCTAACATAGTTGCATCGGTAATACTAGTTACAGCTGAGATCAATCTATTCTTCAATCGGTTACCTTCATAAATAATCTTAAATATAATAAACAATAAACTGTGGTCCCCTGCAAGCCACAATGTATCTTAAGCTTCAAAAATATAATAAACAATTTGTTCATTATAAAATTATTGTAAATTGAATCTTCAGTATTTAGAAATGGATGATTTAATGAAGTTGCATGTTCCATAAACCTCAATCAAGTAAGTAAGAATTCTATTATTTTTTTTTTGTGGTGAGTGAAAAGCATCGAAAGCCACATGGTGAGACTTGAACCCACTAAAACTGCCTCTTCGGAATGAATGGACATTCACAGTAGTCACATTTTTGAATTTGGCTACACTAAAACTTAATATGAAAAAATTTTTGAGAGTAAAATCTAACTTTTTATTCATTGAATTTATAATACATTTTTAATATATATTTATATATAAATGATTTAATATATGAATTATATATTTAATTTTTTGTGAGTTCTATTATTGAATGAAATTTATTTAAGCAAAAAGAAGCTCTCTTAAAACTTTCTAGGAACTTTCTGACACAAAAGCTCTTTTACATGCAATAACTAACTTATGTCAATAAAAACACCAAAATCTTGAAGTTGCTTAAGTAACTTACTAACTAAACAGTGGAAACGTAGTGTAAGTCTTTGTATCTTGTACAAGATTCACACTAGAGTTCGATTTGTAATTTTAGCAGTCAGAAATATTAAACTGACATCTGAAATCAAAAAGCAAAAATATCGATTCAACCGACGAATCATTGTAATTTGATTGTCATATTTATCATATGTCCTCAGTTTTTGATTACTTTTTAAGGAATTTTACAATTTATGTTTAACAAGAATAAAAATAAAGATTTTGTTATAATTTAGAAATAATTTTACTAAACAAATTTGAATTTTCAACTCATCGTCAAACAGCTGCATTAATAATTTTGGAGTTTTTATTCCACCAAAAGAAAAAATCCCTATTTTAATGGTTGCTTGGTCACGCGCTCTGAACTACTTCCTGTAAATTCTATCATTTTCGTATCTGTGCCTTTTTGTTCGGAAAGGCAACATATAAACTAACTTATATAAATTGTGAATATTTGTTATAGAAAAATATTTACTTCACAGGTGACACATTTATTTTTATTTACTAAAGATTAATTAAATAAATAAATAAAAACCAAACCAATATTTTTGAATTTTAATAAAAATTTTGGACGAAAAGAAAACGTGAAAAAAGTTGGCTTTGGCTTTATAAATAAATATTAATATTATTCCATACCATTACCAGATATTTCTCATATAAAAATATGTGTTAATATAGAAGCCATTATACATTCAAATCCGACACTAAAGATGCTTCAAACATATTGATATGAGGTTACTTACTCAATAGTCTTATTTCTTTATTCTCATTGTGATTTTTCAGTATATATAGATATACTGGATTTACACAAACATAAAAAATTTGTGGTGATTTTAAAGCAAAAATGTCCAATGGGGGTCTAGACTAACTACCACTAAGGTAAAGGAATTGCTTAAAGCATGTTAGGTCACTGTTTTTGATATCGCCTCTACTGGTTCTCAAATGTACTGGCCAAGTGATACAAATAAATTCCCAAATGTTAAGTAATGTGAAAATAATGTAAAGTAATGTGAGAATAGACTTGACATTAAATAGACAAAAATGTACTGACAATGTAGGAGGAAATAGGTTGGATAATAGGTAGTCGTGATAAAAAATATATAGCTGAGTCACATCACGATTCATAGGTAGTTTTAGGAAGGGTAGACTCAAACCGTCAGACAAGACAGAAATTTGTTTAGGAAGGATAGGGAACAATCTACATAGGTGTATATTTAGTGGCACGATTTTTTTTTAGATTGAAGTCAGCTGTGATATGTTAACTAGTTCCCAAGAACCCATTCAAAACTGGAGAGCATACCGAGCCTGCACCATGCAATGCTATGCATCTAGGACCACACCAACAACATCAATACTTACACAACATAGTTTTATGAACAGCTAAATAGTTGCATCAACGTTCATGGCAATAAAGACGATATTATCGTGTTTCTTAGAGATATGAATGCAAAGATTGGATGTGATAATAAAAATATAGAACGGCGCATGGGCTCCCCAAGTGCAAGAAATAACAACTGCGGAAGATTCTTGAAGCTATGGTGCGAAAAAGATCTTGTCATTGGAAAGACGGTAGAACTGAAAATGAAATCCACCACATAACAATAAACAACAAATGAATAACTTCCTCCATGATGTCGGGTCAGAAAGAGGCGTTGATATGGGTACCGATCATTACGACTTAGTTGGCTGCTTTAGAATAAAAATCAACATACTGAAGCGAAGTTCAAATGCAATGCAGAGAAAAGTCGACATTAAAAACCCCAAACATGTAAACCACGCGAACAGATTTCTTAATGATGTGTGAAACAGATTCGCATTACTAGACTTCGATCTTAACCCAAAACACAATTTACCAGAAAGTTGAAACGATCAGCAAAATTTACCAAGATGCTGGAAGCTGCATACTTGGTTACAAAAGTACAGCAAAAAAGAGTGGTTCACTGAGAATACTTGGTTATTTATAGAAAGTCACAAAAGGCTTAAAAAATGCGAGATCTACGAAAAAATCGATACAGCATTCGACCAAACTGTGCCTGTATTGCTTTAATTAACACTATCCGTATTATTTTCGAACAATGTAACGATTTTAGTACGTCAGAGTATGCTGTGTTCATTGACTTTAGGAAGGCTTTTTATATCTTGAACAGAAAGTTCCTTTGGAATACTTTCACAAGGCGGGGTGTTTTTGTTAAACTTTTAAACATCATCAAAGCAATGTACAATGTATTTAATTATAGCCTTAGCTATATTGGAATGTTATTCTAATCCTTTGGTGTCCGAGTGTGAAGCAAGGTTGCATGGTGTCCCCAATACTCTTTATATTGGCATTGGACAACAGCATGTATTCTACGCGAAGCGAAAGCACCAGAATACAATGGACACTCTTTAGCAAACTTGACTTCGTTAAGTTTGCAGACGATGTCTGTCTCCTAAGCCATAAAAGTTCGGAGCTACAGAACAAAATTGAAGTACTGATTTCCTGTGCATCCCATGTCGGCCTGTATATAAGCCATAAAAATCAAATGTAATGTGCAGCGGCTACACTATCCCGGGTCCTATATCAATCAGAATTCGTATTGATGCAGTTAACATGTAAACCATCACCGATAAAAGTGGTGCTGAAGAAGACATTTCGACAAGACTGAGTAAAGCCAAGTCAGCATTTGGGGAGTTAACAATATGTGGAAGTCTGAATAAGTACCCGTACTAAGCTTCGAATATTTTACTCGAAAGTAAAATCAAAGTTGTTGTAAATCATGTTTGTTTACATATTTTTCACACAAGTAATATTATATATAAGTAATATGATATATTTGAAACCCATATGGTATGATATGCATTATAAGCAATGAAACCATAGTTATATTAGAAATAACGTTTTTGTCTGACATATTATAAACACATTATTATTTTTGTCTGACATTTCAGTACTTAAACATTTCTAGACCTTTATTGTAAAGCAATTTAAAATCACCATCAAAAAGGACCTTAGCCTTCCACTGATCACTCAATTATTCGAGTCAAATTGCTGTTTCAAAATCGTGCTTTCGAGACTTGCCAACAAGTACTACGTACAGTAGCTAAACTTGTAAAATGTATCAGGTTAGGTAGGAATATTAGGTAGAACTCATATCATTTGGCCAATGTTTTCAACGATTGATAACACGGTGCTTACATATGTTTTCTTGATATCCGATAGCTACTCACATGCTAAAAAAACTGATAAAAATCGTTCTGCACCCAATACTGAAGAATATTGCCAACATCCATCAAAAGAGTAAAAAAGAATTTATGATCCAGCACCACGTAAAAGAATTATGATAAATACTAAAGATCAGTGGTTATGAATTAAGTTCACAACCTTATCTATATAATGTAGAAGAGTTCACTAAATTTACAAATTTAATTAAGCATGCTTTAGTTAAAACCCAAAAATCAGGTCACGAGATTAGAGAAAATAAGTAAGCCAATTTATTTTTTTACAAAAATTTTTTATTTAAACACAAATGTCAGTTAAAATTATTTTAAATTTAGGTATCAAGAGAAAATTATTAGGCTCATAAGCGTGAATCTAATAGAGCAGCTTATCAAATATTACAGTAAAACTTGTAACAACAATAAATTATTTTCCGGAAAATATAATGGCTCCCGGGAAAAATCGTAAGCGCTGTGCTGACTCAGATGGGTATACGTACGTCCCTAAGAAGAAAAGAAAAGTGTCTCCAAATTGTAAGTTGACTTAATTTTATTAGATATCAACATCATTAAAGATAGCTTCATTAGTTGAAGAGGAAAGTATTCGTATTTCGGCCCCTCAGCGAGAACCTGAGAGATATGCATCGTCAAATGATTTTCATAATTTATTTAATGAGGGAAAAGTTGCACCAAAATGTAAGTGGAACTCAATTTATCACTAAAATCATATACTACAGATATCACAATATTATCCTTCACAGGCAACACACTGCTTTCGGTTAGTTATGCACAAACACAAATAATAAGTTCTTATGAAGCAAATGCAGATCACTCTTCCTGCGAATCTCATTCAATATCATATGAGAGAAAACTTCCTGCTGCTCTGAATGAAGTTCTCATTGCTTATAAAATTCATGAAATAATTAATAATTTGTCGAAATTTAAAAAAAGTGCTTCAAGTGTTAACTATAGCAATAACTCGAAGGTTGTTGCTTCACCCCAAAGCCTTCATAGTCAAAGTAATCCAGAAGGTAAGTTGATATATTAATCTAATCATTTATGCTTTAAGATAATGAATACCATATATTACTGGTTCAGTGTATGAATGGGATTTTCATAAAGTAGTTGCTCCGCCAATTGGCATAAATGAAGACCTTGCAGAGAAAAAATTATTTGAAGTTATACTGGATTTAATAAAGCTTAAAATGCGTTCTGGAGTCACCGATTTGGAGGCAGATGGTGTGAAACATATACTTCATCATATTGTTGATGAGTATGCAAATGCAAATGAATCAGATGGCACCATTGACGATAATATGGATGACAAACCCGGATGCTCTCGATGGTTCCATCCTAAATAGTTTGTGTTTGTGTAAAGATATTTTTCATCACTTGAACATTAGAGAGACATCAATCTATATCAGTATTAAAAAGAAATATGTGTGACTCACCTCCGATCTAGTTTCTTACAAAGTTCAAGTGACATTTATTTATATATAAATTCAAAAAATGCTAGTATTCATTTTCGAATATTAATCTTTTATTAAGAATCACCAAATTATTTGTATTTGATAGGTTAAGCATTAAGTAATATTGAGCTTATGCTTCACCTTTGACATTCAATTAACTTTGATGATGACATTTTCGCTCTTAACGCTTTTAATTCCAGTTGGAAACTACTGAATAAATATGTATGAATGAGTAACAAAAGTTACCATAACTAAAATTATTATATATTAAATTCATTTTTTAATATTTGCATGAAGACTCCATATAGTAGTAATAATAGATTAATATTTAATAATTCAACTTTTATTCAAATACCTAATATTATTAGAGAGACTTTCTGTGAATTCAAAATCGTGGTTCAAGCGTTTTCAAAAACGCTTTGCAAATCTCAGTAGCTCTAAAATTCTTCATCAAGGATTCACTTAAATTCCAGCAAAACATCCATTGCGTGTTTTGTCTGATTTAATTCACTGGTACACTCACTGGAGGATTGAAATAGAATTGTTCCACAATTTCATGACATCGAAAAGTTAATGACTTTAAGAAGTTGGGATCGTAACTGCAATTAGTGTGAAATTAAAGGATGACTGCATGTTATATGATAAATATTTTTATTTTTTGCTTTTAAAAATAAATTAATTTCATTTATAAATTAAAAATATTTTAAATAAATGAAATATTACTTGTTCCTGATATTTCTTAATTAATAATATCAAATGTTTAACTAAATCTGTATTGACTGTCATAATCCTTTTAATCGAATGTCGATGTTACTGAATTTGTTCGAAAATCAAAAATAATTTAAAAATAGTTTTTAGTGGTTTAAACGCTCGATTTATAGAAGAAAAAATAGTGAAATCAGCTTGTCCTAACAAACCAATTAAACATATTTTTTTTTTTACTATCCGACATCTAATTTACTCAGTTGTGAGGAACAATTCTTTAATACATGTTTGATTAAATTTAGTAAATAATATAAGTAAATGCTAGCATGATTCTTATTAGCATCAATCAAAGTTAGCTCATTGCTTCAATTTAGCATTCTTGAATAATTACCGCCACCATCTGGATTATGAATAAGTAGGGCGTATATCAGATGAGTACGATTGAGTTTTTGTCACCTTAAATTAGCTGGTATTGAATGATATGACGCGCTTGGAAACAAGTTGAAGAAGTGTCAATTCTAACTATCAAATAATTACATTCTGTTTCAATAATCGTTTCGTAAAAGATTCTATATCCTTCAACTATAAACAAGTTCTTCAATAAAGATAAATATACAAATTGATATTAATATAGATAATTTGAAACAGAGGACTACGTTAACATCTTGACTCATACGTTGAGGTAAATATAAAACTCCTTACTTTTAATATTTTTATACATTATCTGCGGGCTTGCCAGAATCTTTAAATGTAGAAACTATACTACATATAACCTCTAACTACTGCTATAACTGACTATGGTCACTTCAATACTCACCGTTTGCTCCACAAATAGTGCTGTGATGTTTTTACAGCATTTGATAAAAAACTTCTACGAAAAATTGGCGATCGGTAACAGTTATATGCAATATCTTTAGAAGTAGATGAATTAGAGTTTAACACATTCTTGTATGTGCAAAGAGAGGCTTGTTAAAAAACCTATTATAGTAGATTCTATGATAGAGTTAGAACTTGTGTTTGGTAAAAATTATGACAAAAAATGGGTTTTGATAAAATTAGAAAATTATTTATATTAGCTCTGAATCGGATAGTACTTATAATGAGCATTGTAATGATCATTACTAAAAGTGATTGTGTCCTATGTACTCTGCTCGTTAAATTTAAAATGGGTTGATCTGTCGTAAACATCGTTTTTAATTTCTTGGGTTTTTAAAGATAATCACGATATTTTATTTATCGTAGACTTTACTTTTGTGAGTGTTTTAATGACAACTTGACATAATTCCTAAATATAATATAAGTATTGCTATTCAATATTATATTAAACATTACAAACTAATGTTTGTAATGTTTAGGGATTTTTCTTTATTATTTTGGTTCTTAAAGTTTTCCGCATTGTTCCGACATAAAATATCGATGTCGTAATTGTGAATTATTAAAACTTATATATAGTTCTCATACAATTAGTTAAATATTCCAATAGAAGTATTAAGTGATCAATAACTTGATGTGCAGTAATTTATAAAGTGGTTCCTTAAAACTTTATAAAAAAAATATTTCAGGCTTCTTCTTCTAGGTCAGGTATAATTGATCTTAGTTAGTTGAGGTGAAGGGAGGAGTCCTTCTCAATTAGCCAAAAAGCCGTTTTGAGGTCACAAAAACCTCGTAATAGTGGGTAATAGGTAGAAGGTCAAACTAGAACCACCCAAAGGCATTAAGAAAGGCAAATAATTGGACTTAAATTATCTATATCTGCTAATCAATCTCTAAGAATAATTTCGCTAAGAGTTTTGGTTATATGTATAGGTATTAGACTCCTTCATTACTTACACCAACATTAAACTATACAAGCTCTTTAAAAGCACACTAAAGGTGTAAAACCTCACAATCAATTTTTGTTTCAAATCACCATGTTCCATAAAATTCCGCAATATATTTAGAAGTGGAGTCTTTGCCATTTTTAACGATAGGACAATCTGTTCGCACACACCTATAAAAATATGTGCAACTGATAAAAAACTGCAGATGCACTTTTGCATAAAACATTTGTTAGTTCGGTTAAGATGAGGCACGTTCACGTTTCGCACATATGCACGGTAAGCCAGCAAAATTTATGTCGCATGCATTTTAAATTGTTCAAAACGGTGCCCTATAAACAAATATACAAATATGCTTATATCTAAGCGTATATATACGGATGTGTATATGAATACGTGCTGTATATAGACATTACTTTGAAGTGAAAAAAATATCCTTTCATGTTTCGTGTCCTTTTTCAAAAGCAATTGGCACTTGAGAGAACAAAAACTTAATTTAAATTGAGGATGGCAGTGCTTATTGGTATTGTTGTTATGAGGAGGTGGGAAAGAGATTTATTTTATATGGTGAAAAAAGCTGAGATAAAAAACCTTACTTACACATATAAATTATAAGTTTTTCTTATACTAAATGACACTTTTGGTGTAACAAAAACTGTTAACAAATGTAAAATTTTGTGATAATATATTGACATAACGTTCATGTCCATTAATAAATAAAAATAGATTCTTAATACATCAATCAAAACACCATCTGTCATGACTAATGAAACAATCATTGGTCAAAAAAGTAGCCGCCTTTAAGAGCGATTAATTCATTTCAACACTTCTTTAATATTTTGGCGACTCTTTTGCAAAACGATTTATGTTTAACTTTGAAAAAGGCTTCAGTCTCGGTAATTTCTACTTTACTGAAGCTAAAACTTTTTCTAAAGCTATAGCTTTATATCAACACTTCTCGTACATTTTGATGCCTCATTTGTACAATGATTTGTATTTAACATTAGAAGAGGTCTTAATTGAGGCTTTTGCTTCTTCACTAAAGCTTTACAATACTGCCCTATAGTAATGTTGACTGACATCAACTTTATATGGGTCCCTGGACAAAAAAATAATGTAGGACACGAGAAAGCTAACAATTTAGCCCGCCCTGATGCTTGCCAGGATGCGTCCCTAGTGATACCTGTTTATGTTAACTTAGAGACCATTAAGATATGTACTTACTTCTACTTTCTTCAACAAGCCAGTAAGAAACGGAAGGCACTTCAGTCATGTACAACTTCCCGATTAACATGGAACATCTGTTTTTAATGTAAGTTATAATTTAACGTCAGTTCTGACGGAAGTTACTACTGTATTTAATAGAAACTACGATATTAGGAGAGAGGTTTACAAAAGTATTGAACTATAAAAACAAAAATTTTTTTCATATTATTTTAATTAATTGAATTTTTGGCTGACAATACAGCTGTTTCGAGTATTCCCAAATACTCGTCATCAGTGTTTTTGGAATTTTATCTTGTATTTAATTATTCGTAAATAATTTTTTGAGACTGTAAGTAGTAACGGTTGAACTCGTACCAGGCTTCGATGTCAGCCTGGAGATCAGATGACTTAGAATATTTATTGCCAATAGGTACAGAAGCATCAATGCTATCACAGGATGATGAAGTTGCACTAAGAGAAAATTGTTTGCAGCACCTTTGATTCTTAACGCTTTGGCAACGACAACTACATAGGTTCATAGGTTGAACACTAACCAAACTTAATGTACTATTCAGAATGGTGCGAGTACACAACAGACGTCTCTTAAAAGGAGTGCTCTGACAGGTAGAAACCCGGGGGCAGGTTATATTGTTCGCTGAATAAGTAAGTAACTAACAATATGTAGCTTTCATTGCAGATCGCTTTATTTATTTGCTTGATACTTTATTCTCACGATACTTTTTTATTAATTGACATTTCGTCTTATTGTTGATTTTAATAACAAATTACGAGCATATTAAGAATAATACAAGGTGATTAAATATATTTAGTCAAAATCTGTAACATTTCTAAAAGAAAGGCTTATATATTGGGTTCAAAATTTGCGAAGGGTAAGATGCGTCAAGGACTTAGCAATAAAATATATACAAAACAATAAATATTTAAAGATTTATTCATGATATGTTATTTATTTTATAATAAACAAGAATAATTAAAAAAACCTAAAACAATAAATTCTAGAACAATGCGGTCAATTGAAGAACACTGTCGTTACTTGGAGTTGAGATACGAGTATAGAGAACATGACTTTTCAGATACTCACAATTTATTCATTTTTTACTTAAAGTATTTAAAATATTTTATAAATTAATAAATTTTATGAATTTTAGCGATACTTATAAAACCCTATAGCGTATCATTTGCAATTATTTTTTTTTATTTATTTTAGCCGTAATTTGAAGACTAAGTCGCAACAAAACATCAAAATAGTTAATTTCCAATTAGCTTGCTAATTGTGTTAAGATGCTGACACCGAAATAAATAACTACGAATATTTTGTTCAAAACTTTGGTGACCAGATTCTTACTACCTTAAACAGATCAATATTATAGGGCTTCAAATGACGTATTTTATTTATTTTTGGTTCCGCAATCTTTTTGGAAACGACGTAACTTTGTAAAAGAGACCTGGGATACTACATAACATATAGCAGATTGCGCTCTCTCTCAAATATAGATTTCTGTTTAGAATTTTTTTTATTTATAAACCACTCCTTTAACCGAAAATAAACATTTTTATCATTCAGATATGTGTATGCCCTATGTATTCCTGGAAGGCGCAAATTCCGGCGTTTAAATTCTAAAATTTCTCCCATTCTCAATCTTAAATTTTGCATAAAAAACAATAATTATTTCATATCTATGACTATAACTAAGAATTTCAAATAAAAACCAAGTCATCTTACAAAATTTTGTTTCAAATTGGTTTTTCGATTAATGTCATATCTGAAATATTGCTTAAAAATTTACTTGAGATATATTACATTGTAATTTTCGTTGCGTGATTTATATTGCATTGAAGTATTACGAAAACTTGCTGTTCATCATGGAAAGGTTACATCAGTCGGTTTGCTCTGAATTACTTTTGAAGAAGTTGAATCCAAGATCCATTGAATCCATTTCAATTAACCCTCCAGTACCAGTGTTTGATGTAGATGAGCAGGAAGACGGGGAAGAATATGCATTTTCATTTAATGAGCCGAATAATGATGAAGACTATGATTCCTCCAATGAATCCGAGTATAAGAAGGATTTTGACGTTGAGTCAAATATTGACTAAGATTCAGGTAAATGGAAGTGTATTCTTATTCTTTGATAAATGAAAAACAAATAAATCAAAAAATATTTAGAAAATATTCAACCCACTAAGCAAACAAAATTTTGAGGTAGATGAAACGAATTGAGAGAGCAGTCTATGACAAAACTAATTAAAAAACCCAAATATACTTAATTAGTTACAAGTAAGTTGTAATGAATTTAATATTAAATGGAACTCGGAGTCTTACATTCTACAATTTTAGATGCAATAAACAATGTTATTAAATTAATTCAACGGAAAATATTCCATTAACAAATTTGTAAAATTATTGATACATTTCTACTATTTTTTACATCTAAAATGAAGGCAGTATAATATGAAAACAAATTGTCTTACTTTATATAATTAAATTGATTTTCGCTTAGCAAGAGTCATATACCATATACCGGTATATGCAGGATATGCTGTTCTCTTATTAAGAAAGTTTATAGTTCAAAATTGCTTTGTGTATTCTATGTCACCATTTTGAATGGTGAACTCTTCAGAACTGGTTCACGTATTTAGACCACATTAAAGTCTATTATACTATATGGTTTGATATTTTTGATCTTAAACCAAACATACAATTCTTTTAATCAGCGCTTATAAGAAGTGTGTTTTGTGTTGACTTCACTATATCTTCCAGTACTTGAATATACATACGCAGCTCCATTATTTGAACAAGGGCGGTAAGTTTTTATATCATTCGAGATATATAAGAATGTAGAATATATTTGGAATATAATAACTCGCATGGTAATACAGTACCATTGGTGCTTTGGGCGTAAAAAAAATAAATTGAATCTTGAACAATTGTTTAGTAAAAAAGTTGATTTCGAAAAAATTGTCATAGTTGAAAGTAAAGACGCCCCTCATGTATACTCGCTTTACGGATGTAATTCTCTTTGAATTGCTTGTATAATGTTATATTACTTATCCAAAATGTTAATGGTGATGACGACCAGAATATAGCCATATGAAGCAGATCACTAAATATATAAGTTTCACATAGATTATAATTGCTAAGATAAATTAACGAGGATATGCTATGAGTTAAGTTTATACATATATTTCGAAAATGTCAAATATAAGTTAGAAAAAAAATTAAGTATATAGACAAACAGACAAGTTCACTGTTTTCACCTAAATAGACGAATGATTTAGTACAAATTTTTTTCAAATATATTAACACAATAGTAGGTAAAAGTAACCTACTAAGCGTAAAAAGAATACCTTAAAATATTTGCTATTTCACTATAATATCCAATATTGTTTTAATTTAATTAATTTATAAATCAGAGTTTAAAATCTTAACAAAAAAAAAAAACATTGCCAGATGTGCAATGTGACAATGGTAGAACAATGGACAATGGATTTTTTCTCACTACGGCTAAGGTATAGTTCGAATACCTTAAAAGCTATAGAAAAACCATGGAACAAAAACCAAAATGGGAGGTTAATTACTTTTTATCACATAAATCTTTATCACAAAAATCTTTTTATTTCACGAAACTGTGAAGAATCGTTAAATAATTGCGACTCTGTGTAATATCGCAAAAACTTCTCTCTTATCTATTTTACCATACCAGAATTGTGATACATTAAAATTGATGTAGCTGGCAACCAAAATGTTTATTACCAGATAATTTTCGTAACGAATTTTTAGTGTTAAAAAACCAAAACAATCAACGAAATCACAAACACCGTGGTGAGTAAGGACGGGGTGGTCAAAATAGCAAAATCATTTGGTGAAAACTATTAAGCGCCATTGTATAGCAATAGGCTTTTGGTTTTTGTGATGTGTGATAATTTCACCTCACAGCACAATAATGTAAATGTAGTTCGAATAATCGTCAAAGTTTTCCTCGCAATCATCACAATTTTTTGAATAATACTGGATTTACACGAGAGTTTTGTTTGTAATTTTAGCTGTCAATTGTTGTTGCTTTGAAAGAAATTGTTGAAAATGAAACCTTCCAGGCAAAGACGATCTTTCAAATAACAAGAAATTGCTGAAGAGCTGTGCAGATTATCATTTTTTAGTGTCATTCAAAGAAGAAAATTAATAAATGACACTCAAAAATGATAGTCTGCACCTCTGAATGGCACGCAACCAATATGTTTTGGTGAGCACATCATTCATCTTCTCGCCAACATGTTGAGAATGATAGTCTGTCACCCAAAAACTTGCATTCATCAGTCTAGAGCATAATTTGGCGTGGTGCCACTAACACACTTACAGTGTGCATAAATAACTTTATTCTTCAAAAATTTTACTTGAATGACAACTCTTGTATGTGAGCATGTTCATATTCGGTCACTAGAATAAATTTGAGCAAGAGAGAGCGCTACTTAAATGACATCCAAAAATGATAGTCTGCACGGCTCAAGACGCGTCTCAAACAGTTTTTCTTGAGTTGACGTGAACCTCAACCTCCCCGCGGTGTTCCCTGTTTTCACTAATGAGGCTCTGGCAACTGAGTGTTCTGCAGGATATCCTAACTCTTCCATATGCTGTCTGCACAGGGTCAGAGGCCAAATGGTGTTCGATGAACATCAGATTCAAGCATTTACAAGAAATAGAAATCGGCCTCATAAAAACGATACTAGCTTAAGGAACGTAAAAACGACAAGATTTGTACAACTTCAGTTATAATTTTAAATAAATTATAAATTCATTCTTATACAAAATAGTCATAAAGTTGTTTTTAATTATCATATTTAGATTTCATAAAGTTGGTCATGACATTTTATTAAACTTGATAGGTATAAAGTTATTTTCATTTGCTGCAGTTGAAACAAAATATATTTGAAGTACGTTACCAAATTATCTTTGACGTTGTATTTGCTTATAAAATTCTTGTATTGTGAAATAAATTTTAAGAAAATAAAAATAAATCGTAACATGGGGATCGCAGGTAAGCGAATATTGAAGGCGTTGATTCAGCTGAAAAATCCTGCAAGTGCAGAGGATATCGTTAAACACCTGGCGAAGACATCGAAAAAGGGCTACGAGCTTTTGCGTACTGACGTCATGGAAACCATAACCATAGCAAAAAAACTTCGTTTCATTGATTTTAAAAACGGTTTGTATAGCTATACCATAGCCACTAAAAAGACACGCAAAAAGCACTCTAAGAAAGATAATAAAAATGGATGTGGATTTAATACTGAGAAACGTCCCCAGTCCCCAACAGAGTGGATACAATTTGATGACACTGAACCACGTGAAAGAGTTGCGAAGAATTCGGAAGACATTGGATACAAATTGGGTTCCCAGCAATCATATTTAAGTTACATAGAGGAGTTTAACGAAGTTAATCAACCTCAAGCATTTGATGAAGTGAAGAAGGTGAAGCCGAATTTTTCGGTTAAAAAACTGAAATTGAGCCATGAATTCAAAGAAAAAAAAAGTAAGCCTTCTTGTCATTTTTTAATTTTTTTTTTTATTGAACACAAATGTCATTTATAATTTTATTAAATTCAGGTATCGCGAAAAAAATGTTTGGGTTGAAATTTAATTCTAATAACGAAGCTTATTAGATATTATAATAACAGTTATAACAATAATAATTTATTTTCAGAGATATATAATCCTTTCGTGACTTTTGGTAAAAGACTTAAACGCTGTGCGTCCTCAGATGGCGAAGAATATATCCCCAATAAGAAAAGAAAACTGACTTCAAAACGTAAATTAAATTTAATTTTATTTAATATTCACATAATTTAAGAAAGCCGATTTATTTACAGAGGATAGTGATCGTATCTTGGTTCCTCAGCGAAAACTTGGGAAATATATGCCCTCAGATGATTTATCAAAAAACCGAAGAGGGTCAGCAAAATGTAAGTGGAATACAATTCATCCCTAAAATCATTAACTACAGTAATCAATATATTATTATTCACAGGCAACCATCAGATTCCAACTGGTCAAGCAGAAAAGCGAAATAGTAGTTCTGATTATGGAAGTGCAACTCGTCTTTGGAGCCATCCTCATTTGTTATCACGTGAGAAGAGACAGCCTACAGCACTGAATGAATCTTATATTCAATATAAAATTCATAATATAATTGATGATTTAGCGAAAATTAAGAATAATTCAAATTCAAATTCAGGTATTCAACGTTTGGGTAACTCAAATGTTGGTGTTTCCTTCCATAGCCGTACAAAACAATGTGACCTAGAAAGTAAGTAGATCTATAAATCTAATCATTTATGATTTAAAATAATAAATATATATTGCAGATTTCGTAGAACAGCCGAATCACTTCTTCAAAACTTATGGCAATAAAAGTGAAATGAACGAAGACATTGTTAAGAAAAAAATTGTTGAAGTGATTCGGCAGTTTGACCTACTTAGCTCGTACTCAGGAGTCACGGCTTTGGACATAGATAGTGTAAAAACCATTATTCATGAAATTATAAATAATTATGCAAATATAAGTGAATCATGTGGCGAAAGTTCTAAGAAAAAAAGCACAGACACAGATAGTGTTGATAATTATATGAATGAGGGTCCATGATCATCCTGGTGGGATTATTCTAAATGGTATGTGTTTCGCTAAAGATATTTTTTTTTAAGTGAAAATAAATATTTGTGATAACCTCCGATCTAGTTTCTAATGAAGTTCATGAAAATTTGAAAAACTGCTACATTAACGGATTGTTTGATACGCTTTAATTCTATTTTGTATGAGTATTTCACTTGAATTTAGATACAAAATTCTTTGCATGAATAAAAAACAAATAAAAAGCTGTAACGAAATATATATAGTGATATTATTTTTTTGGTTTAATTAATTTTAATCATTAATTATTATAAATGAATTAGTCATTTTTATTTTATAAGTTAAGAGTCAAATAATTTTTTGCATTCAAACATTCAGCTATGATAATGACTTTACTTCTTAACATATTCAATTCCTGCTAAAAACTGCCAGATGAGTTAATAGGAGTGAGTCACAAAAGTTAACATAATTAAAATTAAATTAATCATTATTGAATAAGGATTCCCTATAACAGCGATGATATATTAATATATAATTCCTCAACATATTTGAAAATGCCCGAGATTTTTAGAGAGAAAAAAATATTAATAACACTCAGTAGGTACATTGGGTGTCATTAAGAATTACCTTAAATTCCAGCGAAGCACCCACTGCGTGTCTTGTCTGGTTTAATTCATTAATTCACTCGCAAATTCACTAAAAGCATGAAGGCATGAAATAATGTCATCGGGAGGTTGATCGAAGTTGCAATTAGTGTAAAATAGAAGACTTAAAGTTCGTTTTATGCCACATGCTTATTCATTTATAAAATTAAATGATTAATACATGAAAATTCTATAATCTATTCTAAGTACAAGTAGTGAGGAAGTAAACCACACACATCATCATCATCCACAAAATCTTCAACGAGACACGAAGAAGAGATAGGGCAACACTACTTGTTGCAATACAAAGGTTTATGTTGGAATTTCATTGACGTCAAAAACAGATAACTGCAAAGAAGCAGAAGTATACTTCAATGATTTTACCACAAGTACGTATGTAGTTGTCGGACCATATAACGGTCTTGGCCTTGATAGGTAGCCTTCGACAGTTTTATGTATTTTTAAGTTATTTCCAACTTAATTCTTACATCAAAGATGTGCTCGGCCTATATCGCATTCTCTGCAACCAAAAAAAAGGTATGACTTTTCTTCAAATCTCAGCTGACATCGTTTTTGGTTTTACAAATCACTACACAAATATTATTCATTTACTGCTGCTCTAGAGTCAGGTCGCAAAATTTTTAATAATTTTTTATTACGTATGTAAAAAACAATGTGAATCTTCCATAACTCATTTGGTTCAGTGTAAACTTTTCGTCCTTAAAATTAAAAGTAATATCCGTATGGGTTTCATTTCAATACACTGTAAACTTGTGCTATACTAAATATCATTCATTTCACAGTCTTATAGAATATTCGTTGCCAAAAAAGATTCCAGAAATCTTAAAACTGCCGAGAAATATGTGAGTTTGAGCAAAATGTACGAACTAAGTATACACTTGAAGAATATTTATTGCTTAACAACTCACGAATTTGGAATTATTTCTAATTGCATTTTTAGTGAACTTGATATATTTCATATAACAGAAAATATATATTTCAACATAATGCAGGGTGTATTTGAAGGCGTTTGTGCATATATTATGTCTGCCAAGATGTTGTTATATTAGATGCTATTAACTGTAGAAAATAGTTATTGCCCTACGGTCAAATAGATATTAAAAATTTCTCATTTCTATTAGACCTCAATAAACTAAGAAATAATCAGTTAAAAATATCAGGTTCCTAAATTCATAATTCATCAAATTGACAACAGACCCACTGAATAAAGCTGATCCGGTTACCAAGTTCTAATTCACTTTAACATAACATAACCTTAACATATTGGAAGACGACTAGATTTTATAGCAACATTTTTTTTTATTTATATGTTAATACCATAAGATACAGGATTGGTGATCTTACTTTGTAATAGATATTCATATTTCTTGAATAATAACTCTGCAAAGTTGTTGGAGATATCATTAGTAAAAATCAGTAAAGTAATATTTTATGAACGTCTCATATTACGCCCTTAACCCATCTTTTCATTTTTATCCAAACAAATATATTTGGATTTTCTAGATTGATTACAAAAGTAAACTCAAGTCCTATGAAACTCGAGATGTGATATATTCTTATTTAATATGCATGCATTAATGAACGTTTTTGGTTGTGGTTTCGTTGACACATTTCCTGTAGTAAATGAATCTGAATTGAAAGCCTCAAGTTGTATATAATTGAGTCACTGGGATCATTGCATCAGATACTGAAACGACTGCTCCTCAGGCTCTTCATCCACTAACATTGGTTCAGGAGATGGCGGTAGTATCTGCTGCATTTCACTTTGCGAAAGTGTGGTAGTCGACTGATTTTGTACACCATTTTGTATAAATTGATTAGAAAAGATACTTGGAGAATTTGAATTAAATATATTATTTGCACCGTTAGCTTGTTCAAATATTGATTTCGTGTATTGTAGCTGTTGCTGCTGACCGAATGCACCAAGAGACTGTTTTTGTGGTTCAATATTTGAAGCTTGTCCAAAATAATTTATATAACTGCTCGGTGCTTGCATTTCAGAATTTTGTTGTTTGAACAAAGAATTGGTGTGGGAACCACTAAAAATTGAATTTGAGTCCAGTACGTATGATTTTTTAAAAATGGACCCAAAACTCTGTTCTACAGGCATATCACCAACCGACGCAATATTGCGCATAGCTTTTAAATCACTGCCTCCAAAAATATTTTGATGGGTTTTAGGTTTGTCAGTCATAACAGACTTGTCATTATGTTCATAAATATTGACTAACATTTTTACAGTTTTAGCAGTTACCTTCGAAAGAGCTTTCATTTTGTTATTTGCTTCCTCAAATTGCATAGTGACGGCTTGATGAACCTTTGCAAAATCATTTGTCTGTTTAACTTTGTAATACTCCAGACGAATTTCTTCAAACGACACATCTTCAATATAATCTGGTATACACGGCTTACCTTTGAACGGTCCATAGCACGACAATTGCCACTGTTTGCCATGAACTGCCTTTTTTATATCAGTTTTTATGTCGTATTTAATATCAACATGCTCATCACGACATTTAGAACCATACCAACACTGGCCGCGCAAAAAATATTTACAAATAACCATTATGCCGTTAAATTACTACTAAGTTAAATCTTACTTAAGTAAAAATCAAGATTTGGTATCCAGAAATTTCTATCTGCAGAAATAACTTATTTGAAACAACGCAATGACAGATAATATATGACTAGAATTTATAACAGTCTAAAAGCAATGCAATTTAACGTTTTGAAATGAAGAATTTTGAAAGACATTTCAAAAAACAGGGTTGCTTAAATTTGTTGTATTATGAAAGGGATTTCTGTTGCTTGTTTTTTTAAGTTATCGATGGTAAAAAACTTAATAATTCCTTGTTGATTAATAAACTTCGACTTTCTAATATTATTATCTAACTTTAACTGAACAAAATAAATCTGAAATATATAGTAGATGTTGAAGTATTATTCTATAACTATCACAAACTCCTCTATTCCTTAAATTTCTAATATCGGTTAACATAATTCCTGTATGAGCAACAAAGAATCAATAATTAGTTAAAAGTTAAATTAATTATCATAGATTTGTTTTTATAATGAAATCGATTTATATAACTATACATAAAAAAGCAAATTATTTAAACAATCAATTTTAAAGTTAATAATATATATAATAAATGTTTTCGATTAAAATAATTGAAAACACTCCAATTAATCCTATTAAATAACAAATTAATGAATAAAAAATTAATTAATTAAATATCATTTTTCCCATATATGCAAAAACAAAAAGTTCTTATCTATTTCTAGCAACAGCCGATCATAATCCAAATCAATACCGCATTTGATATCATATGTTTATTATTATCATATGTGTGTTTTTATATTCTCTTTGGTTCATATTTTCTCACTTATGCCGCTCTGAGAATTTGAGTGAAAGATTGAGTCTAAAAAGGGTCTACTAGTAAACCAGCAGATGCACACTGTATGTATGAAATACTCATTGGCATAATTTTTAATCGAATGAAGCCGCTATGGATGGCTCCAGTCTTCGAGGCATGTACGCAAAATTTGTTCGAAAATGTCGCAATACATTTGGATCGATGTGTCCATGTCTTTGAGGCGTCTTCGATCGATCCGTTCCTTACTGGGATTATTCACCACATATACATATTTTATTTAAGTGATGTTATATTATCATGTAGTATCCAGCAAGTAGTAACAAACTGATATACTGCAACCCCAAAAGAGAGTAATTTGATGTTATCATGGTAAGATCACATGTATTCAATACGTGTGCGAAAATATTATAAAATTCTCTTCGTTACAATCGATATGGGCGGAGTTTCCGTTCTTGTACAAGTATTCTTTGTTATCAACATTTTATAGCAATAGGCAAAGAAATTTTGGATATTTTTGAATTATAACTTTTTTATTTATATAAAAAATATATAATAATAAAAAAAAATTGTTTAGTTATCAAAGAAAAAGAAATACATATTTTTGTTATAATTTGTAAATATAACATATAGGACTTAATAAATAGTAAATATGTACCTTAATGCAAATGTGCATATATTACTGACTTATAATTCTCATGTGTGTTTTTGTAAAAATATTTATACCATATTTAACTTAAATAGATTTTTGTTCAAAGTTGGATGCGTAGCGTCGGTAGCTCAACTGGTAGAAGAGTAGACAAGTGTGTTCACAATTTGAATGACGGGAAAACGAACACAAGATCCAAAACGACAGACGAGTTGTTTTTGTTGTTGGTGTTGTGATTCATTCAAATTCTACTTAAGTTTCCTTCTCAGTATTAAGTAAATTTGTTAGTATGTAAGTGCGTGATTGGTTGTAAGACGCCCTACACAAATTAAATTAGTTAATTAGCATTTTAAATTTGTGATCTTGAGATCCCAAAATGATCAAATCCTACCTGAGGTAATTTAAAAAAATTTTTTTTTAAATTGTTTTTTTTTATAAACTTTTTTTTTGAAGAGATTTTGATTGTTTTTAAATTTTTTTTAAGTAGAGAGCTTTCGAAAAGTAATGAATTACAACAACACAAAATCTTATTTTAATTAATTGAATTTTTGACAACTATACGAGTAATGCCAAATATTTATTATCAGTGGTCTTAGGAACTATTTTTTTTATTCATATTCGTATAATTGTATAATCTTTATGTTCGTAAATAAATAATTCCTAAGAAAAAAAAATGGTCCATCGGCGATACAAGTTAAGCACGGCTTTGGATCATTTGGCTAATGAACATAGATTTTGAGCTTTAAATTTGGCAGGGCACGAGTTCAACCTTTAGTACTTGCAGTCTTCAAAAAATCATTTGCAAATAATTAAATATAAGAAATAATTCCCAAGAGCATTGATAAAGAGCATTTGGCAATAGTCATATGAACAGCCAAAGATTCAATTCATTAAAATAATATAGAAATGATTTTTGTTGTTGTAGTTCACTTATCAAACTTATCAAATATTAATTATACTCTTATTAACAATTTAAGTGTTAATTAATAGGCCTCAAGCCCGGTTATATTAAATTTCATTGATGTAGGACGAAATTAGTTTTGTTATTTATATTTTATAATTATTTTTGTTAATTCTAAAGTAGGAGAATATTTTGGTTTTAGAAACTTGTGCGAATTAGGCTAAATTGCGTTCTAAATGAGGGAAATTCTAAGTTGTGCCGATAATGTAGTGATATGTCGATCCGTGTTGATAAATGGCTAAATGTGTGCAGTGCAAAAAATCCCAAAAAATCTCCCATTTGGTTTAGCATCAACTTAGTCTACCTCGCACACGTCCTAAGTTATAAAACATCAGTCGTAATTGTGTTGTTTGTGATTGTATTTTATGTTATTTAATTTTCACATTTTTTAAAAAAAAAGCACTTTGTAAAAATTTTGGTACTCCACGTATTAGCGACGACTATTGCATCCGAATTAATAACAATTTGTACGAGTTTCATTACAACATGACTGGGTCATGTCCAGATATTTGAAACAGGTGTTTGAAGGCCTTAGAAGTATACCATGTCTCCGATGAAGTAAGTGAATGGAGAGGATTGCTGCCTCAGGCAGGAACCCGAAAATGTGTTGTTACGGGTAATTAATTAAAACAAAATCAATTCTATGCAGACGATCAAATGAAGTCAAAAACAATGATAGTAACAACAAATTTCTTAATCGATCGTTATTTACTTGCCTGCGTAATATGGCTCACAGCTATCCAACGACCTTATTAAGTCATTTAGGTTACTGCAACCATTTGGAATGAGTTCAATTGTGAATTTAATGTTTCTTATAAAATGATAATCAAGCATAAATATATTTAGAAAATGAAAAAGAATAAATCAGATTCGTATTATCGTACATATTATTTACATATATTCAATAAAAACATCTATTATCAGCACATTAACTTCTGAGTAGATTAACAATCCAAAGGAATCAATTTGTTTATTTATTAGATTTTTTTCTTCTTTTTATCTCTGACATGTATACCTATAACAGATTCACAATATGAGATTGCTTGATGCTATTTGCTATCATCCACATTCTTGTGTTTTACTGTAATGTCACTGGTTTATGATGATGAGTAAGTAAAGTGTGTTGATAGGATATTGATGTGATAGCATCGTACTGAAATCATTCGTAATGAAATTATCTCAAGACAAACGAATGTTTGCTTTAGCAATGAATTGTTAAGGGTTAAAGACATATCAACAACATAACAGCCAGTACCAATCTGATGTTGATGGTTTTCGTCATTAATGTCAACAATGATATCAGCAGAAATGTATTTATCTATTGCTTGGATACATCGAAGTATCCATGAGTTGAAGATATCCTTAAATCGTAATACAATGCGGGTAATGTTTAGTCACGTAACGTGCAAGCAAAATTAGCAAAAGTATTGTTTTATATGTGCTTACGTTGCTAACGACAAGATACTCGTATACGTATCAGCTGGCTTTGATAATAGAAATTTGAAATATGTTAGCTGTAATGGAGCAACGTGCAATTCACTGACATGTATCTATCTCTTCGATGATATTATGTGAAACTTTTCTCAGGCAGCAGTCATTAAGGTATAATTAGTCGCCAATAAATCATGCAGGCATTTACGCAACTGTTCGTAACTATTAACAGTTTGGCATTTTTTGTTCATTCCCTTACCAATTAGTTTGGCTATTTCCCCATTGAATTGTATCTGACTTAGATTGATTATTGGTGGACATTTTAATTGAAAACTTGTAATTATTTTAGTGCTTATGTGTGCTTATTTATAGGCTGAAGGTTAATTTTTATAAATAAAGTTTTTTATTGAAACCTGTTATTATACGTTCCTTTATGCCTAACAATATCGTTTAATGTTAAAACATTTTACTGTCAATTCTTCCAGCAACTCCAATTAATCATAACAATCCCCAAGTCCTCAAGCGTTTCCATGATTTCGTATTATTCACTTGCGATAATCATCTACAAGTTGAAGTGAAGTACATAAAATATTTTTTTTTTATGTACTCGCATTATCTATTTGCCGTTGTTTGTGTGCAGAGATGTGTGTTTGTACTTATACATCAAAAGATAACTAAAAATCGTTTATCATAATGACAACTGTTAGTTTTGTTGATGTTTCAAGTGATAATCCACTTGTCGCTGTCACTTCTATTGATTTTTCATTCAATTCATGCCCGACGCACCACCCGTCGTTTATGTAAATTTGTTTTTCAAGTTCTGTTGTTGAATGCTCAACTTGCCTATTATCTTCTTCTTCGTGGGATATGAATAATTCATTGTGATATTTTAATATCATTGGAAAAATATAAATTTAAAATACTTGGTAGGAAAACTTTTAACGAAATACTTTTTGTTTAATATTTAAATTTAATTTTTCGGCATAACAATTGTCGAAGGCAAAAATCGTTATAAAAAATGAAAATAAATATATATAATTATAATTACATTATCTTCTATATAGATGTGTAGTGTTTAGCAAAGCCTCAAACACTACTATTGCACAAAGCTAGAAATTGCACAAAGCCTGGCTTTGAGAAGTCTTTTCAAGGTACCATGGTACATCATGGTACCATGATCCGATCAAAATACAGATAGAGGATAGAGCCATGAAATTATTTGCGTAAACTGACAGACTTACCAACACCGCGTTATCAATTCTCAGAATGGTTACGGGCTCCTGGGAGAGGTATGCAGATCTGAGGTCAATTATTACTTAGTCTGATAAAGTGATAAACAATAATTCAGTCAAGGCGTAAAGAGGAGTTTTGAAAATAGCTCAAGTAGAGTAAGAGTAAAAGTTCAAGTGCACTGGCTCTAATAGCTTCAACATAAAAAATAATCACATTATAGTATGCTTATGCTAACAAGTTAAGATAATAGCTTTGGTTTTCCAGAAGTTTAGGTACTATTTAAACAAAATTTTGAATTTATATTAATACATAGTATGTATTAATATACATAATATATACAAATACTAATACAAGCTGCTAAACACTTTTTATGTTAGTCACACTTATAGTATATAGCTAGCTGTTAAACATATGAACTATAAGTTTATAAAACAACTATATGAGAGTATGAATCAATAGTTAAAATTTTCACCACATATATTCTTTTATACGACCGATACCTAAATTCTATATCAGAAACAAGTATATTGAAGAATAGGAACGTTTACCTAATTAAAATATTTTCCTGATATTTTCAGTTTTTAAGACATCTTTGTCTAAGTATGAATCCATTGATATCATTTTTACCACGAATATTCTTTTCTGTGGCAGATATCTAAATTCCAAATTGGATACTCAAATATATTCAAAAATAAAAATGGTTGTACAAGAAAAACTTATCCTAAATCGCCGGCTTATTATATCTAATTTAAACCAATTAACCCTATTTATACTACGCCTAATGCATTCTGTAAGTAATTTTTAAGTTCCAAAGTACATATATCAGAAAATTAAAAAATTTTTCTAACACAAACATATGTCTAAACCGGCAGTTTATGTTGTAGGCAAACCTAAATCTAAATCGATATGATTAAAATTCTAAATCGATATGATTAATCATTCTCTTATATGATTATAAGTACACTTTGTACCCAATATTATGAAAATAATGTTTTCAATTGTTTTAATATATAACAACAATAAAATTATTTAATTTTATTAATTATTTTTATTATTAAAAAATGTTCATTGACTATATTATTTCCAGTAACGGCGATGTAGCATTGCATCCTAGTCTATATGTAATATCAAAGTTAGCGCATTTTTTATTGGAAAGCTTAAAATCATTAGTATTTGCGAACGCGTGAACGATAATTCCTCGAGTGTACTAATCCTGAGATACAAGCTTAATGAGTCCTAGAAGTTGTAAAAAATTAAAACGCTACTTACGAAATATAGTTTCCAAAATACTTCTGTAAACATTCTCTCATTAAAGCAATTATTGGACTGATTTCCTTAAATTGTGTTCCTGTCTTCGAGCATGAATTTTTATACGTCTTAAAAAAAATAGCCCATTATTGTTCGTGGACATGTAACGCTCCTTTCTCTCACAGAAATAAAGAAGAACCAGAATAAAAGGGATTACTGGGATAATATAGCAGGATTAACACTAACCAAATCACTTATTGATACTTATAACAATAGGAGAGATGAATCTCTCAAAAGAAAAACTTAGAATCATCACAGGAATCCTAACAGGGTACTGTAAACTAAAATACCACCTTACGAGTGGAATACATACGGATACAAACTGTAGATTCTGTGTAGAGAATGAGTAGTTGGCCACACATATGGTGTGTACCGAATAGGCTCCTGGGAATATATATTCTTATGGAAGAGGCAATAAAACTCTGTAAAGTAGGTTTTATACCACTTTTTATTTACGCAACGGGACTTAGAGATCTATTCTAAGCCGAGAAAAGGGCACAATACATCCGACTACACATGGAAAATTATTATTCTTTGCTTAAAGTTGATAAGGTATATCAAGAATATTATATTTAAAGTGTGGTGTTATAATCGCTTAATCAAGTTGATCTCATAAAAACAGCTTTTTGTAGATGTGAAATAAGTAATATAATATATATGTGGATATATCGAATAAATAAGCAGAATCATGTTTTTTAACTTTCAATATTTGTTTCAATTTGTTGTGTTCTTTTGTGTGTTGGCACATTTAAATTATTTTTAATAAACTCGTACTAAAAAGTTTGACGTTTTAAAGTTTGTTGGCAAAAAAGGAAAGCAGAAATATCGAAACTTCCACTTTACATTTCCGACAACATATTGTTTTACTTTGGCGCTACTCAATTTAAGCAAACAAATTCATAAAATCCACAATTTCGCTTTTGATTTTCTACAGGGAAAAATGAAAATGAATAGCAACGTTCAATTCGGTCGGACAGATTGGATAAAGCGTGGGGCGAGGGGCGAGTGGAAAGCGTGAGCATAGAACTTTTAACGGAAAACGGAATTTGCGGTTTTCACAACATTTTCGCGAAATTGTTATTGTGCAAAACAATTGCAGATACTCTGCCAGCGATATTAATGGCACACAGCATCACCGACGGCAACTATAAGTGCAACACTTACAGCTACTACTAAAATAACAGCACAACAACACCAACTGCAAAAGTGGCAATAGGAGCAGAGCTACCTAAATGTTGCATTAAAATCCAGCTGTCGAATTTCATAGTTAAGTGCATTTTACTCCTAAAATTTAGTTCGTTCAACTATTGCGTTAGATTCCTAACTCACGATGCAGACAGAATGCGTAATCTTTTTTCATTTTCATAGATAAGCCAACATATATTATATTATATTGTCTCTCAACATATATACATATAAATATAGCTAATTTATAAAATAATAATGTCCACAAAAACTATCATATGATTCCTGTTATGTTTATATAGCTTCTAAATTAATCACTAAATCAATATCAAATCAATAAGTTGTATTGAATACAACCTATAAACTAAACCTGCATTCGTCAAATTTAAACTGCTTATCTATAGTATTTCGTTGGAATCTGTATATCATAATACATGTATCATGTAGATCATTGAAGGTCACATAATATACTTTTTGGATGAGTCATCACAATAATCTATAAATAAAATATTACTTCATCTGTCTCCAACTTTAATTAACCCAGTTCTAGTTGAGCTAGACCGCTAGACTGCAGACGCCAAATTTAAACTGCTCGCTCATAGTAATTCATTGGAATCTGTATATCATAAAATATGTATCACGTAGATCATTGAAGGTACCATAATATACTCGTCGGATGATTCATCACCACAATCTATAAATAAAATTTCACATACACCACATCTGTCTCCAACTTTAATTAACCCAGTTCTAATTGAGCTGGACCCCTAAACTGCAGACGTCAAATTTGAACTGTTTGCCTATAATAGTAATTTGTTAAAACCTGTTTATCATTGTGTATATATGTGTCACTTAAATGCTTAAAGGTTACATAATGTATGCGTCGGATGTTCCGTCACAACAGTTCATAAGTAACACGTCTCTCTCTCCATACACTACATCTCTCTCCAACCTTAAATAATCCAGTTCTAGTTGCATTAGACCCCTAGGATTAAAACAAGTTATATTAGTTGACTTGTAGTTATTCACAAAATTTGTATTTTAGATGCAAGCAATTTAAAGATTTTATAACCTATAGCATCCGTTCACAACGATTCGCAGAGCACCGCGAGTGGCAATGTTGAACGACTAAACAATAAAGTGAACTACAGCTCTGCCGCCAAGAAAGACATTGACAATGGCAAGACCAAGCGGTTGACGAAGGACTATATATCCCGGTATGGTCGATGGGTACAGTTCTCATTCAACCATAAGGGGGAGTGGTGTGGCGATTATGTAACATCTCTGTCCATACATGTCAAAGTCAAGAGATAGATAATCAGATGTCAGATGTGTAGTATGTAAAGAAAAGCGACAAACGACGCCCCAACATTAGTGCCGGCAGTCAATATTAATTTATGTGGCTTAGTGCTTTTAATAATAAACCTTTAAATTAAAGCCTTTTAACTGACCAATACACAAATGCATTAGTGGATGATAGTGCACTTAAAGCTAAAGTGGATATATTGATATAGCAGGCCTTAAAACTCGAGCTATGTAGAGATAGCTCGGACTGGAATGCTGCTTGCGATAAAAGGGAAAGAACATAAAAGAACTTTCTCATTAACCATATTCAAACGCTTCACAAAATATATTGATGCTCGAACACCACAACTTGTAAGTTATAGCTTATTAATGTAGAATTTCTAATATTCAAAAATATAATATGCTTTGAAGATAAACATAGATTTCAAACTGTTCTTTCCTGGAAAGAAGCATCTTCTATTTAGTAAATGGGTCCAATTTTCAAACGAAATTTAAAAAAATTATAGAACCAACTTGCAGCAAAAAAGATTCAAAAGATCGCATTTCTAAGGCGCTTTTAGTTTTAGTTTTGCAACCAAATGCTCACTTTTCTGATTAATTTGGTCACAATTAGATTAAATTAACAATTTTAGATGCCAAAGAAGCTTTTATAATATAACTGAAAACCATAAACGATTACGAGAGGAAGATAGACGATATAAATAAGTACTATTCATTCCACTTAACAATCGAACCATTTACTGACTTTCAAAAGAGAATATAAAAGGTTGGTAAATATACTTTTAAAAATCACTACACAAATATTCTTCATTTATTGCTGCTCTAGAGACAGGTCGCAAAATTTTTAATTTTTTTTTATGGTATATAAAAAAGTTATGAATAAGTGAAGTAGGACATCCAAATTGATTTCAGATATTTCAATTTATTTTTTACCGATTGTAATTCAAACATCTAAAGATTTTATTCCAGACCATTTAATGAAATAAAATCAGAACACCAGTTCCTTAAGATTTTATAAATTATGAACATATTTCAGGACCCACAAGGTTTCAAATTCAAAGCGTTGTTAATGCAAAAGTATCGGAAGGCGATATTTTGTTTAAATCAGCACAGCTGCATATATACATGCTGTCTCTGAAATTTCAATTTAAATGCTTTTCTGAACTTCCTTATTACTAAATATTGAACTACAAAATCAAAAATATATAGATAACGTAACTGTTCCATAACTTATTTCATTCAGTGCAAACTTTTCGTCCTTAAAACGAAAAGTAATATCCGTATTTGTTTCATTTCAATACATTGTACACTTATGCTATACTAAATATTATTAATTTCCCAATCTTATAGAATATTTGTTGCCAAATAAGATTCCAGAAATCCTAAAACTGCAGAGAAATATGTGATTTTGAGCAAAATGTACGAACTAAGTATACACATGAAGAATATTTATTGCTTAACAACTCATGAATTAAGAATTATTTCTAACAGCATTTTTAGTGAACTTGATATATCATGTAACCGAAAATATATATTTTAACATAATGCAGGGTGTATTTGAAGGCGTTTGCATATATTATGTCTGCCAAGATGTTGCTATATTAAATGCTATTAACTGTAGAAAATAATTATTGCCCTATAGTCAAATAGATATTAAAAATTTCTCATTTCTATTAGACCTAAATAAACTAAGAAATAATCAGTTAAAAATATCAGGTTCCTAAATTCATTATTCATCAGATGGACAACTTGGCCCACTGAGTAAAGCAGATCCGGTTACCAAGTTCTAATTCACTTTAACATAGCATAACCTTAACATATTAGAAGACGACTGGATTTTATTGCAGAAATATTGTTTATATTTATTTGTTAATGCCGTAAGATACAGGATCGGTGATCTTACTTTGTCAAAGACATTTATATATCTTGAATAATAAATCTGCAAAGTTGTTATAGATATCATTAGTAAAAATCAGTAAAGTAATATTTTATGAACGTCTCATATTACGCCCTTAAGCCATCTTTTAATTTTATGCAAACAAATACATTTGGATTTTTCAAATTGATCACAAAAGTAAACTTACATAAGTCCTATGAAACTCGAGATGTGATATATTCTTATTTAATATGCATGCATTCATGAACGTTTTTGGTGGTGGTTTCGTTGGCACATTTCCTGTAGTAAATGAATCTGAATTGAAAGCCTCAAGTTGTATATAATTGAGTCACTGGGATCATTGCATCAGATACTGAAACGACTGCTCGTCAGGCTCTTCATCCACTAACATTGGTTCAGGAGATGGCGGTAGTATCTGCTGCATTTCACTTTGAGAAAGTGTGGTAGTCGACTGATTTTGTACACCATTTTCTATAAATTGATTAGAAAAGATACTTGGAGTATTTGCATTAAATATATTATTTGCACCGTTAGCTTGTCCAAATATTGATTTCGTGTATTGTAGTTGTTGCTGCTGACCAAATGCACCTAGAGACTGTTTTTGTGGTTCAATACTTGAGGCTTGTCCAAAATAATTTATATAACTGCTCGGTGCTTGCATTTCAGAATTTTGTTGTTTGAACAAAGAATTGGTGTGAGAACCACTAAAAATTGAATTTGAGTTCGGTACGTATGATTTCTTAAAAATGGACCCAAAACTCTGTTCTACAGACATATCACCAACCGACGCAATATTGCGCATAGCTTTTAAATCACTGACTCCAAAAATATTTTGTGGAGTTTTAGGTTTGTCACTCATAACAGCTTTGTCATTATATTCATAAATATTGACTAACATTTTTACAGTTTTAGCAGTAACCTTCGAAAGAGCTTTCATTTTGTTATTTGCTTCCTCAAATTGCATAGTGACGGCTTGATGAACCTTTGCAAAATCATTTGTCTGTTTGACTTTGTAATACTCCAGACGAATTTCTTCAAACGACACATCTTCAATATAATCTGGTATACACGGCTTACCTTTGAACGGTCCATAGCACGACAATTGCCACTGTTTGCCATGAACTGCCTTTTTTATATCAGTTTTTATGTCGTATTTAATATCAACATGCTCATCACGACATTTAGAACCATACCAACACTGGCCGCGCAAAAAATATTTACAAATACCCATTATGCCGTTAAATTACTACTACCATAAGTTAAATCTTACTTAAGTAAAAATCAAGATTTGGTATCCAGAAATTTCTATCTGCAGAAGTAACTTATTTGAAACAACGTAATGACAGATAATATATGACTAGAATTTATAACAGTCTAAAAGCAATGCAATTTAACGTTTTGAAATGAAGAATTTTAAAAGACATTTCAAAAACAGGGTTGCTAAATTTGTTGTATTATGAAAGGTATTTCTGTTGCTTGTTTTTTTAAGTTATTTTTGAGTACTCGTTTCATTTATTAATAAAATTTCTCCAAATAAATTTTATGTAGAAAGGGCACCTATATCTCTAGAACTTAATAAAATCATTATAAAATAAATGACGGTAAAAAATTTAATATTTCCTTATTGATTAATAAACTTCGACTTCGATATGAACACATAGTTCATGTCTAATATTAGCTTAACAAAATAAATTTGCAAAATATAATCCATGTCCAAAGAATCGTAAAAAGTCAAATATCTAAAAATACTGCTGGATAGTAACCTAAACTGGAAATACAAATTCAATCTTAGAATCAAGAAGATTTGTGTAGCTTTCTATGCATGCAAAAGGATTTTTGGAAAAAAATTCGACACGATATTACACATTGAATTCAGAGGGCAATTATACGCCCGATTGTTACGTATAAAATGGCTATCGTTTGGTGGCCAACTCTGAATAAGAGCTATAATGTTGATGAACTAAACAGAGTTCAGGACGATCCCTTTTGACGCAACGTGATGCCACACCTGCTACCTATGGATCTTCATATCAAAAATTTCGTTGGTAACAGCGCTGTTAGACAAAAACAAACAGGCGTTTAATCAGGACGATTATATGGACATATGGATGGATTCTAGATACAGTTCCAAACTGTCTGAGTAAGATGACATCAAATTATCTGAATCCGTGCCAATACCTTGAGAGCAAATTTCGGACAATATTACCTTTAAGAAATGAATAAAAAATTAATAATTTCAAAGTAAACTACGATATCTCAACCTATACTGCGGAGCACGGGCAGGGATATTCGCGCCATCTGAAAACATATACAATTCTCTTAGGGTACCTAGTGAGGCCACGGTGATTCAGACTTAAATATTAGCAATTAGAGTAGCTTCTCGGCAAATTTCTAGTCACATCAAGTTCAGATGTAATGTTGCCATTTTCATTGACAGTCAGGCAGCAATCAAAGCCCTTGAATCATGCACAACAAAATGAAAAATAGTAAAAAAACGTAGGGAACCGACAAGCTAAGAACACCCTTATCTGGGTTCCTGGACATAAGAACATCGAAGCGAACAAGAAAGCTAACAGTTTAGTTCAGTTTAGAGCTTTCCAGAGTGTGAACACTGCAAGGTTTACTGTAGTTTTTTCTGGTCATTGGTGTATAGGAACCCATGCAGTAAAACTGCGCATTTCTCTTCCCGTAGAATTTGTGAAAACCCGCAGAAAAAGAAACCAAGATACATTTTTTCTTCGAATGCCCGGCTTTGGCATCTAGAAGAAATTAATTTTTAGGAAGACACTTCTTTGACAGTTTATTAGACTGTTAATCGATAAAGATAAGAAACTTATTAAATTATCTAAATTCTACGGGATGGATTTAGTGTCTACTGTTCTATATTATGGGGTTCTTGCTAGAAATGGGGTCAGAAAAGTGCGAAAAATCGATGAATTTGAGCAATGAATTTCCTGTCGAAATCGAGAATTTCCTGTCTAAATTATACCCCTAGTTAATATTGTTTCGAGTAGGACTGAAAAGTTTTAGAATGGACCCACGACCATTGTCAGAACTTCATTAGTCGTATGATGTACCACAAGACCAAAAAATTTTAATGCTACATTTAGTCGGCTTGGAGGGTATATATTGTGCTAACTTATTATAGCCCCTGAATGAAAATGGTTCTTCGACAGTAACGCATTCACATTGTTTGCAGTCTTTCTCCAATTTGCTCTTCTACATTGACCAGATATTTCGTATCGGTGCAGCGTTATCTGTTCTCATACGATCTGCAGGTATCATTACCAAATTTAATAAATCTTAATATCATTTTGAAGCGGTCGCGAGACATTGCTGTTCGTATTAGAGGCAGCACCCCAGCTTTCCACATATCTTCTACATCAATTATTTATATTACAGTACATTATTCATTTATTATAAAAAAGTTGAATAGCGGCGGATTTTTCAATCTTTAACGTTGTAAAGTTTCTCTTAACGTTGTTAAGTTTTCCAGTCCGACAAGGGTTAAATGTAGAGGCGAAACGCCACCGAATTTGATATATCTGAAATTGATTGTTTTTTGTGTGATGGTCATGAAATAGAAAATATATATCATATTATTGGTATATGTCCGATTCTCAGAGAACATAGACGTCTTTTTTTTAATAAGCACTTCTGTTCGAAGCAGAAGTTAAAGTCATGTTATATAGTAGCAATACTAATAATAGCAATACTAATAATTATAATAGTAGCAATAATAACATATATATTTTTGTCAATTTAGATTTTAAGTAAAATTCTATAATTTTTGTAAATACTGTAGTCATTTCCTTGAATCAACAAATAATAAATTATAATAATAAATTAAATTTGATTTTAACGTCATGATTTGACAGAAGTAACTTTTGTTTTATTGCGCGCTTCTACTCTTTTGTGGCTGGGGGGCTTATCTCTGCTTCACACTAAACTTTAACTATACTAGAATCATTATCATTTATTTATCTTCTAACTGATGACGGAACGTAGATCAGCATATTATACTGTACGTCCTGAGGTGGACTTAAGATTTGTTAAGGCGGGTATCACTTTTGTGAATAATTTTAGGGCTCTGTCCTTAATATATTTTTGTTTTACTTTAACAAAAACTATTTACTAAGTTCTATAATAAAGAAGTTTCGATAAAAAATTACAAAAAAAACAAGTAACAAAATATAATTAATTAATTTAATTCTTCTACTGCTGGTTTATGTTTTCGTTCTAATATAACAGAGTTAGTGGATTTATTAATAAAAACATTCGCAGTAAATTAACAAAATTCCAGAAAAATGTGCGAACTTAAAAGTCAAGCACGGCTTTGGGTCAGTTAGTTAAGGTGCGCTGACTCTGAGCTTCAAATTTGGCAGGGCACGAGTTTGCAGTCTCAAAAAAAACTATTCACTAATGACTAAATACTACAAGAAATACTTCCAAGACCACTGATGATGGGTATTTGGCAATACTCGAAACAGCTGTGTGGTCAGCCAAAAATTCAATTAATTAAAATAATATAAAAATAATTTTTGTTGTTGTAGCTCACTACTGTTTGAAACTTCTTCAATAATAATAAATATAAGAACATTTAATTATTTGAAATATTTTTAATTTTATAATAGTGGATTCATTCTATGCACTGATTCAGTGTATTATTATTATAGTATTATTATAGTTTAGCATTATTTTTATTTTTTAAAATTTTGCAAGCAAATTTTAAGCAAAATTTTGACATTTAATGTATTCTCTAATATAACGTGTTTTAAATGCTTTTAAAGTTTTCATTATTAATTAATCAAAAATATATTAAATGTAACGCTAAACAATGTGTCTGCTGTAGAAAAAAAAAAAATTTGCGATGACTTCATGTACAATTCTCAGACAAAGAAAAATAATTATTAAAATTGTCATATAATAATAAAAAAAAAAAAAGAAAAATCTTAAAAGGCAGTAAAGCAAATCATTTTAAAACTCTTGACAAACTTGAATATGCATTCAAAATCTAATTAAAAAGCGATTAGTGGCATGACAAAAGACTTCAATTTTATGCCTGCAACCTTACAACTACAACAGCTACAACAGCAGCCAAGCAGCCGAGCAGCAGAGCTGAAGCAGTGACAGTAACAGTAACAGCAATCACAGTAATAGTCACATAGTCACAGCCAGTAGAAGTAACAAGGACGAATAAAAAAAATCAGGAGCATCTGAACAAAATGAAAAGTCTCTATTTTATTGCCAAAACTAACAAATACAATAAAAACACAACAAAATTACTGCCCAAGGCAGATAAGAAAAGCGGCAAACGTTCTTCTAAGCTGTCAGCACTAAAATGACAATAGCAATATTTTTGGACAACAGCGGGCCCGGCAAGACCCACGACCCACTACGACAATTGTGATATGCCGAATGAGGAACAAACAAAAAAAGTAATAACAACAAAAACACAATAAAGAAAATAAAGCTAACAAAAAGTCCTTGGACAAAACAAAATGTAGCATTAGTAAGGCGTACAGGTTCGGCAGTGCAATGCCATGCCTCCGTATAATAATTTTATTGCATTTGGGCCGATGTCGTCGGCGTGGTAATGATACTTAAAACGATTGTACATTGGCATGGAAATGTAGCGTGTCGATGCTATCCTGCTAAAGTTACCAGTTGATAGCACTCCGTATAATAGTTCACGTTGGAATGCTGTACTTTGAGTGACACTCCAAATGCTATGAAATTGTCATTAATCTTAAAAGTACTGAAGCCGAAGGGAAACATACTGACAAAAACAATAGCTTTATTTTTTGTGAAGGTTCAGATAAATTAAATGTTTTAATAATGACAATGTTGTAATAGTCAGCTTATACATATACTCTCTCATATAATATATATACGTGTATATATATATGTGCACTTACATATACCATTTATACCATTAAGGTATTTAAACACATCAAAAGTTACATTTTTAGTACGTCGTTAAGTTTTTATTCGAATGTGATAAGAAATGAGTGGATGTTAAACGTTTCTAGTCTTGCTATTTTTATATACTCGCAAATATTTACTGCAATGAGGTATCCATGACAAAATTTTATAAAGTAATCATATAAATAAAAAAACCCATAAGCCGAAATTAACGAATAATTTTAGTCATAATCCATTATTCAAAAAACAAAAAAAAAAACAGTAATATTTAAAATAACATAGTGCTCTTGTTTAACCCATTTCGTACATCTGTCTGGTACACCACACGGCTAGCTTTGAATATTATTTAAGAATATATATAAGTAATTAATTCAATATTTTTTGAACTTATTAAGTTTGATAACGCAATCATTTAAAAAATACATATTTGGAACGGTTTTCATCCTTCCATGACTTTACGTTATCCCGAGTTTACGGACCCACACGTTCCCTCCCATAGTACTATAATGATAAAATAAAGCTATATAAATTTTAGTCATTAGGTGAAGATAAAATGAGAGTAAGCTCTCTAATAAATATCATAATCTTTTGATTTACTTAAACTTGTATTATTTTACTAAAGATAATATGAGTCTATTTTGATATTTAATTGCTGGTTGAGTTCGCCTGAATTCGACTGTTTTATATAGGGCTTACTTTCTTGCTTAAAGTTCTATAGTCAATTTTTGACTGTAAATAAAATTATAATGTCGTGCCTGAGACAACTAAGAAATCAGAAACTATTGCATATTACTGACAATTGTAGCGAAGATGACTCATTAGTGTCAAGTGACACTCCGCTACCTATTGAATAATAATATTTGCCACCTGATAATGTTGCTGGTGAATCGGACAATGAAATGATTGACTACGGAAGTTGTATACGAATCAAATGCACTAGATTATGTTTCTGTTGTACAAATATCTGAGTCGGAACTATTCACATTGGAACTTGTAAAACCAATACGTTTCGGTTATAAGCTATGAACCCTTTCTATGAATAGTGGGTATATCTCTAAGTTTCTGCCTTAATCCGGTGCAACTGATAAATACAACAAACATTTGGAAATCGATGCATTTGTTGTAAAGAAATTTTTGAGTCATAGTGAGCATCCATTGCAACATACTGTATGATTCCGTTGACGCTATAGCAGATAGAAAGAAAAGATTGGAAAATTTACCACGTGTAACCGGTATGCACGCTCCCATAAAAACTCAAAATCGCCACCACTGCATTATACGTACACCAAAAGCCACAGTTTTTATATACGAAAAGTGCCATTTAAGTGGTCATGTAGAAAATTTATTTTAAAATGTTCCATGAAAATAAACAATATTATATTGATCGTAGATAATGACGCAAGTAAACTTATTTATTTTAAATAATATGATTTATATGTTATAATTCAAATATACCATATTTTTTGATTAATAAATATTTGAAAAGCATAAAACATTGAATTTTATACTTACTTGTTCTTTATACAACTTACAATGAGAGTTACTTAATCATAAAAGTAACTAAATACGATATTTGCGAACAGAACACATATAGAAATGTTTGTACTATCGAAGAGAGAAAAATTTGCTATGGGCCCAGCGTGTGGTTGACCACACAACATTTTTCCGGAAAACTGCTTTCATATTTTTACCGTAAAATAAGACCTTTCTGAAAATTTTACCATAAAATTCCAAGTTTGAATTTGCCTGGTACTTAATGAGTTAAAGGGCCAAGTAGCTTTGATATCATCTTCCTTTTAACATATTCTGTTACGTCAATAAATAAAAATTAAATAATATTAAAAGAAAACTATAATAAATAAATAAGTAAAAAAATAAATTCATAAAAAGATAAATAATTAAAAAATAAATAAATAAATAAATTTTTAAAAAATAAATCCATAAAAAAGTAATCACTATTTTCAAAGCACTAAATTATAGCCAACATGCTCAAATTTATTGGTAGTTTACTATATATATTACTTTGGCACACATCTTATAATTTCTAATATATTATCAAATATATATATTTACTTTTTTCTACAACAATAAATTGTATAATTTTTAATTAATAATTTACCTTCGATAATTAGTTGGAAAAATATAGAGATCTTTGAAATTTAAACATTTAAGTACGCACTTTAATTTCATATCCAAAAATTCACTACTGTTCGAAAAAAACCTCTATAAAAAATAAGTATATTAAATTAACTTTTAGCGTCCGTTTTGGCGAAAGATCACTCACTTCATTAAATGAGGTGAAGCAGTTGGGACAGCATGATTTATTTAGAAAACAGAAATTAGCTTACTAGTTCCGAGAAAACAAAGTAAGCCAATTTATTTTTTTACAAAAATTTTTTGCTTAAACACAAATGTCAGTTAAAATTACTTTAAATTTAGGTATCGAGAACAAAGATTGTTGGGCTCATAAGCGTGAATCTAATAGAGCAGCTTATCAAATATTACAGTAAAACTTGTAACAACAATAAATTATTTTCCGAAAAATATAATGGCTCCCGGGAAAAATCGTAAGCGTTGTGCTGACTCAGATGGGTATACGTACGTCCCTAAGAAGAAAAGAAAACTATCCCCAAATTGTAAGTTGGCTTATTTTATTAGATATCAACATCATTAAAGATAGCTTCCTTAGTTGAAGAGGAAAGTATTCGTATTTCGGTCCCTCAGCGAGAACCCGAGAGGTATGCATCGTCAAATGATTTTCATAATTTATTTAATGAGGGAAAAGTTGCACCAAAATGTAAGTGGAACTCAATTTATCACTAAAATCATATACTACAGATATCACAATATTATTCTTCACAGATAACACACTGCTTCCGGTTGGTTATGCACAAACACAAATAATAAGTTCTTATGATACAAATCCAGCTCATTCTTCCCGCGAATCTCATTTTACATCATGTGAGAGAAAACCACCTGCTGCTCTGAATGAAGTTCTCATTGCTTATAAAATTCATGAAATAATTAATAATTTATCGAAATTTAAAAAAAGTGCTTCAAGTGTTAACCATAGCAATAACTCGAAAGTTGTTGCTTCACCCCAAAGCCTTCATAGTCAAAGTAATCCAGAAGGTAAGTTGATATATTAATCTAATCATTTATGTTTTAAGATAATGAATATATTACTAATTTAGTGTATGAATGGGATTTTCATAAAGTAGTTGCTCCGCAAATTGGCGTGAATGAAGACCTCGCAGAGAAAAAATTATTTGAAGTTATACTAGATTTAATAAAGCTTAAAATGCGTTCTGGAGTCACCGATTTGGAGGCAGATGGTGTGAAACATATACTTCATCATATTGTTGATGAATATGCAAACGCAAGTGAATCAGATGGCACCATAGACGATAATATGGATGATAAACCCGGATGCTCTCGATGGTTCCATCCTAAATAGTTTGTGTTTGTGTAAAAATATTTTGTTATCACTTGAACATTAGAGAGACATCAATCTATATCAGTATTAAAAAGAAATATTTGTGACTTACCTCCGATCTAGTTTCTTACAAAGTTCAAGTGACATTTATTTATATATAAATTCATAAAATACTGTATTCATTTTCGAATATTAATCTTTTAATATGAATTACCAAATTATTTGTAATTGATAGGTTAAGCATTAAGTAATATTGAGCTTGTGCTTCACCTTTGACATTCAATTAACTTTGATGATGACATTTTCGCTTTTAACGCTTTTAATTCCAGTTGGAAACTACTGAATAAATATGTATGAATGAGTAACAAAAGTTACCATAACTACAATTCTTATAAATGAAATTCAATTTTTAATATTTGCATGAAGACTCTATATAATAGTAATAATAGATTAATATTTAATAATTCAACTTTTATTCAAATATCTAATATTATTAGAGAGATTTTCTGTGAATTCAAAATCGTAGTTTAAACGTTTTCAAAAAAGCTTTCGAAATCTCAGTAGCTCCAAAAATTCTTCATCAAGGATTCACTTAAATTCCAGCAAAACATCCATTGGGTGTTTTGTCTGATTTAATTCACTGGTACACTCACTGAAGGAATGAAGTAGAATTGTTTCACAATTTCATGACATCGAAAAGTTAATGACTTCAAGAAGTTGGGATCGTAACTGCAATTAGTGTGAAATTAAAGGATGACTGCATGTTATATGATAAATATTTATATTTTTCGCTCTTAAAAATAAATTAATTCCATTTATAAATTGAACATATTTTAAATAAATAAACTAATGCCTGTTGCTGATATTTGTTAAATAATAATAAAAAAATATGTAACTAAATCTGGATTGACTGTCATAATGCTTTTCAATTTTTTTTTTTTTTTTTTGTTTCGAAAATGATTTTTAGCAGTTGAACCGCTCGAATCATAAATGAAAAAGAGCAAAATCAGCTTATCTTAACAAATCAGGTTTGAGGAAATATATTAAAATTAAAATTGCTTACATTTAAGTACTTATATTAACCGTTAAATTTTAAGAAAAAATTTTTGCAGAACATGTCCCTAGATTTTAATTTTTTATATTTTATTAAGATTCAGTATTAAATTTTACTGAGAAATAAAAACTTTGAAGATGGCACTTTTTTTTTTGTTTTTCTTTTTCTCCCGCAAAACACATTAAGCACATGAGTACTATATTTCCGATGAATTAATTTTCAAAGAATATGCTACAAATATTATTATGTGATATTTTTGGTTACCATTTGCAATAAAATTCTACATAAAGTGCAGAAATTTCCGGACAGTAATGTCCTTACAAGTATTTTTTAAAAATTGATTTCACCTTCACCTCAACCCAAAAATATACACACGATTTTGCAGTAAAAAAAATAAGAGGAACATATTAAAAATTTTTCATTTTTTATTTTTTAAAAAATAAATATTTCGAGCGCGGTATTGCTTTTAGAATTAATTAAAAAAATTAATTTATCAGGCGTCCTTCACGTTTCTGATACGCACTGATACGCAAAATTTTTCCTTATTATTTCTGAATCGAATTTACCATTAAATCCTATCTAAATGTAAAAGTTCTTAGGACTTTATTCTTCTCAGAAATATTTTTATTAAATAAATTAGTTTCGCGTCATTTCTATTTTCATATGACGAAACTGAAATTTTTAAAACTCCCCCCGATGACTCTTACAATAGCGATGAAGAAGAGGATCCGCATCAATTTTAAAAAAATTGGTCATTTTCATTACTATCTGATCTCTCTTTATTTCTCACATCTAAAATTATATTGAATTTATGTATCTTTCATTATTACTTCTACATGGATGTGTAGCATTTAGCAAAGCCTCAAACACTACTATTCGTCAGCTAGAAATTCCACAAAATCAGGCTCTGAGAAGACTTTTCAAAGTATCATGGTACATTAGAACGAATGACATTCTAAGGGACCTCAAGATTGTTCTGATCAAAAAATACATAAAGGATAGGGCCCTGAAATTATTTGCGAAAACTGACAGACTTACCAACACCGCGTTATCGAATCTCAGAATAGTTACAGGCTCATCGGCGAGGTATGCAGATCTGAGTTCAATTATTGCTTAATTTGATGAAATGATAACCAATAATCCAGTGAAGGCGTATTGAGGGGCTTTGAAGAAACCTCGCAGTTAATAGAGAGTAAAAGTGCTCAAGTGCACTGACTCAACTAGCTTCAACAAAATAATTAAAATTGTATTTTTAGGAACCAAGTTTCTATTTGAATGAATTCTTACACAATCGCTACCTTAGTAAGTCACTTAACTAAGTACTTTTAAAGAATTTCACACAAAAAATTTTGAACTACAAATCAGTAAAAAATCAAGCACATATTTTTTAAAGCAAACTACTTTCATAACCAAATCTTGTTAGCAACAAATATTGCCATAAATTTAACAAAATTTGGTCTTATGTTTTAACTTAAAATTGCGCTACACATTTGAACTGTATATTAAGTTCTCAAAAACACCAAATATATTTTGTGAAAATAAAAAAATTGTATTAGAAAATTAATTTATTTTATTTTAACAACTAACTAACGAAACTTATTATATATAAATACTGTAATAGTCATTTTCATTGCAGCGCCAGTAAGCTGAACCAGAACTGGCTGAGGTCTCTAATATCATCAGGTTTTACGATACTTAAGTAACACAGATTAATGTTAAAGTCAGTACTCGTATGTAAATGTGTTCGCTTCTTTTCTAAATAGATTTTGTTACTTGATGTCTACCTGACATCAAGTAATATCTAAAGTATAGAAAAATATTTGAAGATTTTATTTACGGTAACTACTGAATGTTATTCCTTTCTTTGTGGCGTGCATATCTAAATAAGATAATGTTATAGCATCTAGATTTACATTCTCATCGACAACTGATGACTAATAATTTTCTTTGCAATTGAAATTGAAACTGTAGTTATTCCCAGTGATGGTGAATTTATAGGGATTGCAAAACAACACTACAAGAATAAATCGTTCCACAATTTTATCATTGATTGATTTTCATTAACAATAAATATTCGATATATATAATATATACATATATTTGACAATATACATTTGATTTATAGATTTGATATATTGATTTGATTATATGTGATAAGTCCTTACTTCATCCGATTAAATACTAATTGAACTCAGATCTTCTCTCTTCTAGGGGAGAGAAGCCTGCCGGTTTTCGTAAATAGTTTTAGAGCTCTATCCTTTATTTATTTTTTTATTTGGATCCATCTTGGGTTCCTAAGGATACCATTCGTTCTAATATATATATATATATATCTATATATATATATGAATATAAAATTCTACTAGATTATCAGAGTCTAATGCGTCTAATGCTTTTCATGGGGGACCACGGCTAAAGTATTGAACATGTGTTTTATTCTGAGAGTTGTGCTGCAATAGTTATTGAATTTCGTACAATTGTATAGTACTTTATGCAAACTGTAAGTTTTGTAAAGAGAATGAGGAGTCGGTCACACATGTGCTGTTAGAATGCTCTGCAATAATGCACATACGAAATAGGGTGCTAGGAATGTATATTCTTACAGAAGAGCCAATAAAACTCTGTAAAGTAGGTTCTATACTATTTTTTATTGACTCATCAGGGCTTAAAGAACTACTCTAAGCCCAGAAGGGGGCACAATAGACCGGACGGTCGCAGTGCCACATCCCCTAACAATAATAATATTGGTACTTTATTGATTATATCTTTCGGTTCGATGTCGTTTAACTATAGAATATTTTGACTTGAATTAAGCACCTCCAAATTTGTTGTGCCTGCCGCTGGTAAACCAGGAGGACTAGCTGGTGATCGAGTACCACTTGGAGACAAAATTCAATTTCGATTTGAATTCCTATTTAATTAGTCCATATGTAGTGCCAATCAGCGAATGATGAGTTCATAGATTGATGGTTAAAAGTCGCTTCTAAACTAAAGGCAGACGTTCACCCTTAGCAGTTTGGCTCCCAAAAAGGCACTAGGGTTCTTTATTTGTTGGGTCGCGCATAGTTTCCGTACTCCCCCTAGACCGTACCAGCATGGGTGGCCTAACCGGTAGCTATGCTTCCACTGGCAATGTTCTTGGGTTTCCGACATGTATTGTGCCCCTTCATCACCACAAGGCGACAACTCGAAAAGTATTGATTATATTAATGCCATTTAATGAGGTAGTATTCTTAGAGGTTGTCGAAATAAAACAATTTTTCATTACTGTTAATAATTATTCGGAAATCGGTTTTCGTTGTTTGATATCTCTGTCTTTCAATAAAAATGTAATGGTAACCAATTTTGCAACTTGAATACTTTTCTCTTACTACCTGTAGATCTAGACTTATAAATAGTAGTCCTGTCATGTTTATCTAAATGATTATTGTCTTCGGCGTACAAAACTTAATGATTCTTTTGAATTTGTGCCTATAAATTGCATCAGCTGACCACTTTAAAAACATTGGGACTAATCTCTGCAGATACATTGCAATGAAAACTGTTCACTATAAATTCCCTTAACTGCCAATATGGCCGTAAGTTATGAGGAACTCGTATTTGATTTATTTTTCATATTTTTATTAAAAAATTTTTTTTATTTTAATTAACTTTTACAATTTTCATATAGCGAATATATATTTTATTTCGATTAAAAACGTAGTCCGTACGTAGTGCCTTTGCAATGGTCGTATTGACTTAGTGAAAGCCATCGTCTCCAAAGCATGACCGTTGTTGCATTTCGGGCACGAAGGATGTTGCATGTATCTTAGTTTAAAACATCAAAAAGAAAATATGAAAAAAGGAGATGGAAAAGGGGAAATAAACTAAAAAAATTGAAAAAGCATACAAAAATCTGCTAAAATATGTGGCACATGCTTAAAATGTTGCACGTGTTCTGTGCAGTTTCTTTTAAGTTTGGTATTTTTAGTATTTCCTGTAGTAAAACTATTTTTATTGCCGCAATATTTCGTTGTAAATAAATACACGTAAACGTTGGACTGCAGCCAAGTGATTCTTTTTGTTAATATTTTTTTGTTTTATTTTTCACATATTTTACAAATTTTTTCTTAACACATTATTCTTCTGCTACGTGCAATTAAGGACATTTTTCACATAATTTTAGTACATTTCTTCCTTACGCTGAAATAACTGCGAAATCATAACAATCTTTATTGATACATAAATTTGTGATCCAAAAGTTATTTTAATATTCTTCTATAAATTATAAATAAATAATAAAGACGCCTTTTTATAGTGACACCGGAATGATTTCATTTGATGATTTCATTTCTACGATGGAATTAAAAGTAGACTTACTATCAATATACCTTCTGCTCAAAAAGTACTCGGATTTTGTAAATAAAATACACAAATTTAAATTTTATTCCAAATTTATTTTAACTCCTTCAAAATATGCTCCTTCTGAAGCGATACACATATGCGAATGCTTAACCCAATCTTCCATACACTTTTCGTAGGCCCGCGAAGGTATAGCTTTTAGTTCCTTCAGCGAATTATCGTTTACCGATTCAATCGACTCAAAACGCTTACCACGAAGCGGCAATTTGAGTTTCGGGAACAGGAATAAGTCGCACGGATTCAGATCTGACGAATATGGTGCCTGAGCGATGACAGGCACCATAATAGACCTTGAAAAAGGTCTATTAGGAGTAGTTAATATACAACAAAATCCTGACAGAAGGTACAAGATGGGGAGATTTAACGATATAGACATAACCACATCAGATCCGTAGCCAGAAATGTACTGTGTAATGTCAGATATTAAATGTATTACGGAATCCGGAATCAAAACGATCATCATCTGAGTGGACTGCAGCCGGTTAACCACGTCCGTAGCGTCCAAAGGCACAACAGTCACAGTCAGCTGAGAAGGTTATGGTTTCCGTCGTATTTTGAGATGCACATAGTATAATCTTCATTGACTATCTCGAAAAGGGAAAAACATTTCGACCATCAATAGTAACTACTTCACGGCATTACTGAATAGTTTGAAAGCAGAAATAGTGAAAAAACGACCACATATGGCGAAGAAAAAAATTTTGTTTCACCAAGACAATGCACCATGTCACAAGGCAATAAAAACGATGGTAAAATTGCACGAATTATACTTCGAATTGCTTCCTCATCCACCGTATAGTCCAAATCTGGCCCCCAGCGACTACTAGCTTTTCGCTGATCTCAAAAAAATGCTCGGAGGTAAGAAATTCATCTCAAATGAAGTAGGAATTGCTGAAACTGAAGCCTGTTTTGGGGTAAAAGACAAATCCTTCCACAAGTACGGCATCGAGAAGTTAGCGAAGCAATGATTGTATTGCCCTTGAAGGATATTATATTGATGAGTAAAATATATTTTTGGCAGAAAAAATTTGTTTTTCCTGTACGATTAGGATATATAATTTATAGTTTAAGTCGTCTGTCGGAAACTGTTATGTGGGATGTCACTATATTTTACTCGTATTGAAGTAAATGGAGAAAACTTTTATAAGTTTTTAAAACCCCATTATTCGGGAATACTTTTTATAAGCTGTTGAAATTGTTGTTCGCACTACGAAAAAAGCTGTTTAACAAAAAGCATGCTCTCATGTCGTAAATTTCTATTGAATATATATATATTGTAAATGTTTTAAAAACATTTTTTTATAAAAAAAATCCTTATTTCTTAATAAATTTATATATGGTTTTTCTCAGTAAAATTTTTTATTATAATTAAACTTTCGAGGAATGTTTTGAGCACCCTCGAAGTGCGAGAAGTAGATATGATAGATATTTTCTGTCTATCATATCTACTTCTCGTACACCTTAATAAGTCCAAGTGATTTAATATATTTTACACAAACAACTTCAATAATATTTAATAACTAAAAGTAATGCGGAATGTGCACTCATTCGTACTCAGTTTATGTGTTGCGTTACTAGATGCAGTTAAATATTTACAACATTTCCTATCAAATTCATCGCTTAAAGTCATTTCTCTTTGGTACTTGAAATTGTTTGCGAAATATGTTGACCTATTTTGCATATTCAGCCAGTACCTTTGCCAAGTACATGCGTGTATATTCAACAGTTCATTTACGGTGGTAGCAACATAAGTATTACGATCGCAATTGAAACGTTATTATTAAGTTGACGAGAGAGTGACGATAATGTTGATTTTCAAAGTAATCATCAGAGCAATAATCTTTGCTGTAAGTCTTGTGAAATACGCAAGAGTTATTAAATTATGGGAAAAATAAGGACACGAAAGATATATATAATAAATAATGTTAAATACTATAAGAAAATGTTTGTAAAATATTCGTAAATAAATTATTTTGCTATTTTAATTTAAAAAATGTTGTTGTTTTACACCTTTTAACACTGCTTTAGTAATGAAAATATCAGCAGATATAATGATTAAAAAGTTTCACCACAAAAAAAATAATACAATAAATAAAATAGTAGGCTACGTCAATACCTCAAATCGTGATAATACCTATAAGAAAAATTAAAAATCTTAACGCAAGTAGAGATTAAGCTAGCATCTACACAAACAAGTTTTTCGCAAGTTTCGAATGTTGTGATAAAAATTTCTTTGACAAGCTGGAGAAATTTTTTATATATTCGTGAAAAGTGATAGTCTATGTAGTAACTTTCTCAAAAACCTGCTAGTGTAGACACTGGAAAATAATAAATAATATATATTCATAATATATATTCATGCTTCAGAAATTATGAATCAAATCTAAAATTTTGTTTCAGTGTTGTTTTGAAATAACATGACAATAATGTACAGCAAAAATACAGTCAAAAAAATATTCTTCATATACGACAGCTCTTGACACAATTCTGACTAAGGCACTGTATCCCAAAGCCATTAATTATTAATTTGTCATTTTAGATCATTGACCGGCATGTCCTTTTCAATGCTGAAACGTCTAGTTATTTCCTATATTCACAACACCGTTTCCTTAAATTGAAAAGCGAATTTTTCCGTAAAAGTTCTTACCGGTGAATTATCAATGCACGTCGTTACCAATAATACGGCTCATATTAGGTATGTAAGTCGTCTCAAAGTTAATCAGTCAAACAAGGAAATAAATAAAACTTTGACGATATGAAAACTTTGACGATATACAAGCAGACTTATCAGATTTATAATATTGCGGATTGAAATATAAACTCAAAGAAATCTAGAAGTCGTTACTATAACTTCAATATTCTATGACCCAAAAACAACAACAAGACTGTCAAGTTTTACAAATTTATTAATTAAATTTATTAATTAAATGATTAATTAAAGTCTTTATCTAAAAGATATTACAATAAGTCAGTTAATAGCCTAAGTACGAGGACAATAATCTAATCTAATTTTTGTAACTTAGTTGCAAAAAAATAATATTATTATTAGAAGTGTCCATAGTCTTTTTAATATATGAGATATATTGTGTTAACCCTGACCTGGTATGACCTAGGCAAGTTAAAGCCTAGGTTGATAAAAACTCATCATATTCTCTGACTGAAACTTTTTTGGTTTAATGAAAGAGAAATTAAGGTATAAGTGCATTTCACAATATTTTCAGATAATAAAACATGAAAGATAATACTTGGCAGGACCAAATCCAGTTAGGTAGTCATTATCTGCCTAACTTATCATTTACTGCTCTATTTAAAAATTCCGTTCTAGGTAAATTTTGTCAGTGTTTTTGTTTTTCGAACCTCAAGGGCTTATTCGTATTTTCGCAAATACTTTTAATTAAAATTTTTAACAACTGATAGAATTTAACAAGTAAATATCTCAAAGAAAGGCACGGATTGTATGAAGACGTGTGTATAGACTAATAGTCCTTCAAGAATCGCAGACTCAGAAGCTTAAAAATATGAAGAAGAGGAAAATATTTTAATATATGTAAAAATTAATTAATTTCATTAAAAAATATTACATATTTTAAATATAAAAGTGAATGTAGGAACTTGTACTCTGCTAGCACTTTGGGGCTTACTTTAATGTATCTAAAATTTATTTATAAAATATGAAATATTCATACTTATACTTGCACCAACCTTAACTGACTTATGATACGTTTATGGATATTTATGGATATATGTTGCGAATATTATAGTTACATTACTACATGCATATGGTTCATTAGTGGGTGTGTATCGGATACGGCAAGACATTTGCATATGTTGCATACTTCGTAGTACATAAACGCTGATGCGGAAGTTTTTATTGCTGTGAAGCACTTTTTCAAGTTCAATGGAGCGCATAACTTGCAACTTAAAATATTGAAAGCATTCCATAGATTCATATACACAGTTTGTTTCCTATTTACATAGCCCCAATCAGGAAAGTGTTTTCTATAATTTTCTAAGTAAATATTTCAGGATATTAAACTTTTGCTAATATTAAAAGAATGTGGATGCATAAATTGCGTTGCATATTTCACTGCTCAAAAGGGGTATTCACAGGATATGAAATAGTATTATAAGAATTTCTGAATGTGTACGTTAGAATAATAATATGTTGATACCTTGCTGGATGCGTTCAATAAAAATAAATTTTAAATTCTTATTAAAAAAAAATTGCAAAAGGATTAGGAGATTTCAAAAGGAACCATTATTTTTTGGTATAACTAAATTTTTTAGATGTATTCAATAAAAATAAATTTAAAATTATTTTAAAAAGAAAATTCTAAATTTTTTATTGTTTTGTTTTAGGCCTTCTTCCTCCAACTACTGTTTCAAATATCTTTTTCTTTGGAGCATTTTCATTGACTCTTACGACATGACAAAGCTGGATATTAATTTACTGAATTATAACAATGTCGTGTTAAAGCTCGTACAGCTTTATCGGATGCGATAGACGTCGCCAACTCATAAAGAACCAAGATCTTTCTCTCGAACACTTTCAGTACTGCTTCAACATTCTGTTATAAAGTTTATTACGGCGGTGGCAAGATAAATGAAAACCTTAATAGATTCGAAAGTATAGTCGCCAGAAAATAGCAGGGCGTCAGAGCGAAGCAAAATTTCTACCATTAAACGATATATACTTTGTTTTTTCCTTATTCACCGTTAAACATATTTTTGCAGATTCCCTTTTCTAGAATCTTGCCCTTTTCTAAATGTGAATTTACTACTATATTACTAGTATAAAGTATAAAAAGTATAAAAATACTTTTGAGAACACTAACGTCCTTAAAAGTTTTATTTTTATGTAGAATTTAATGGTATACTCAATTCAGAAATAAAAAGTAAAAGTTTTTGTATAGTTTTCCTTCGAAAATTGATTTCATGGTACTATGGTGCGTATGAGTAATGTGAAGGAGACCTGATTAATTAATTTTTTTTAATTACTTCTAAAATGAATATCACAGTGGAAATATTTATTTTTGAAGTAGAATTTATAATTTAATTTGAATCACAAATAAAAAAAAAAAATTTGTGTGACATATTCCTTTATTTTTTTTTACTGAAAAATCGTGTGTATATGTTTGGTGTGATATGAAGGATAAATAAATTTTTAAAAGTACTTCTAATTATAATATCGTCCTGAAATTTTCGGGTTTTATGTAGAATTTTATTACTAATCGAAATCAAAAATATTATATAAGAATATATGTAGTATATTCTTTGAAAATTCATTCAATGAAAATGTAGTACGCATGTGCTTGATGTATTTTGCGGGAGAAAAAAAAATATTAAAAAATCTCCAAAAATGATAGCATCACAAAAATTTTTATTTCGTAGAAAAATTTAAAACTAAATCTGAATAAAATATAAAAAATGGAATCCCAGGGGATATATTTTAAGAAATTTTTTTTTTTGAAATTTAATAGTTATTATTAGTACTTAAATATAAACAATTTTAATTGTTTAAACAATTTTATAAAAGTTCAATTAATTATCTTTGAAACGCTGTAATTTTCAAGTTTCTACCTTTTATAGAACTTGAGATATAGCCATTTGAAAATGTGTCTACAATGCCAATTCTCAAAACCCCATGGGTCCATATCTCCTAGGAAAAAAATCACAAAATTTTTTCCCGAGATACGGGTCTTCTTATTTTATGAAAGGAGCTCATAAAAAAAAATCGGAGAAATCGGAGAACATGAGGTCACTTTTTGCCAAAATCCGTCCGGTTTGTAAAAGAATGACCCATATACAAGAAATATATAGTCTCACCACAAAAACTATCCGTCTATTTACAAAATTAGTCCTAGGACTGAAATTAACACTTTACCTTATAAACATGCTCAGCTACAAATATATGAAGATAATTGTTAGTTCTAATAAATCATTTTTTTTCTAAAGTTTTCCTATAGTCGAAACAACTCACCTCGGCAATTCTATCTACTGCAACTGTCAAAAAATATGGGATGACTTCTTCATACACGAAAGTTCGGAAACTTATCATATATAAACGAGCATTAAAAATAATTATTCCAGAAAGATTAATTATGCTTTGCATTTGGTCCCAGACGGTTGACAGCATTAACCAAACATAGCAAGAATAACAGCAACAGCAGCAGCAGCAGCAGCAGCAGCAATGTGCAGCAATAGTAGTGACGTCAACATTAAATATTTTAGCATCAATTAGACTGAGCAGCCCAAGGATAAACAGCAAATGGAAAAGCGTTGGGATATTAATAAAATCTAATTAAAGTTGTTAGGCTACTGTTCCTGTTCCTGTTATTGTTATTGTTATTATAGTTGTTATTTTTGTTGTTGTAGTTGCTTTCGTCCTGCGGTCGCACAGCGCACAATTGTGCACTTCATTCCAGTGACGCCAAATTCATTTACAAAATTACTAAAGCGAATTTTATTCAACATTTACTAACAAGTTGCTCGCAAAGTAATTATTTATCTAATATAATTAGAGTAATTGTGTAAAGTTTCTAAATGCAGTTAATCACTTAATTATACCGTGAATTAGTTTGTTTTTTTATGTAATACATTAATTAAATTTGCTTGATTTATGGTCAAAGAAGCAAACTATAAAATTAAAATAACTTCATTTCGTTTTTTTCGCTTTAGTATCTGTTTTGAATGCAGCACCTATACTAATATTCCTTTTAATTAGGATATGTGATTAACTAATACAACTACAACAGAGTATAAAGAATAAAATGACATTAGAAATACTTTAATTTTATTATCACAAAACAGATTTAAAGGAACTCTTCTTTAAAGTACTGGACATTCAATTAGTTTGATTGAATATAGCAAATTATTAGCTGCAGTACCCACATTTACCATACATATAAAAATTTTAGAAAGAAATTAATACAACTATTACCAAACTCTATTTAATTATATACTTAATTAATTGTATATATCTGCTGAAAAAGAATCCGGATTTTATGTTTGTTAACTACTAGGTACACCCTTTCTTGACATATGGTACAAATTTGAGCGCCATCTTTCAATTAGTTTGTTTACAACAACTGTTAATGTGAGACTACCTCAAGTGCATTTAGCGATTTTTACTATGGTAAATTCTTGTTGTACGCGATTTTTTGACCAAACACCCAAACACGGCACCACTGTCACCACTCGGGCACCATATTCGTCAGATTTGACTCCATGCGACTTTTTCCTGTTCCCGAAACTCAAATTTCCCCTTCGTGGTAAGCATCTTAAGTCGATTGAATCGGTAAAAGAGAATTCGCCGAAGGAACTAAAAGCCATACTTGCACGGGTCTACGAAAAGTGTGTGGAAGATTGGGTTAAGCGTTGAAATATGTGTATCGCTTCAGAAGGAGCATATTTTGAAGGAGATAAAATAAATTTGGAATAAAATTTAAATTTATGTTTTATTTACAAAATCCGAGTACTTTTTAAGCAGAAGGTATTAAGGGCAGGTATTTGTTCTCAATAAATTCTATTTAAAATGCAAAAAATCTAAACTCTGTGTCAAACTCTGTGTTAATCTATAGAGTCTAAAAGTCTATTCGTTCGCATCTCCAACAAAAAAAATTTAAAATATATTCCTTTGATTTTTCTTTCTTTCTTATTAAAGAGAAAGCTTATGACCATTCAAAGTGAACGGTGTGAGCATTTAAGAATTTATCTTAAATATCAATACCCAAAATTCCATATGTCTGTATGTTTTAGAAAAAAAATTAAGTACCTTTTTCTAAGATATGGGTCTATTTATTTTACTAAAGGAATTTATAAGAAATCATTTGTAAGAAACCGTTTGTAAAAGAATAGTGCAAAGGTAACAATTTATGAAGAATTTCTTGAAGCCTGCACATATTTTTTGTTATGCTTGGAAATTCAATTTCAACTTTTTGAATCTAAACCCAAAAAACACGGCTTACAATCCAATTAACTAAGTTTAAGAAATATAAAATATACACTCAAATTAATGGCGTTTATTATTATTTATTTATTATTTTCTATTTAAAATTAAAAGTAAATTAAAAACATATTTGTATAATACAACAAAAATTTCAGACAATAATTTATTTGTAAAATGGTTTTAACTGTATGAAATTAAAACAATTTACTATATTCGGCTAAAAAATACTTTAAAGTAAAGAAAGACAGTGCTTTATACTTAGCACTATTTTTGTAGAAGCTATCATAACTACTATATAAGTAGCATATGCATCTTTCGTAAAGATGAATATGAACCTTTAATATAATATGTCAACAAACATCTTAGAATAGATTGGAATAATAATTTGGTACATCACTAGCCTTTAGTTTGATAGATTGTAATTTGTAATATATAAAAAGTTACATTAATATTATAATATATATAATATAAATATATATATTATATATATACATATATATGTATATTATTATTTATATATATATATTTGTATATAAATATATGTATGTGTTATATATATATATATATATATATATATATATGTATATATTATATACATATATTATATTAAAAAAACTTGTCGTCGGTAAAGTATGAATTGCATCAATTATATATTAAATTTTATTAATAATCTTTTCAATATGAGTTTACAGATAGTCTTAAATCTCAGTAATAATTCATGGAAATGTTCCTCATATTATTTACGTTATTTCGACACGTTTTCCTTTATTAATTGTATGTAGACGTGCATTTAAAACTGATGTTTGTTATGCATGATAATTTTATGTATTATTAAATTATTTCGGATATTTTCTCCACTAAATAATGTTCAAATAATAAGATACTAGTACAAAATATATGCTCAAGAACAATTTAATGAAAGCTGCTAGATATCAAATTAAAATTTTAGCTAAACGAAAAAAACGGTGTACCAACAAGATGAGTATAGAAAAAACATTCATAGGATGCCAGTGCCAAATTTGCTTCATTTCGATGATAAATATGCATCCCGTTCTGGAAGATCAATAAAAACTGGTAAATATGTAGGCATTAGTTGATACGAACGGATAGATAATAACTATTCAGATCGTTGAGTGACTAAATTAATAAAATTTGATATGCTAAGGTTTGTGCTCCTCAGCTTTTTACAGACAGAAATTTAAACTGTTCCGATAATATTTGTGGGTTGCTTCTGAACAATAGTGACCTTTTTCATTTTTGATGAATTATTTATAAAAATGTTAAACGCAAAATATCATAGAGTAATTAAGTTAAATGACCTCAAAGCCATCGTTTCTTTTAAGCTTCTGCCGAACAACACATCAATCAATTCATAGGCATTATTAGTGATTCGGGACTAATCTAGTGACTCGCTTAATTAGAAATAGCAGTAGTGAACAGTTGAGAAGGTTAATGCTCAACTACGATAAAACCAGAATACATAAAAGTACGGTAACTCACCAAAAGCTTTGACGGTTTGTATGGGACACACTGCTAGCCCACCATATTTTTCAGGTCTGGTACCTTTTTATTAATAATTCTTCCCGTTTTTACAATAATTTTTTTTTTTGGCTGTAAAATTCTTGCTTTCCATAAATAGGCTAAAAGCCATCTGAATCAGTTTTTCACCAATGAAACACAAAAATTGTATGCAAATAAAATTGTACTGCTGTCAGAAAGATGGCACGAGGTAATGTAGAAAACCAATACTATGTAATTTAATGAAATATTTTTTACTATAAGAAAATTGAATTCCATTTTGATTAAAGAAATGCAAATAATTTTAGAAAAATTTTATATACAGTATTTATATAAACAATACATGCATAATATCGTCGAAATAACAAGTCTTATGATTGGTGTACAACGCGCCAGCATTTATCTTTAAAAGAATATTTATTGGGTATGAACACAAATAAATATAACAAAAATATTTAGTTTAAATATAATTATGTGGAAATATATTTTAATTCTTTATGAAAAACTGAATCCAGTCTGATTCAAACATTAATGAAAAATTAATTTAAAGTAGAGGTGGCAACACTTCAATCATATGTCAAATAATTTTTATTGCATTGCAGCTTTTACCGACTTTACATTGAATATTTAGCATTTGAAGTGATAGATTCTGTTCTGTAGTTTCTGGAGTCAAAATAAAGTTAAACAATGGCATCGACTAGTGAAGATGAAGCACTCGTCCAAGTGGACTTAACAACATGGAGTCTGGACCAGTTGTTTGGAATGAAGCATACAGTTGAACAAGTGCGTGTATTACCAAGATGTCATATTGATGTGGGAACACTTTTTATTTTACTATTATTTTTATAGGAGTGTGCTGTTCTAAAAGAGTCGCAACAAGCTCTTCAAGATTGCAAGGAAAAGTTTGTTGCATCTAAGGAAGCGTTAGATGCAATCCAACCCAATTGGGAAAACCGTGAAGTCTTAGTTCCGCTTACAAGTAGCCTTTACGTGAACGGACGCATTAAGGATCCAAACAATGTCCTATTAAATATTGGTGCTGGATATTATATTGAAAAGGTAATTAAACTTCACATTGGTCTAAATAGTTTTTACCGTACAGTGAGAGATAATGTTGCCCTCGGCTAAATTTATATCAGTTGCTACCATTTAATTATTTATTCATTTAAATTTGCGAAAATAAGTCAGATAAATGATCAGTGAGTGCAATAGTTTTAACCTTAATTATGTATTAACTTTTGTTAATATGACAATTTATTTAAATATTTTTACATTTTAGAACTTAGATGAGTCCAAGGAGTATTTGGAGAAACGAACCGCATACGTTCAGGAACAAATAGAGAAAGTGGAGAAGGTGCGACTACACAAGGTTATGTTTATCGATGCCATCGTTGGGGTTTTAGAAATGAAAAAGAAAGCAGCTTCAAATCAATCATAAATACAATAATATGTATTTTACATATATCATCTTGTATTATTAAAATTTTTTACTAAATTTAATAAAATTGAATAATGTTCTTGATAGTACCTTACTCATAAAATGTAACGCATATATGGCCTATTGTTATATTCCAATTATTTCCTGAATTCTGCGTAATGTTATACGTAATTATAAAAAAATAATTAATTATTAAATACAAGAATAAATTGATTGCAGAAATAATTATTAATATTAAATAAGTGACATTTTTAAGAAATGTTTGTATCTTTGAAACTCAAGTACGATTAACAATTATAAATTCAATATAGTTACCAGTTGACATAGTACTATAGGTGTTCCCTATACAATATGTTATACGTTACGGTACTGATTGCTTGATCATGCTTTACCAAACAATTGGAACTCAAAAATTCGTTTTCGAAAATTGGGCATTGATTTGAATCGATTAATGATATAACGCATTAAATTCTAGGAGATATCTCAATATATGTATATATATATAGAATATATGTACATATATATGTAAATATTTACCTTTTATTTTCAAGAACAATGCACAATATATATCAGAACTCGTTTTTAATTAGATAATTTTATATATTGGGGATTTCTATATTTCTACCATGTAATTTCTATTGTTATGGGATCTATTTTTATCATGTCAAATTTCAGTTTTTTTTTTTAATTTGTATTTCTCTGTCTGTCAAGTATGATATGTAACATATATCGTGGTTAGTTTAGTTGGCAAAAGTATTAAGGCAGTTCCACTCATGTGTCAGACAAGAACAACGCAGATGGGTGTCGCTTTTATCGTCATTTTTCACAGCTGCGACAAATATAATTAAAAGGAAGATTCAATATTCTAGCATAGTTACCTAATCTGTAATGAACTGTGAGTAAATGTACCTCAAGGCTGTTATCTCTACGGGGCATCTGAATGACTGTATTGAATTTCCTTTTAATGGAATGTGGCTAAATTATTTTTATTACAAAGTTCAACATGAAAGAACTCAGTAAAATCTTACATGATTTCAACGTTATGTCGAGATTGTTAAGGTGTTCCGAGTGATTTTCTGAAGCATCTCGTCTATCTAAATCTACTACTTTGCATTACCACAAATGTCGGTTTTAAGGCCTACCTGTTAAGGTTTTACTTAGCATAGAATCCCTGATGTCCTGCTTGTCCTGAATTAGAAGAGAACGCAGAACATATGCTGTTCGCTTGTCCAAATTGGAACATCTAAGAGTGAAATTGGAAGCTGAAATTGGAGTTAGGCGAACCAGTATCAACCGCCAACTTAGTGCCTTTCATGATTACTTTGGCTGACAACTGGGAGATGGCGATTTCGACTAATTCATTATTGACAAGAGAATTAAGAGCTTTAAAACAACTTCGATGGTGAGAAAAGAGGGTCACACAAACAAGTGAACGGTTACTGACGTGACGACCAGACTAACAATTTAAGCTTTTGCTGAAAGACGCCTTTTGATGTATTATATAGCGGTTGTTCCTGAGGCAGTATTCTGTCCGGACGAGAGGTGTTTTTAGGGGGGTTAAAAACCCCTCTGACTAGGCTTTCGAGCTTATCTTTTACCCAAAAAAAGCTTTTATCGTTTAATAATTAACTTGTATGTGCTTTTATATTAATAACGAAAGAAGTTCTTAAAAAAATACTTACGCATTAACCCACTTAAATATTGAGTTAGTTGTTAATTGTTAATCTTAGTAATTTGAGATGGTATGTAATATCAGAGAGCCCTTGTGCAAGATATGCAACATGTCATCTATATAATAGACATATACTATAGCTTTTTGAAAGTTTATGTAAATTTGGCCACAATTAATAAACTGTCTCATGGAATATTTTTGCTCGGCAATTATTTAGCCAGATTGTGCGAGTTGCATTTTGAAAACTAAAATCAGCTCTTAATATGTTTTGTTTGCATCTAGACATGATATATTGATATCTCAGAGGTCTTAAAAATTTGAGCGGTGAAAACTTTGAAAGATGTATGTTCTATGTGTATATGAAGACAAAGAAATCGAAACGAACTTAATCTTTAGTAAAAAAAAAATATTTTATTAATATTTGTTCATTCAATATTTGTGGTTTTACATTAACCTATGCCAGTTACATGTATATCCATGACTGACAAATTTTATGGCGCACGTTGGACAATCATACAGGATTGTGTCAACACTAATACAAATAAAAATGTCAGGAAGTTGTCACATATAAAATTAATCAAAATTTTTAAATAATCCATTTGACTACTGAAGAATATTCTTGATTGGCATTCAACGTACGGAAGCGTGCCTTGTTCAATTTCATCATTTGGAAGATAGCGCTTTACAGTGAGTTCTTTTGGTTTTATTCTTGTGTTTCAAGACATAAACTTTATTGTTATTAAATGCAAATATAATCACTAAAATTAAAATATATTTTGTGCAGAAACTATGATGCCAAATATGGCGTCAGAAACGAACATCAAAAAATTACTATTGTCTGATAAAATATCAATTATTAATAATAATTAATTAATTATAATAGATTATAAAAACTATTAATAATTAAAGAATCAATATCAGTCTGCTTTACACACACACACTTCTAGACATTGTCGAAAGGGTAATAAACATGTAAAATTACATACTGAAATAACACTCAAATATTCTACAAAAAAAGCCTAAATTATCAACGGCCGAAAAGTCTACGAAGCTGCAATGTGTGTCAATGGAGGTAAAAATATATACCTATAATACCTATTTTCACAGTTGTTTGTTTAAGAACTTCAACATAATATTAGGCAGGCTTGATGTGCCTGAATTCACAAATCGAACATATTTAAAAATACATTCATATAGGTCAAACACTGAGAGACAAGTTTGAAGACACCAAGAATCTCGGACTGTCAGCGCGGTATAAGGACTTGTCTGCTACAGTTCGTCGCTTTAATAAAACAAAATATGTACTGTTTATAACATATGTAGTCTAATTGTTTTTATATATGTTTTATAAATATATAAATAGTTAATATAGCCCTATCCAAGCTCAATTCAGCTTACAAAATACAAAAGAATAGCATTCTAGTGATATGCTTATCGTTAAACTGTTTTGTATTAAAAGTACTAAAATAGCATTACAAATCAGATAATGGAAATCTCTCAATACCTTCTTTTCTTCGCAGGCATGCTATAGCTATAATATGCTACTTATTTAGTGTTCATATATAAACAAATAACTTATAGCTAAATTTTACTCAAAGTTTCTTTTCTTGAAATCATAACTTTATTTTTAAAATATTGAATTTACCATTATCTAATTTACCATTATATCTATTTACTATTATAAAGAAATTCATTCCTCAGAGAATTATTCTGCAAAATTAATACTATCAGTTGATCTGCTATTTCGATCACAATAGACTTTATCAGGAATATAAATATTATATTATATAAAATTATACATATTATTGTAATATTATTATATTATTATTATATATTATATTATTTTATAAAAGATAATATTTCTAATATATATAATTATAAAAAACAGAATTCTCATTTACGTGCTAAAATCTGGTTGCTATATTGGAATTAAACAATTGTATTGAATTTGAATGTATATATGGTATACACTACTGTGCTAACGTAAATTGCTGTGGAAGATATTGAAAATTTTATATATACTGGATTATTCAATATATGTACAACAAAGCAGGCTACATACAATCAAATAAAAACCTAACAAATTATGTCATAAATATATCTATTACTAATTGAGTCAATTTTCACAGATAATGGAATACTGAAATTTTCCCTTTGAAATAATTCTGAAGAAGAGAACTAACCAACCTGTCATAAATTGATATTATATTAAATTAAGTTTTTGTTTAACATAATTAGGCGCAAGTAAAAAGTAAGTTTAATACCAAAAAAAATTATTTTTTTTATTAATGCAAATAAATTTTTACTCTAGTCACAATGTTTAAGTTTGCAAAACTTTCCAACAAAAATATATACAACGCAATGTATAACGCAATGCGAACTTGTACTCAAGCTATACCGGATAAGGATCCAAAGCAAATTCAAGAACCGCGTAACCTACGGGAGGATTGTCCCATGAATAAGGCAAAAATGGGGTTAGCCGCATGGAGTATTATGCACTCATTCGCTGCATATTATCCAGAACGACCTACTGCTTTTCAAAAGCGTATGGCCAGGAATTTTTACGAAGCTATACCTCACATGTATCCGTGTGTAACATGCTGTACTGATTATCTCAAATACCTGGAATCTAATCCAGTCCAAGTGAGTTCAAGGTTTGATTTGAACATGTGGTTATGCATATTTCATAATGCGGTGAATAAAAAGTTGGGTAAACCAGAGTATGATTGCAGTAAGGTCGCTGAGCGTTGGAAGGATGGCTGGTTGGATGGCAGCTGCGATCAGGAGTAAATTCATCATTTTTTTCTTTACTGTAAATATGTTTCAATATTATTTACGTATATAAATAAGTTTCTTATTTATCTCAATATATATATATATCGGTATATATGTTTATATATATATGCATATATGCATTTGTGATGCTCACATTTTTGTAAAGAGTGGTTTGTGCTGCTTTAGATGATGTTTAAAGCAACAGCCCATCCATATATCCATCTCCCAACCACCTTACTGCAATCTAATTGCGATATTCCTAATTTTATGTTCACGGCATTATGAAAGTTATATAGCCATGTGCTCATTTCCAATCTCGGACTTACATCTACTTACGTTGGTATTTGCTGTAATCATTAGATCATCTTTCACACGCATACAGGTGTGGTGTGGTTTCAAAAGAATTCCTGGTACGACACTTTTGGAACACTTTAGGTTGTTTTTGATTATATGTAGCAAATATTTAGGAAGCGCTCTTTATATTTCTCGATAAGAATAATCGTTGTGTGGATGATATGGATCCTGTCTTAATTAATACAAATAGTTGAGTAGTAGGATTATTGTTACTTATGATGTGATCAACGCAAATGTATATTATAAATATATTATGTACATATCAACATATATGTTTTGAATTATAAAATAATGTACCATTGTAAACTAAGTTGTATATGTAATGAATAGTCCATTATAACAAAATAATATATTTTCAATAACGAATCTATGATTTGTAAGTTTGTTTATTCAACATAATAACATGATCTTATGATCTTACTAATGAATGATCTTACTAATTTGTAAGTTAATAAATATTAAACACTCTAACATAAGGGCTTAAATTTACTATTATTATAATATATAAAAGTAAAATATATTGTAATTTGTAGTCAAAATAAGTTCAATCTTCCAAAAGTTAATAAATAAGAGTAAGTAAAATAAATATTGTACAATCAAAAGTATATGATACTGTAAGTGCTGTAGTCTTTTATGTTCCAGTAGTTTTCTCTTAGACAAGAGTTTACGTCTTCATGCCGAATTTAAAAATAATGGTCAGTTAGGTATAATTACAAAATATTGAAATAATTATTTTTGTAGTATCCACGTACTATTTAGATCAGTATGTTCCATTGTGAGGCCTACGCCCTACAAGAAAAAAAAATTTCCCACAGTTGCTAGAATCCATTTAAAAAAATTTTTTCCGATATACCGATATTTTTATATTCAAAAAAGGGTTTATAAAAAATTATTCAAAACCAAGGTGATTAATAATACGCTATTATTATTATTCATTTACTTTTATTTTTGCCTACAAAAAGCAAGTTATTACTCGTACAAACTGCTCTTAACATCAAAACTAATTAATTATTGTTCCTAAGCATTGTTTTAAAAGTTGCTATTCAACAAGTTGAGGTCCGGGTTTGTTCTGAATACAGACCTAAGTGTGATGAATTTTAAATAACCAACTTCTCAATAATGTCCATATATCATTTTTTTTCAGAAAATACACCTCAACTTAAAATTCAATAACTTCAAGTAAAAACTTCAATCTTCTTTTTAGTAATCTGATAAATCTTAACTGCCTACTTAATAAACCACTTAACATTCACTCTAATGAAATTTAACCCATTGATCTAAGTTAGGTTCCTGTTCTAAAGTTCATCTATTTTATGTTATTATTATGTTGAGACTAGTTGCGTCAGTGCACCTGAGCACTTTTACTCTCTATTAAATGCGAGGTTTTTTCAAAACCCCTCTTTGCGCCTTCACTAGATTATTGTTTATCACTTCATCAGACTAAGCAATAATTGACCTCAGATCTGCATACCTCTCCGAGGAGCCTGTAACCATTCTGAGATTGGATAACGCGGTGTTGGTAAGTCTGTCAGATTTCGCAAATAATTTCTAGGCTCTATCCTTTATGTAATTTTTTGATGGGATCAATCTTGTTGTCCCAGAGGATGTCATTCGTCCTAATGTACCATGGAACTTTGAAAAGTCTTCTTAGAGCCTGATTTTGTGCAATTTCTAGCTGGTGAATAGTACTGTTTGAAGCTTTGCTTAACGCTGTACAACCATATAGAAGGGACGGACGAATTATTTGGTTATATATCAGTTTTCTGTTCTTAGTATTGAGATTTTCATTTGTAAATAGCGGTTGGAGGTAATGAAGAATTTTGGCGCAGCTAATTCTTTTCAGTTAAACACGTTTAGTCCATGTGAATCGTTTGTTTAACGTGATGCCGAGATATTTAAAGCTATCCGTCCAGTTAATCACCATAACAGCCACTCTCACTCTCGACGGATTCTGTCTCCACTTACGCGTTATTTTAAAACTTATTTTTAGTCTCATTGTAAGAGAAGATGCAATAAATAAATGTATAAGAATATAAAAAAACCATTATTCATTTAGTGCAGATTTTGCAGTCTTGATTTATGTATGAATTAAATTAAAAAGTTGAATTAAGTATGATTTAAGTTAAATAGGTAACTTAAGCTTAACTGAAGTCCAAAAATTACTTAGCCTGAAACAGTTCTAACGTAATCCCGGGGTAGGAGAAGAGCTTTAGGAATGAGGGAAAGCGATTTAGTCCCCGTGATTTGAACACTCTGGTGTTATATGCGGATATACAACATATATATAAATTATAGTATATTCTAAAGCAGCAGCGCTTAACTTTTCAATTCGGTGCAGCTCTTTTTATCGACCATGTAACTGTAACTAACAGCCATTCATTATGTAAGTGATAATCTGTTGCACAATATTATAGTTACATTCATTAAATCTCAATTGTTACCACATAAAATTTAATGAACAACAGTTCCAATATCCACAAATATGCCAGGGCCATTGCATCAATTTTCATTAGGAACACAATAGCGATATGCGTTAGATTAATTTCCTACGGGGCATATCACCTTGCATGCACACATTATTGCAAGTTGATTATTGCCGAATGCAAGTAATGAAATGTCCATGCTTGCTCATTGAGGGCGTGCAACATTTAGCCCGGACACACAAAGGAAATACGCATAGTAGCGTTGGCAATTGCTTGCAAGCTACGTTTAGCAACACCAGCAAATGCGAAAGCGGCAGCACAGCAACATCAAGAGCTAAAGCAGTAAAATATTTTGTTAAATAATAAAGTAACAGCAGCAACTCTTCGATCAAAAACCCTCTCCCACTAACAATTAATTGCACAGCCGCTTGTCTGTGTTGTCCTGCGACTATCGAGGGATTTTACTCCCATGCACACCACATTATGTTTTGTTTTGTTTTTTGTTGCATCCTTCAAAAAGTAGCAGTAAATTTGTTTGGGTGTGCACACAAATTCAAATACCAGGAGTGAAAGTAACAAAATCAAAAAAAAAAAAACAAAAAAAAAAGAACAGAAGCAACACTCTGACGACTAACAGCAACGACTTAACCAACACTGCCAACAGCATGACTACGTCGCATATAGCAGTGCATCGGCATATCCATCCATCATTTATGGCGCTTAATGCTGTCAACGTTAGAATGCCAACAGTAACAACACCAACACCAACACCAACACCGTCATCAGCAACAGCAGCAATAGCAGTAATAGCAGCAGCGGTTGTAGCATTAGTGGCACCGATAATGCATTGCTGCCGTCAACAGTGGCAGCAGCACAATGTGTCACTTAACTGCAAGAGCTGCGAATTGACAACATATTCGGTTAGTGTTGCTGGTGTCTGTTGGCTCAAAGGATGCAGACTGGCTACTAGAAAATCTGTTAGTCATGCTGCAGATTTAATTAATGCGGGTAGATATGTGCTCGTATGTTTGTACACAGAAATGCAATATATATACGTACTTGTATGAGAGTACAAGGATGAACCGCACATGAAAACATGAAAGAGATTTATATATATACATATATACATATATACATATATAAATGTTAAAAATTATTTCTTTTATATTGTTTCTTTATCAATTATACAGTAATTCACTGCTTACCCAGTAAGGAAAATGGTCAGGATGTTTGGTGATATTTGGCTATAATAGATCATTTACCGTCACAACCAAGTTAATAAATATCCCCGTCCACTCTTAATAAATGAAAGACGATGTAAGATTTAAGAAACTACTTATCTAAATGAATGTCGATTTACATTAGATGTTAACTTGAAATTGGTAACTTTAAGAGATTACCTGTGCACTAATTAAAGAATTAGTAAAAATAGCTAAAGCAGGAATTTTGGGGAAAAGTATAATTTTGAGATAAATTAGGTTAAGGAGTTAAGTTATAGTTTATAAAGACATTACGAAAGTCCACTTGAGCTTAAATAATTGTTCGTTGTAGCACCACGAGCTAGGAGCCTAGAGGTCAGCGTGCTAGCATAATCGAAAGACACGACTCACCGTTCAGGTAAAAAATCTAATAATACAATTCAAAACTTAACTAATTCCCTAGTTTTGTAAAGTGACAGCTCAGCCGTATTGAGGCCCTGAAGATTTTAGATCTTGTCCTATCCAATCATGAACACTGACACATAAGTTAGAGCATAATTTCTTTCTGATCTGCAGAGCCACAATCATGACAAAAGGCATTATGGGGTGGACCCAGTTTTATAGTATGTCTTCTTAGCATACAATGACCAATTAGCAACGAAACCGTAGTCCGTACGCCTTAGTTGAAGCAACGGACTAGAATTTTTTTCGTTCACTTTGGACAAGGTTAATCTTGGATTTTGACAACCGGGTTAATCTGTCCAATTTTGTTCAGCTATGTTTTAATGTTTCTGTTTGGTTGCCAGTTTAGCCGTTGCAAGTGGGATACCAATATCTGAGAAATAAGTGTTAGGAAACAGAGTAACTGTATTGGTATGATCGATCATACTATAGTTGCCCGATATGTCAACTCGTTCAGCTGCCCATGTGAGCTGTATACTGTCCTAAATCGTTATGGGTGCGGCGGTAGTGCCTGCCAGAGATTTATGGGCAGGTTAGCTGATCACGATCACAATATTTACATCGGCAATCTAATTGAATTTTTTATATACCATGTTTACAGAGACAATTTTGTCCAAAGACCAATCTTCCCTACTAAGTATAAGAAAGACGAACCCTAGATCGGGGTTGCGCTACCCCAGTCAGTTGAAACAGAGACTGGGAAATTCTGTTTCAGTATATTCGTTATGGGTGCGGCGGTAGTGCCTGCCAGAGATTTATGGGCAGGTTAGCTGATCACGATCACAATATTTACATCGGCAATCTAATTGAATTTTTTATATACCATGTTTACAGAGACAATTTTGTCCAAAGACCAATCTTCCCTACTAAGTATAAGAAAGACGAACCCTAGATTGGGGTTGCGCTACCCCAGTCACTTGAAACAGAGACTGGGAAATTCTGTTTCAGTATATTCGTATGACTTATGCCAATTCTGGACTGGAATTGCAGTTTGTCAAAATATATTATTTTGATCCGAACCCAATTTGTATTGCCAATGGGTCACTATTGATATTTTGAGTATTGGCAACACAGATTGCTGTCAGTGTCATGTGACATTTCTAAACGAAAGTTTGACATTGTTAAACATAAGCTACTTTAGACTTTTTGTAAATTAAGTGTACGCGGAAAAATTGAGATAACATGAGAAAAAACCTTTTGTTGGGTTTCGCTTACTTTGGAAGATCTAAATACTGGATTGCTATTCTGTTTCGGGCTTCTAGAAATAGATTCATGATTTGTCACTGACGTCGCTGGATGTCGCTGACGTGTTTTCATCTACATCGGGCGTATTTTTGCGGCATTTTTTTGCACCAATCAGCACGTTACTTCCTTTGCCCAATTGTCAAGTTGCGGAGAATCCAACAAGAATTAATCTTTCTCACAAGCTAAATGTATATGTAAAATGAAATGTATGCTGGTCCCACTAATGCCGAAGGATGCCTCCATATCTCGTTATATAACTGCATGTGCAGTATTTAACCGTCGTCGTGTCCTGGTGAGTTAACTGATGTACCATGTGAGAGTAGGCGAATGTGTGCACTTACAAGTGCATTACGTGTACGAGGTGGGGTGACCGTTCCATAGTTGTTTTTTCTTGTCCATGTACATGTCCGTGTTTAGTTGTTGTCCGTTCGTTGTGCGCATCATCCCACAGTGTTTGTCACTGGTCACTGTCACTGGTAATAAGTGAATTTCACTTATAACACCCGGCCGGAGGTGTGAATCCGGTACCACGGTGGTTAAGGCCTGACCATTAAGGTTAACTGCTTTAAAGAAGTCTTATGGTGGTTGTGGTTAAAACCCAAATATAAGCAGGTTGAATGATTGTATTCATTTGCAATCATTCGATATAGAGTCGCATTTTCCAACCGGGTGCTGTGACCGAAAGATCAAAGGTGTTAGATAGGCATCGCTCCTCACCAAAGGGGGAAGTTATGGCCAAACACATAACTTCAACTGGTACCGGTGGAATTTTTCGAAGTTCTAATGGGGCGTTCATCGGCGTAATATTCCGATGTGTGTGTGAAAAGCATCGTGCTGTTACCCCTTTACGACAGGTATCCACGTAAAATTTTGGATCGTCATGTCTCCTTTTAAACCGTTTAATTTCTATCTTTTGATGTAAAATTCCATATCAATTAAGTATGTACTATATTCGACTGTGCTATTTTATTTCTTCAAGTTTATAGATATGTATAGATCTATTAATATAGATAGATAGTTGAAAGACTAATAATATGTTTGTAATATACGCAAATATTTGAATTTTGTATAGGTCTTCTTATATTTCTGCTGGGTACTCTCCTTATAAACACTTCCTTGGATATATACAGCATATGCTAACATGTTGACCATTTTTTTAATTAACTGTATACTTTGTAAATTTGTGCTTAAAAGAAAAATATTTAAACAGCAACTTGCGCTGATGACTTCATTAAGCGTGTTTAACTGTAAAAAAATAGGCAACATCGTCCAGATGATGCTCAAAAAGGAGGAAGATATAATCAAGTGGGTGTTGAAATGTTAAATATAGCATTTTTTATAAAAGAAGGACTTGTTGGCATCATATATCGGTATATTTACATATAATACTTTATGACATAAATATTGTAATTATTACGTTTGATTTATTGCTGGCATTACAAGTAAGTTTGTATGGGCATATCAGTATTTTCATATTAAGCATGTATTTATTTAGGGATTTAAGAGTATGTATACATATATATTTAATATTTAATTGTGTACTTATGTGTATTGAATAATATACATAAAATGTTTAGTACGATTAATTGATCTATTTCATTTTCAAATTAATATGAAATTTTATGTGAATCTTATATGATTGTACAAACAAACGTAATTTCCAAAAATGGAACGTATACTTTAAATTTGAAAATCCATAATCCAATTCACTATATGCAGTAATCCTATCACAGCTGCAGTCTTGACTTTCACTTTAAAAATATATGAATGTTAAAGATATTTATAAATGCCCTTCATTTTCGAGCCTTTAACAAAAGCCTGAGTAAATGTCTATAAGTACTTTTAGTACTTAAATGTATTCTTTTATAATAAATCATTGATTTAGTTAGCATACTTCTAAACACTTCTGTGTCTGATTTTTTTTTAGTACCATTGGTTTCATAAATCAAATAATTAATCGTTCCTATTCAAATCTTCCATAGTTCTATGCAATGTTTCCAGAGTTTGTTTATAAGCCATAGTATCCTCATCGCTGATAAAGATAGAACTCTTTTGTAGCACTGCAGCTACACCACTTTTTTTCAATGTTACACATTTCGTTCAGATTATTATGAACCGATTAATAGCAGCTTCAGCTACAATGTAGCAAATCCGAGCAATACCTATATATGCAATGGCTAAAGCAATTTGCTGTTGACAACGCATCATTGCAAGGATACGGTATAATAAAAGTGTCTTGTCGGTTGCGCATGATGCACTCATGATAAAAAATCCATTTTGTTGAGCAGCAACTGTCAAACTAATTTGATCATAAATATTTTTTGGTCAGCAGTCATTAACGGCTCATTGTTCTCAATATAAGCAAATAAGTTAACGTTCTTATCACGTACTTCTGACTGCTCGGCACTTTTAGCTAACCCCGCGGATGGGTAACCAGGCTATGGAATAATGTAATAATAAAGTGGCCAACTTGATATTAATATACACATATGCCCAAATAATTTGATTTATGATTTATTAATGATTTATTACACATTCTTGCAATTAAATTAATGTTCAGATCTTGGTTTTTGTGCCTTATTTGCTGACTTATGTCTCCCGTCACGTAGTTCTTGTATCTTTTCCACAAAGCCGATAACTGATTTAAATAAAAGCAATCAATGTAACTGCGAACTATTGGCGAGTGTCATTTGGTGTGGATCCAAATGCTGCATCAGCAAGTGTCAGGTCCAAATGATTGAAGTCTTCCAGTAATTGTAACTCACCATATGCATCTTGATATATGTTAAACACTTGTCGCTTGTCTGTAAAATATTCCCCAACAACAAACGTGAAACGAAGTACTCACGTTATTTCGATTGAACTGTGTAAAGTCGTCCCAGTACCTTAATCTTGAATACACCTATAATTGTCAGATGTGGTTTGCATCGTCTGTTTGGTTTCTATTATATTGTATAACATTGCCAGAAGTCAACGCAACGTTTTTCAATATTTTATATTATTTACTTTATATTTATTTATTTATTTTTATTTTGACGGCTGCACGTTGCTTGGCAGAACTCCAGGAGTTCAATGTCTTACCTAGCTCAAAATCTTACCTAGCTATAAAATTATTTAAATCAAAAAAATTTCATTTTTTAACGGTTCATGTACAACTTGAATTAAAGCGAAAATGGAAAAAAAAATTTTATAACAGTTTTCGCACAGTTACCTGTATTTAATGGATTGAAATTTTACTCATACTTTGATGCTGTTGAACATTTGATGAAAGCAACAAATGCACAATATTTCTTTTCTGTTATTTTTTTGGAATATTCTCTTACATTTACATAGAACTTTTATTTAAAAAAATCTATATGTAATTTTCTATTTTTTTTAATACCAAAATAATTACCAATTTAAATAAATTTCCGATTACTGATCAAAAACAGTATTTTGCTTTTTTCCTACGCACACGCAGGCAAACTCGTTCTTGTATATAAATCTACAATTGTCCTCAGATTTATTAATCCACAGATCCTTATAAATTACACAAGTGTGTCTTAAGCCAATAAATATATGTGCTTAAAATGAAAAAGTTTTCCCTCCTTAGCATGTTCTTTGTTAGAAGTCATTTATTACAATATCATACAATGTTACCAGTACCGATTATTTTCAGTATACCTACATAGGCTGTGTTTTATGTGTACAATCAAATTTTTGTTAAATTGAAATATAGAATTAAAATATTTGGAAAAACAGTAAATGTAATGGAGAGATTACAGACTACGATTTATGCGGTCCAAGGATTGCGCTCTGGTGTGTTGCAATGTTATGAGGATTTATTTAGTGCAGATGTTTCTGAAGAAACACGTCGAATTGCATTTCTAAATAAATTTCAAGCAAAAGCTGATGATATCAACGGAAAACTAAGGTTAGCAAATATATTATAACATTAAATATGTAAAAAATCGAATGTGAATTTGATAGAAACGTCGAACTGTTTATTGAGAGTTTAGAAACAATGCCAAAGCCATATCCGCTTGAGAAAGCAATTTTCGAGTATTTAGCACTAGAGACTACGCAAGAGCATCAGTCTTTATATGCACCGCTCCTAAAAGGTTACAAATGGATCGAAAAGGTTTTTAGCTATATGTTTAAATTTACAGAAATACAAAGACTTATAATGTTGATTGTTTCCAGTTGCATGATTATAGCTCTTCAGCTTATAATACTTTAAATAAAACTAACTTGCGGCCTACCGAACAACGTGCTGAAGCATTTTCAGATCCAGAGTAAGTTTATATTTATTTAATTTTTCTTAATCTACCTAATTAGAAATAAATAATTGCTTATTGATTTCTTTAGGTTTATAGACAAGTTGTTCAAAGAGATAAAACATCCCCAAACAAATTACATGGTATGCCGACCACATGCCGATAATGCTATTGTTAATGTAAGTTTGGTATTTTATAAAATATAATATTATCAAAACCCCAATATTTACAAAAATGATTTTACATACAATAACTTATATTCATTTGAACAAAAATTATATAGTACCGTTTAAATATGCCAACAATTAAATTTCTAAATCTGAAACTAGATCAAATATAGACGCTTCTGTTAACTTTCAATGTATCTCTTAAACCTAGTAAATTCAATATTCCGAAATCAAGAAGTGATTGTATGCCAAATTTGATAAGCTTTTGATTATTATATTCCAATAATGCAAATACTTTATTAAAGAATTGCATGCTCCATTTTGGTCTCAGTTCATTAACTAATTATAGTCATCCATTCAGTAATTTCATCACCTTGCAAAAATTGTATTTAGAAATGTAAAAATACATTAAAATTTAACCTTCATATCTTAATAAAGTGGACCATAATATAATATAAAGACATAAAAGCTCAATAAAAGCTGCAACCGACACGCAATGGTGAAACGTTCTGTTCTGCAAACAAACAAAATAACTAAGTACTTTGATATATTCCATCTATTAATGGTCTATTGATTGATCTATTATTGCTGTAGTAACCAAACACTCTCTTCTTGGTAAACTTAACAACTGGATTGGAGCATTTTTATTGCCATAACAATTAATCAAATCCTGCTAGGGGGCTTGCAAATGCTCAATTGAGTATGAGCGACATTTTGAAATGACTCCTTTTAAGGTATCTATTGGTATTATCCAATATAAGACATAACTATCTAAATGAAAGAGTTAAATTGGTTTTCCCATCATATTACCGGATTGTTATTATGCTTCTAAATTCTTATTAGTTTTTATAGTGCCACTGTTTTTCATAAAACTCGACTATAATTTTTGTCCGAACCTGTACCTTCAAAGTTATAAAAAATGATCAATTAAACCCGAAATAAATTTCAATTTGTACTTGAAAGTTTATAATTTGTAAATGAGAATTCTTGTTGAATATGTGTTTATTTATTATATTATATTATATTATATTATATTATATTATATTATATTATATTATATTATATTATATTATATTATAATTATATTTATATTATATTATATTATATATATTATATTAATATATATTATATTAATATATTATATTATATATATTAATTATTATCTTATATTATATTATATTAATATTTATTATTATTATATTATATTATATTATAATTATATTATATTATAATTAATATTATATTATATTATATATATAATTATATTATATTATTTATATTATATTATTATTATATTATATTATATTAATTATAGTTATATTATATTATATTATATTATATATATTATATATATTATATTATAATTAATATTATATTATATTCATATTATATTAATTATATTATTTTACACACTACATTATTTAATATATATTATATTATATTTATATTATATTATATTTATTATATTATTATTATATTTATAATAAAATGTAGTATTATTATTTATAATATAATATATTATATTATTTTATATATTATACATTACATTTCATTATTTTATGTATTACATTATATTATGATATATATTTTATTACTTTATATATATTATTTTATATATTATATTACTTTATAAATATTGTTTTATGTATGACATCGTATTATTATTATATTATAACACTTTTTATATTATACTACTTTTTTTATATGGTATAATATAATATACCATACCATATAATATATATTATTTTATATTATATTATAAGATTTTATTATATTATATTATATTATATATTATATTGTATATTATATTGTAAATTATATTATATTGTATATTATATTATATTCTATATTATATTATAATATATATTATATTATAATATATATTATATTATATTATATTATATTATATATTATATTATATTATATTATATTGTATATTATATTATATTATATTATATTATAATATATATTATATTTAATATATTAAATTTTATAATAATTTATTTCATACCATTGTATTATTGCACTATATCGTATTATTTTTTACACTATTATATTATATTATGATATTTTATATGAAACTATATAGTATTATATTACATTATATTATATTATATTTTATAACATTTTATTACATATTAAATTATATCATATTATTTTTTATACTATTATATCATATAATATTATTATATTGTATAATATTACATTATATTGTATTATATTATATTTTATACAATTATATTATATTACATTATATTTTATTATAATCTATATACTATATGATAATACATTATATTATATCATATCATATTATTATATTTTTTACAGTTATATTATATTATATTACATTTTATTTTATTTATTTATACAATAATATTATGTTATATTGCATTATATTATATTGCTTTATATCGTATTATATTACATTATATTATATTTTATATCATTATATTATATTATAACTTATATTAATATTCATATATATTATATTATATTACTATACATGTAATCATATTATATCACTAGATTTTTATTATATTATACTATATTTTTTATTATATTATATTTCTATATTTCTTATTATTTTATATTTCTTTATTTTTTATTTTATTATATTTTAATATTTTTTTTTATTATATTATATTATTTATTATATTATATTATGTCATAGTACTATAGTGTTTATTATATTATATTACTATACATGTTATCATATTATATCACTAGATTTTTATTATATTATACTATATTTTTTATTATATTATATTTCTATATTTCTTATTATTTTATATTTCTTTATTTTTTATTTTATTATATTTTAATATTTTTTTTTATTATATTATATTATTTATTATATTATATTATGTCATAGTACTATAGTGTTTATTATATTATATTACTATACATGTTATCATATTATATCACTAGATTTTTATTATATTATACTATATTTTTTATTATATTATATTTCTATATTTCTTATTATTTTATATTTCTATATTTTTTATTTTATTATATTTCAATATTTTTTATTATATTATATTGCTATATTT
>NC_051848.1:58264375-58364237 GCF_002237135.1 Teleopsis dalmanni | reverse complement strand
TGACATATTCACCTTAGTTCCATTGAATTTAAAATACCACATTTGGAACCACATGCTATTAGTTTTAATATTCCTTTCAGGTAATGCGTTGTTTTTGACTATATACCTTAGATTAGATAGATTAGATTTTAAAATGGAGTGGGAGCTTGTCACCACGTCACGGCATCATTTGAAGACTATTGTGACATATCTACTTTAGTTTCATAGACGAGTAACAGTATGTACCTTAACTTGACCACTTTATTTTTGAGTTCAGAGCTATTCGTTAGAGCTATTTAGGCGTTTACATTTAAAGTTTTGCTTTATTGTATTGTTAGTGAAAGGTTTGTACTATCGTGTCGATACTAATAGAAAAAAGTGGTCTATAATATTCTTAAGTCTTCTCCGGACTAGACATAATTATAAGATTGTAAACGACATTAACATAAATAGTGAGATTTTAATTTCATATACTGGAATTAATCCCCTCTAAAGTGCGCTTTTGAACTTAACATAATAAGTTAAGTTTAGTTTTAGTTTTTAGTTTAATTTTATATAATTTCGCTTTAATACTTAACTTTGTTAAATATTTTACTGTAAAATTCATATTCTTCTCATGTATGTTTTGAGACGTACATGTCTACAAAGAAGCAACCACAAAAAATAAAAAACAAGAATCACAATGAAAAATATTTCAAAATATGATCTTCGGTATATGATTATCATACAAATCCTATAAATATGCTTAAATTATTACAATCGATTAAATATCCTTTAAGGAAACTTAACAAGCCGTTATAAATTTCATATAGCATAACCACTTAAAAATTCTTTTAGCATAAAATTAAACTTAAATTATTGGCAATATTTTCACAATGAACCCATATCAAATTTCTAAACCAATGAACCAATTCGGGCTATTCTCGATTAAGATGAAATGCCTTCACTTGACCACAAACTGAAGGCGTAGAGACACACACACGCACGCTACCTACAATCAAATATACGTACGCCTACTTATGGAATAACAGACACTGGCAAATATACGAACAGACGTAAATCGAAAATCGTTGTATCCTGCCTTAAAATTATTCCTTTTGCTGAAACAGTCCGTATAAATAAAACGAATTGAAAACGTTTCTGAAGTGCACTTTCTATGCTCAATATACGCCAGTATTAACCGATGCCACCAAAGACCAGAAATGATGAAACTGAAGTAAAAATAAAAAAAAAAAAGAAAAAGAAAATTTAGGGAAAACGAAGAAAAAAAAGTAGAATTGAAAGTTCAAAATAAAAAGCACGAAAGCCAAATGTAAGGCACTGAAAGTCAACCCATCCAAAATTTATGCGAAATTCAAGTGTGGCTGCCATGCCATTTTCTGGAAAATAGTGTGTCCTTTTTAGCAAGGATATCAAATAAACGTACTTTGCCATGGTTTGGTTTGGTTTGGTTTGGTTTGGTTTTGTTTGGTTTGGTTATTTATTTATTTTATTTTTTTAAGAGCTTTTCTGGAGTTTATTTTAAGGTACGTGGTATATAATACGAGGAGCGTATGATAAATATTTATGTCCCCCGCAAAAAGGTAAACAAAAACATGTAAAATATTCAATGTTTACCAAGATAACCAATACAAAGAAAGCAAACAATACAACGCAGGGACAAAGAAAACAAAGTGAAAAGCGAACTGAAAAATAGGTTAAGACAGAGACCCACTCGTCGGCCTTTTCGGCCTTTTCAGTTTCCGTACGCACATGTTTATCAATAAATAAACACTTGGCTTAAACAACACTTTAAAATGACCGCAGTTAAGGTTTCACTCATGTTAACTGCACTCTTAATAAACATTTAGCCTTTGATGATTGAGCTGTGCACTTTCTCTCTGATCCAAGGCAAATAAAGGATGCTGTATAAATGTATTTTTTACACATTAAAAAAAAAATATGAGAAAAGGCTGAAGGTTGCTGACGGTTAAACTATAAAAAGCGTAAATTATTTACAAACTCCTTATTAGTGAAATGGTGGAACAGGAGTTTCAACAAAGAAAGACAGGAGAAAACTCTAAGAAAGTGTGAAAAAAAATTAAGGGTAAACGAACTCTAATTCCTTCAAGAGGTTAAGCTTGGTTAATTGACATAAACTGTTAAAAATACAGAGTTTAAAGTGTGGATTTATGTGCCTTTTGGGTATGATTCACTTCTTGAGTACTTGAAACAATTGTTTGACCTAGAAGTAATACAGCAAAAGGGATATAAAAACTTATCCAAAAAAAAAATATTAATAAAAAATAAAATAAAATAAAATATTTTTCATTTTTAAAACTCAAGTTTAAGGAATTTACATTGTCAATAAAAGTTACAGTGCTTTTAATATATATTTACAAACATTTTAGAAATTTGTTTTAATATAAATTCCAAAAAAAAACATAGAAAATAAAGTACAATACTAAATATTTCTTTCTTATAAAGTTACCTGTATGAAATAAGAATTCTCGAAAAATTTTTATTTAAACAAAATATACAGAAAAATAAAAATATAAGAAAGATTTAATAAAGCAATAATTAAAATATATCTGTAAAAACTAAAAAAGTAAAATAAATTATATAAATTTTTATTTGTATTTATATAAATTTATCTATTTATTCATTTTATTTATATTTATACTTATATTTACATATTTATATATTTATATATTTACATATTTATATATTTATATTTTATATATTTATTTATTTATATATTTATATACTTATATATTTATATACTTATATATTTATTATATTATATATATTTATAATTTATATATTTATATATATATTTATATATATATTTATATATATATTTATATATATATTTATATATATATTTATATATATATCTATATATATATATCTATATATATATTTATATATATATATTTATATATATTTATATATATATATTTATATATTATATATCTTATATATTTATTATTTATATTATTTATTATTTATATAAATTTATATTCTATATATTTATATATTTATTATTTACATATTTATTATATTATATATATTTATATATATATCATTATTCATATATTTTATATAAATATATTTGTAATTTATTTAATATATTTATTTCAATTATTTCTGCGCTTAGGTCATAAATTTAACACATAACAATTAAAAAATTATTTTTTAATATAAATTACACCTATAAGTTTGCACTATTTCATTATATATTAGTTAATTATAAATATATTTCATTATGAATTTTTATATTTATTATAACTTTGTTTAATAAACTTAATATTTACACATATTAAATATAAACAAAAAAAAACCAACAAAAAAATTGTATATAATAATAAAACGAAAATCAGAACGAAGTAAAAATAAGACTATATAAAAATATAATAAAAAAAAAAAATAAAAAATTAAAAAAAATATTAGAAAATCAAAAATTACAAAAAAGGAAAATAAAAAGAAACGATAAAATACAAAAAAAAATTATATAAAAGGAAATTAAACCAAAGAGAACACAACAAAAAATTAAAAATAATATTAAAAAGAAAATCAGAACGATATAAAAAAAAATATGAAAAAACATTAAAAAAATAGAATTGAAATAATTAAAAAAACAATAAAAAACTGAAAACTAAAAAAAAAGAAAATCTAGAAAATCAAAAATTATAAAAGAGGAAAATAAAAAGCAACGATAAAATACAAAAAAAAATTATACAAAAAGAAAATAAAAACAAAAGAGAACACAGCAAAAAATTGAAAATAATATTTAAAAGAAAATCAGAACAAAAAAAAAATATTACAAAAATAGAATTAAAATATTTAAAAAAAAGTTGTATAAATAAAATATAAACAAAAACGAAAACAGCGAAAAAATTGTAATTATATTATAATTATAATAATAATTATAATAATAATAATTTTATTAAGAAGAAAATCAGAACGAAGTGAAAAAAATAAATAAAAAAAACACTTAAAAAACGGAATTGCAATATATAAGAAAAAAATAAAAAAACTATAAAAAAGGAAAATAAAAAGCGACTATAAAATACATAAAATAATATTAAAAGAAAGGAAAACAAAAACAAAAAAGAAAACAGTAAAACATAAACAAATATGTGGAAAACATTAAAAACTAAAGAATAAAAAAATATAGAAATAATATTAAACATAGAAAACCACTAAAATAATTTACAAGTTAATAAAAAAATGGATTAAGATATTAACAAAAAAAATAAAAAATAAATAAAAAAATATTTATGATAAGTTGAAGAATAAAAATATGTGAAAATAATATTAAACATAGAAAAACACTAAAAATAATTTACAAATTAATAAAAAAATTGATTGAGATATTATAACAAAAAAATAAAAAAAAAATAAAAAAAAATTTATGATAAGCTAAAGAATGAAAAAATTTGAAATAATATTAAACATAGAAAACCACCAAAAATGTATAAATTAATAAAAAATCGATTAAGATATTATAACAAAAAAATAAAAAAAAAAAATTATGATAAGTTAAGGAATAAAAATATATAGAAATAATATTTAACGTAGAAAACCATCAAAAATAATTTACAAATTATCAAAAAAATGGATTGAGGTTCTATAACAAAAAAATTTAAAACAATAAAAAAAAATGTATGATAAGTTAAAACTAAATAAAAATTTTAAACTATTTTAAAAAAAATTTGAAATTATTTAAAATAAATGTTTAGAAAAATTAAAAATATTGCTTTGGCTTTTATATTGTTTAGCATTATTTAAATGAGCTTAAACCCCAAAAATTTAATAACACATTAAAGAAAATTATTTGTTAATTGCTCTTTAAGCAGTCTGTGAGGTGCCTTTAGCATCGATTTTGTTTTTGTAATGACCATAACGGCTTATGACATTCTTATAGGCCTTGTATAGTTATTTGGCGATAACAATTCTTTTAAATTATTTTTATAATTTTATTAACATTTTTAGTCATGTACAGACCACAGCAATGAGTAGCTGTGAGTGAACCATTTCACTTTATTGCAAAAGAGTATCTCACCATTGGCACCAGAGATGATTTCACATTTATGCGATGAATTCTTCTTTTTAAGATAGCACAGTTAAAATATATATAAAAACCGACTTAAAACTCTACTCGCATATGCTTTGTAATGTAATGCCAAAGATTTTAATGTAAATGTACTTTAAAATCAAATGAACAGAAAGAAGCCGAATACTTTCTGTCCAACCCTATATTAGAAAACTTGCATCAGATAATTGCAATAAAATCTACTTGATGTTCATAAGCGCACCTTCAATCGTTTAATCGACATGTAGACTGATTATAAATTAATCGATTGTCATCCTTAGTGTATGTATCATATTACAAAAGTGTACGTATCTAAACGTCATATATATGTTATATTCTTTTACGTGATTCATGTAATTTCTTTATTGTGTTGAGATGAATCACAAAATCTTCTATAAAATTGAATTTAATTTCAAATTTTTCTTCCAATTCCTGGTTGGTGGTTTTTCCAATTACTCACTGTAGATACCAGTACATAAAACCCTTACTATAATACTTAGCAATTGTAATATGAATCAAACTTTCTTTCTTCTATTTTTGATTTCAAAATAAGAAGAAAACAATATGCACAATTTGAGCAATTAAACGCTGAGGAAACACTTCACAAATAGATTTTTGCACATTCAATTTTCTGTAACTCTGTGGAATACTTTAGATAGTTTCTCACAAAAAGTGCTAACAATGTTTGCTTTCAAACTTGGGCTCGCTGAGTTCTTGAAAAGACCAACCACTTTTAATACTTCCACAAAAAATGCTATACAGATTGTACATACGTTGTATATCCGTAGATCAAAGGTGTTTCGATGACATTCGGAATATCAACGTTTTCTGTATGGAGCTAGACGTACCTTTTATGAAGTTTTAATAACAAGGAATTGCCAGGTTATGGTTGAAACACTCAAATTGTATCTATTTGCAATAAGAAAGCCAATCATTGGTTTTGGAATGGATTTATAAATGGAAGATTTGCAAATTTTGAGGAGGTGGGCTTTCTCATTACTTGTTCTACATTTATTCTAAATTGGTTACCGTGCAGAATTTTTGTGTAAAAGAAACTGTTTTCAGTATGAGAGTCGTCTTAATTATGTATATGTAGGTCAAATATTTTTATTTTAAGTATATATGGACATCGATAGGCATAACATAATCCATACGCAGCTTTCTTTTTTTAGCGCGTAGTAAAAATTATTTATTGCCATTTTAATTTAACAGACTCTTATAAAAAAAATGGATTCCAAAAAAAAATGTGAAATTTAGAAGATTCCTTATTAATCTTCGCTATCTTTATCAGACCTTGCCATCCAAGAACCATTGGTCGCACACGGGCCCATAAATGGTCTGCAAATAAAAATGTCTAAGTTAATCTATGATAATAATGTTGATAAGTAGTCTACAATCCAAGAACCATAGGTCGCACACGGACGCATAAACGGTCAGCAAACAAAAATGTCTAAGTTAATCTATGAGAATAATGCTGATAAGTAGTCTAGAATTGTTGTGGTTGGACCTTTAGGCGCTCAATAGATATTTTAGGTCGGAGTGCAAACATTAACTATTATTTAATATTAATATAATAATCAGGTCGATATTCTTTTAAAAATTAATTCGCTTTGCTAGTAGTTTCTGTTAGAGATATTGAATATGATAAATAATTTAATATGGAATAAAATTCATATAAAACTTAGAAATTTTTATCGACTCCAAGTCATTTGACTTTGAAGTCAACAAATTCATAAATGATGGAATAAGTTTAATGAACCAGAAAATAATATATTAATTACTTAATTTTACTTAAATCAAATACAAAGTTAAGAAAATTAGATATTTTACTTTACTTTACAAATTCGCCTAAATAATTTTTTATTAACTTAGCTAATTATGAGCTGCTAATGAAAATTTCAACAAAAACAACGAAATTACTTATGGCACATTTTGTTATTAGATTAACGCTCCGCAGACTCCGGTTCGCTTAATATGAAATATCGCCTTATTCTGAGGCAGTTGGTCCTGAAGTCAATTTGCTAGTTCGCCAGTTCGCCAGTTTGCGAGTTTGCCAGTTTATTATTGACACCAGGATTGTCAGTTCTGGTGAAGTCAAAAGAAGAAACATTCTCGCTTAGTAGTTACTTGTTGTTATAAAATTAACTTTTTTTTTATTATTTTTGTTGGCAAAGATAAATTTACTTATCGTTTATCATTATTATGCAAAAGCTTCGATAAATATTCTCTCATTCAACTGGCAGCTGTAAGTAAATGCTACTCGCCTGCTGTATCCTCTGCCGTATCCTTCTTAACGTCTATTTTTCACTCTAGTGCCTTTTGGGCACATTTTTCATTTTAGAACCTAAAAAGCAAAAAGCTACATTCAAAGACATAAATACGAGTAAATACACAAAAGTGTACTTGCATGCAAACATTCAAAATAGCCGACATTCCTCATGCCAAGACGTCATTTTCAATATTTCTTTACCAAATTAAATGATTTGCCGGCATTGAATAGAAAAAACGTTGTAAATTGTTAGGCAAGTCCTTATTTAACTTTCTTAGAAGTAAACTAGTGCAGGCAGAGCCACGTTAGGAGCCACATTAGTAGTAGCAATTCATGAGGGTTGCCTACATTATTATATCCTTATGTTCGCTTTCTTTTTTTCTTTTTTTTTTGGTTAGCAATAAAAGTGATGTGAAAAGTATAAAAGTGGCAGGACGCAATAGTCTAACGCAGGCAGGACATCTCCGTGCCACTAAACTGCTGACTATATAAAGACCGTGAACGTGGCAGTCAGTTGGTATTCGGTCTGGGCATGCAGATTAAATCGTTTTAGTTAAGTTAACAAAGAAAAGCTGCTGTGTTGAGGTTTTTTTATTATCCTTTTTGGTGGAATTATATTAAATTTATCTCTATTAGATTGTGTTTAAGTTGAGTGCCACAGTAGATTGCGAACTACGAGAAAAATATTGTATCTCTTTGCTGTATCTCTTTGCTGTATTTATTTAATTTATATTTTTAGTTCTGTTGAATAAAATATCGACTATAGTTTTTCAAATTTTGTTTGTATGAACTTTTATGGCACAGAAATTAATATGAATTCCAATTCCCATCTTCGACTATGAAAGTTAAGATATATTTGCACTTAAGCCTATAACTTATGGAGAATGCGATAAGCAATTAATCAGAGTTTATGCAGCTCGGTTGAAATAAAGTCAATAGAATTTTAGGTTATGGATAATTTAACAAACCTATTTAATATAGACCAAATATATTATGGATAAGCAAAATGCAGGTTTATTTAATGTGTTATTATATTCTAAGTTTAAGAATAATAAACTCAACTCTGTGATTTTAATAGATAATAAAAAAATATAAGAATAAATGATTAACAGTGAAAATTAGAAAATTATTTTTATATATTTTCTGTATATTTTTCCTAAAAAGACAAATGTACTTAGATTAGATTTTTAAAATCTAATTGTCACTGCGTCACTGCATCCTTTGAGAATTATTGTGACAGACCCATTTCAGTTCCATAGACGAGTAGCAGAAAATATATCTGCGTATTTTCCCTAAAAAGACAAATGTACTTAGACTAGATTTTTAAAATCTAATTGTCACTGCGTCACTGCATCCTTTGAGAATTATTGTGACAGACCCATTTCAGTTCCATAGACGCGTAGCAGTTAAGAATGTCAATATGTCCTTTGGATAGATGTTGTCTAATTCCGTTTTAACCGAATAGGCAATAGATAAGTACCGAAGTCTGAGTCTGACACAAAATGTGTACTGCTGTTTCCTCTTCTTCGCAACAAAGTCTGCAGCTATCGTCTCTAGTAATACCTAGATACGATAGATGCTTTTTAACTCCGCAGTGCCCAGTGAGGAATCCTGTGACAAGTCGGATAGCATTTGTGTTCAGCATAAGTAGCTTCCTAATTCTGGCTTTTGATCGAAACGGCATGAATTCTTTGGCTTGTCTACAAATGTACTTATACATCCTTAAACATAAAAACAAATATTTCTCTAAAAAATAAAACTATCCAACTAGAATTAGATGAAAACCTCACGCAATAATGATTTTTATTAATATTGGAATAAATTGTTAGTACTCAAAAAAATCCAAGAAAATATTATTCCTTTATCTAAAAAGAGTAATACTCTATGAAATGAAATTCAAAAATGAAATTAAATTTTAAATTGAAAAAAAATTGTTAAGATCGCTATTGAAAAAACAAATACTTCTTCTCTTAGTATAAAAAAAAAACAAGGTGAACTTCATTTTATGACTAATAGCGCTGATATTGATATTTCCCAGAGTAAGTTCTAAGTGTCCATAAGTAAAAGATAGAATCATCCTACTATACTGAGGAAAAACCCACTTACTAAGCTTTTCAAGTATCTGATGGGTTGGTTGCAAACAGCAGATTAGCAGATCAGTTAAATGATTAAAAGATAAACTAGGTTTTTTTATAATTTAAAAAATCTGTTAAAAAAAATCTGTTAAATTTATATAGTGGAATAGATTTTTGCCTTTACCGTTGAGCAATGCAAAAAAAAACTGACAAAACAATGACTCCCTAAGCACTTTTCTGATCAAAAAATAAACAGTTAAGGACAACAACGTGATTTTTTAAGCTCAAGTGAGGCTCTACACTCCAGTAACTTAAGTCAACAGCGGTTAATCTGGAAGTAAAAAATTCCAGGAACTTAATATACAAATACCAGATCGAATGTAATGTTGCACATGCAGTATATGACTTTTACTAGTTAATAGTAAGCTGAAGAAAGTGGAGGTTGGTGCCACTCTTAATAATTTCCAAGAGAATATAAGCCGTTACCAATAGTGAGCCCCATACAAGCACTATCTAAATTGTCTACTTTTTTCATTCCTTACAATGTCATGTCACTGAGAGGTTAAATCACAAAAATTACCGAGATTACCGTTGATTACCACTCTACTTGACCTTATATATTTTAATAAATAAATAATAGATTGAAAAGCAGTAATTATCGCTTAGCTGTCAAAAAAAAAAGTGATGACCTCACAACTTTTCTGGATATAGTTTGCAATTAACTGACTTGAAAACAAAACGAATATTAGAAGAGCAATGGTAAGCATTTTTATCTTATATATTTGAATCAATTTATTTATTTATAATAATTTATTAACGGGCTAATTGATCAATTTAAATAGAAATAAGGAAACTAAAATTAATTATTTATATTTAAAAACAGTTTATATATTATTAAAATATTTTTCCAATATTCGACGGTCTTCGATAGTCATCTTCAGGGAAATTAAACAAAATATAAAATGTTCAATATTATTTATTTATGTTTTTGAATTATTTAGTAGATGAAAGTGAATATTCACAATAGAGCGATTTTTGAGTTTGGTTGCATTGAAACTTAAGACATAAAATTGTTTGCGAGTAAAACCTAACTCTGAAGATTTTAAGAGCATTGTTGTTGCTTCGCGTGTTTTTTTTCATAAGTAGGGAGTATTTTTTTGCTATACTGAAAGAAAAAATTACTGCTATTATATTATATTACTAAAAAATTTAAAGTTATTTTACATTTTATACTATTTATTTATATTTCCAAACTATTAACTGTTAATTAGTTACACATTAATAACTTTTCTTTCCTTTCATAGATAATATAATTGAACAATTTTAACACATTTTAAACTTGGGCGACTTAAGTCACCCCAAAAATATATATAAATATATATAAAACTCAATGTATGTATGAATTTAAATTAATTGAAATTGTAATTGCTTAATGGCAACTGTCATCGTTTTGCCATTAAGAACAGTAAGAAAACTAATTTCATGAAAAGCAATAAATTCGGATTTAAAAATCTGTTGTTAGAACATTGACAGGAACTTATTTGAAAGATTTTATGCTTAAATTTATCAGTAAGTGAAATGTCAGTGACAATGACAACAACAACTTTAATCTCTAACCACTCGCACGACACACAGCTATCCTTCCAAATAAGTCAACAATATTCGAGCAATTTGAGCAAAACAATTTCTGCTTAATTTAAGCATCAATTTACTGAATTTGTGTCAATTTTTGATTTCATTGAGAGCCGAACTCATTTTTTCGCACACAAATGTTTATTTACAAGCTCTGCACCCTTAAGTGTGGCTAAGGACTGCGGCTCTGACTGGCAACTGTGACTGCGACTTCGATTCCGACTCCGATTCCGACTCTGATTCCGACTGTGATTCCGACTGTGATTGCGACTATGATTGCGTTTGTGAATGCGATTGAGATAGCGTTTGCGATTGCAGGGGCATGGCAATCTAATACTCACAATGGCACACCCAGCAAACTGATATGATATGATAACCTAGTGACAGTTATTTACATAATAAACCCATACAAACAAGCTTTGACATTTGTAAATCAATTGATTTCGATACGAATTTATTTCTATATCGTGTCGTGTGTCACCGCGTATGTCAAGGGTATGCCGGAATGAGCCACCCCCGCCAGCCACGCCACAATGCGTTTCAGGCATACGATAATTTGTGTTTGCCCCCAACCACAAGGGTTGTATAAAATTAATATTTTAATTTTGTACATGCGTTCAAGTGAGTTAAGTCAAAAATAAACTCTGCTGCACTCGCAGAAAACCCAGAAAACGCAGAAAACGCAGAAAATAAAAATCAAAATCTATTGAAAATGCGGTATTTTCCCTTTTTATTTTGACTTCGACTAATGCTGAAGTCAGGGTGATGGTGAGGGTGAAATTACTCGCTCTACGCATACTAATCTCAGTTACTGAAACTTGCTAGTCTGTTCCTATATGAACTTCCTGGCGGTGTGTTTTTCAACGCACATGCTAGGAGGAAGCTAATGCATACCCACTCAATTGAACTTTATTGTGTTTTAGTCCTGTGATGAGGTTTCTGTACTTTATTGATTTTTGGCTTTCTCTTGAATTTTAGATTAGCGTCGAATTCAGTTCGGCACATTTTGTTACTACAATGAGTTAGTCTATTTTCCGCAATTTTACCAAAGTCATTCCTATGTTTTCGGGAAATTTTATGGAGCAGCGTAAGCCACGGAACTGAAAAAATATGAAATATTCACACTGTCTGCGAGCTGTCTTGCAACTGATTGACAAATTTGAGGAATACATATACTTCTATGCATAAAACATATTTGTTTTTGTTTTATGTGAGCTCATAACTTTCAGTAAGTCTTACATAGCATTTAGATAAAGTTACCAAAAAATATGTCTGCTCTCATTTAAGCAGTAAAATATCTAGGGAAAATTTCGTATAACATAAAATACTGATGGTAAATAATTTAAACTATGTTCAGACAGCCAAATTTTCTTAATTTCGTAAAAATAAAATTAAGTTAATTTCGAAAGTGTACATACTGCCCCAAATTAAGGAAGTCATATATTTTTTTTTTACAAATCGAATGTTAAAAATTACATGCTCAAAACACCATTTGTATCTGGAAATAGTTTTATTTTATATCGTTTTATTAGCTTTAGTGTATTTCAGATAGGTGAATTACTATTTTTTACTCTTTTTTAAATAAATAACAGTTACAGTTTATTCTCTATATTCAAATTTAAAATTTGGAGTACTTCGAAAATATTTTCCCTGTTTTATTAAAGTCAATTGTCACAGATATTTATTTAAAAAAAATGTTATCCTTTGCTTAAAATTTATCTTACGCAGAGTTGCATTTGAAATGTCCCTAAATTTAAGCCTTTCGGTTTTACATTAAAACTGAATTTTGTATGGAAAAAACAACTTAATTTCGCTGAAACGAAGATGAAATTAAGATTTTTGCGAAACTTAGGGGTTTCTGAACTGAACTGATATATACATTTCAGAAGTGGGTTTATTGCAGTCGTAGCAAATAAATAAGTACATTTAAGAAATAAAACAAAAATTGATACTAAAATTTTTATAACAGATTTAAGTTCATATACTCTTAATAGTTTGCGAAAGAAAAGATGAAAAAAGTCGATTCATTTTTTTTAAATTAACTCTAATTTTCATTAATCTCCCTGCAATTCAATACACTTATTTCAATAGTCCCTCAATCTTCAGATTTCATCTCTGTTCTAGTTTGATGAAAACCATTTTTAACAGAACAGTTTAATGAGATGTTAGAGAAACTCAAAGCCACAGATAGCTTAATATGGCTAATATAGATTTGTATTATATTTTGAGAGCTCAAAGATTACCTATTCCTGATCCTGCATCCACTAATGTATTATTCAATTGATTTTTAACGTCAGTTATGACAATACAACTATTTATGTTACTCAATATAAACTATTGTTTTCGATTGAGAGGCTTTCGAACAGTAGTAAATTGCAACAACAAATTTTATGGTATTAAGTGTAATTGTGAGTTCACTTACTTTTTAAAATGTTTTAGAATAAAATAAATAAATAAAATAAAATAATAATTTGTATATGAGTTTTTATTTTTATATAGTTTTCTATATAAATTCGCCAACATTTTAGCCTGGCTGCTATTTCGATTCAGAAAAACTATATTATTCATTTGCCTGCAAGTCATTACAGTAAATACCCGCATCTATACCTCGTTCTGTCTCTAAATTCAGTACAACCTTACATAGAAATCCATTCCGAGCTTAATTGGAATTTCAGTTTCAAGTTCCCGGGTTGATGTTTTATAATATATAGCTCACCCCTAATTAACATTAATTAAACTATCAACCCTTTTATTGATTTCATTGAGAAAATTTTTGACATTACCGACTTGAATGAACACTTGAGTAAAGCATAATATTTAGAGTTTACTGGTTATAGGTAGTGCACTATAACCCCTACGGAATCCAGCCTAGCCAATCTCTGAACTTTTTTAATGTCATGATGCAAAGTTAATTTTTCCTTTTAATTAATTAGGTCTTCCATAAAAAATCAAGTTTCATGTATAAAATCAATTAAGATTAAAGATATATTAATGTATATTTCCTATTTGAATTTTGAAGAATTTAGGACGAGTGTGAGTTGGGCTACGTTGCGTTCTTAATGAGGGAAATTCTAAGTTGTGCCGATAATGTAGTGATGTGTCGATACGTGTTGATAAATGGCTAAATGTGTGCAGTGCGAAAAATCCCAAAATATCTCCCATTTGGTTTAGTATCAACTTAGCCTAACTCGCACACGTTCTTAAAACTATGCACATTGATTGGAAGTATAAAGTACACATAACAAATATCAAATACTTCTTTTAAAATTAATTGCTACTAGTTTCCAAATATAAGTGTTAACTTATAATAAAAATAATAAATTAATTTATAAATGATAATCAGTCAATCAATCAATCCAGTACGTTCCCATGGGAACATTGGGCCATAACGAACTTTTTCCAACTGCCACGATTTTTTGCCAGGGTTTTCATTTCTCCAAAGGTTTTTCCGCTTGCTTGGATTTCTTTCTCCAGTGTGCGCTTCCACGTTTGCTTGGGCCTACCAGGTCTTCTGCTTCCTTGAGGATTCCATGTTAATGCTTGTTTGCAGATTTCATTTGGTGCCTTCCTTAAAGTGTGCCCGATCCATTGCCATTTACGCTTTTTGATTTCATTTGCTATAGGAAGTTGGCGGCATCTTGACCATAGTTCGGAATTTCTAATAGTGCGGGGCCACCAAATTTTCAGAATTCTCCTAAGGCATTTGTTTATAAAAGTTTGCAGTTCAGGTTGTTGGTGGTAAGCCAGGTTTCGCAGCCGTAGAGCAGAACGCTCTTAACATTACTGTTAAATGATAATACCATATTTAAATTACGAACGACCTTTGCTGAGGCTAATTCGCAACGCCAAACTTTTGCATTATCGTTTCGGGTCCTGAATTTAATAATTATTGTTTTTACCCAATATATTGAAGAGCAATCAACCGAAAACGTTATTTTGAAAACCTGGGTTGTTATTTATAAAAAAATATTAATATTAATTTATTACTCTTTAAAAAATAAGATAAGCTGAATACTTTGACTCTCCTTGAGAGTTATCATCAGCATCGCGATCTACAAAGATATTTACAACAATTTACAATAGTTTAGCTGTTATTTTTATGATAATTATCTTTATATTATAGATGGGGATCCTGATGATGACTCTCAAGAAGAATCGAAATATAGAATATAAGACAAAATATTAAACGTTAAATAATTTAATAAAAAGTGACCTATAGCCGGATTAAAAAATATATAACAAATGAATAAATTCCAAAAATTTCAAAATCTTATAATAATTGTTACCAGTACTTAGGAAATTATACACCTTTCCTTAAAATCAGAAAGAGTAATAATTAGATTATTAACAGTTAATAAAATAGGCTGTTTTGCTTACTACCATTTTTTCCCAAAAACGTATTGAAATTGTAGTAGTGTGGCCCTAATAGTAGCATTAAATTATAAATGACATTTAGTTGACAAAAATTAACTGTCAAAGTTTCTCTACTAATCAAAAAAAAAAAAAAAGCAGTTGACATTATTAAAATATTCACATAGACAAGGAAGTATTTAGGTAATCACTTATTATATTGGATAACTATACTGGCAATAATACCAATAATTGTTGAGTATATCAGTTTTTAAATTCTATATATTATCCAAATACAGTTAATTCTTATTTCGCAGTAATTATGTCAATTGATTCACAAATGTCAGTTGATTATCAGGAGGATGTCATCCTGAAGGCAGAAATCGAGAAGTTTGTTAATATATGCTTGGAGCGCAATGGTCCCCTGATCGACACATTTGATGGTAATATAAAATCAATTAACAATAAAATTTCATTAACTAATTATAAACAACAAGATGCTGTTGAACCCGTGGCGCCCAAAGTTAAAAGAATTTCAATGGCGGGGGATGATCACAATGTCTTAGCAGTCAATGATGAGGTCATTGAGTTAGTGGAAATTTTGTCTGGAATTAGCTTAAACCAAAGTGCGCAGTCAGCTAAACAGCAGTCAAGCTCATCAGTAACTAAAAGCCGGCCACATAGACTTATTTTGACAGATCCTTCCTCATCCTCAATGGAGTGTGATTAACGAATTAAGAAGGACATGCAACTGTTATTAAGTGTGGGAAATTCAATTGATATGCAATATTTTTAGTAAAGATTATTGTTATTTTCCGTAAATAAACCACGCTTTATGCTTTAAGTTCTATGTTAAAAAGTGATTATTATTATACGTATTATATGAAAGCAGAATAATCATCTTCTAGTGAATCATAAAGGCACTAAGTCAATAACTGTTTTTTTGTTGAATTTCAATCAATCTTAAATTAAAAACAAAAAACCTAAATACACATTTCTTAAGCTTTTAGCATCTAGATTCAGGTACCAATTAAAAATGTGTTTTTCCTATTTGCTTAAATCAGCATATTGGAAGATCTTCTTGATTTTACTGCAGTATTACAACATGACTATGTCTGTTATGTATAATGGCTATAAACATCCGGCGGTGAGATTATAGCACAATTTTTAGATGATATTGAAGAGTTCTCGTATATATATATAATATCAATGCAGTATACTTAGTATTATATGTGATCTCGTGTATATTTAAAATATATTGACAAATAAATAATTAATTTTAATAATTAATTTTATAAATAATATTAACATCATATTTTTTTATTAACAATATGTCTTTATTGAACCGCTTTTATTTAAAGCCTAACAACAAGTTTTAGAATCTTAAAAACTAAAACCATAGCATTACAAATTATTCTATATATACATACTACAATGAGAAATAAAAATTTATTTCTAAATTATTATTTTGGATCTGACTTTGTATAGGTAGCCAGGGCTTATTTACCAGATATCACGGCTGGTGAATAAAACAGTATCATCTTTGGTAAAGCAGGATCTGCTTTTACAAGCCCTCAACCTTTTTGTGGATTAAACTGGGCCAGTATAAACCAAATAACCAAGAAAAGGGAAAATCATATGCGACTGATGTCCTGGAAAGACTTCCTAGAACTTAGATAAAACACTGATCAAACCGTACTCCTACAAAAATATTCTGAAATTCTCAAAAGGTAATTTAAAGTTAATATATTGCATTATATGATATTATGGTCTGAAATATCACCTTCATAAACTACGATTAACTGCTAATTCGATATGTAGATTATGCATGGAGGATGAGGAAACTACTATGCTGTTTTTGTGACTGTCCAGCTTTAACAACTCACAGATTTAATTTGTATCATATGGAATTTTTGTCATCGGAACAGATTAAGAGGTCTTCTTTAAATTTAGTTCTGGTCTTTATTCACAAAGCTTTAAAGAGCTTTGTATAATCAATAGTGAAATTGGTACAATAGAACTATTCTGGGCGTAGTACCGGTTGTTGGACAATTTCACGTTAATATATTTAAAAATAATATAATAACAAAGCAGAATGGTAGGTCTCTCATTCTGTTTCAGTCTAAAATTATTATCAAAGAGGTTTAGCCAACAAATTCACATGGTTTTCGAGATTTGAAACATATTTCTGCCTTATTCTTTCGTACTCGAATTTAACCATCGGAACTTCCAAATTAAAATGGAAGTTTCCGTTTGTAATATACGAGGCTGTACCAGTTATCGTTCTTAAAATCTCACCTTGAGCTCTTTGCAGGATTTATACATTTGACGGACTGGTATTGCTTTATAGGTGCAAGTCATACATCCAGATTGGTTTAATGATTTGGCTGTACAACAAGTCTTTATGCTCTATAAGGGAAGGGAAACTGATGTTCAATTAGCCAACGAAGGCTTGTAACCTTCTTGAGTTTCATTTGAATGCTTTTATCTTGTGCTTTCCGATAAGAAGTCCAATTAAATAAAGTAGGGTATAATGTCGGGAAATTTGGCAACCCTTTTAAAAAATATTCAATGAACTGAATACTTGGACTAAGCATACAGTTGTTTTAATGATTGTTAAATTTTCAGCATTCGTGGTATTTGGAAATATCTATTACTTCAATTTTTGCATATATAACTTTTAGGCTCACAGTTTGTAAATTATATACAAACAAGAAACCAATAAATGCTTCTGAACACTACTGATGATGAATACTTGTCGATATCTGAAACATGTATATGGTCACCTCAAGGATTCATTCGATTAAAAAGTATTAGTGTACTTAAAATTTTTCTTATATTTATTTCATTATTGTATAAAATTCTCACTTAAGTTAGACAATGATTCATACATTCACTTAATATTTCACACTACTATATACGCTTCTACTTAAATAACGCAAAAAATTTTTGCTCTTAAGTAGTAAGTATCCACTCAACAGATTAAATTCCAAATGAATATTTAAAATCCATAAAGTCAATATTTTTGTTTACCCATGCAATCTCTAAAATAACTAAAACGTTATCCAGATAATACAAAATACTTTAAAGTGAAATAAGAAGAAGGAGAAGACTTCAAGTAAACTGTCACTCAAAGTTGTAGAAATGGGCAGACAAGGCGGCGGACACATGGACACATAGACACACGGACATATAGACACACAGACAGAGAGACAGACGGAGCCAGAGCCGGAGACAGAGACAGAGACAGAAACAGAAATAGAAACAGAGACACGGACTTATTGATGACATACCTGATAAAAAAGTTTTGTTACACCGAAAAGTTATTGCCAACTGTAAATTTTTGCTCGAAAATAATATCTTACCTGTGCACACAAGTAATGTTTTGGTCATAAGCTAGCGAGCCAAAAATCGACTTTAAGTTCAAACATAAATAAACGTGGAAGCGGCCAAACTTTAACAATAGCAGCAGAAATTCTACCGCCAGTTTGTTGTCATTTAAATGAAACTTAAAGCGATAAGAGGCATCCTTTTAGCACAATAAAGTTGCAGGACATTTTGTTTGGCAGAAGATGTTTTTCGTTAGATAAATTGTTACACTTTATTTATATCGTTTTCTGTACACAATAAAACTTAAGTTGGTTAAATTTTAAACTTGAACTTTTGGACTTAAAAGTTTATATTTTTCTCCATTAAAGCAATATAAATTCGCCTAAATAAGTCCTAAATAAAAAAAGCACAAATATAAAAAAGACTCCAATAAATGAAAATCTCATATAAGAAAAAATTTAATAAATTTGAATTCTTTTCAATTAAAAATAAAAAAATAAAAATGTTAAAAAATATAGCAAGAATAAACAAAAAAAAATAAATAAATTACGAACACAAATCATCAAATCACGTTCACCGGAAACTGTACAGGAAGCCAACAATTTGTATATGTCCGACAATTTTTTGCAATCTTCATAGATTTTTCCCTATGACAATAAAATAAATCAAAATCGGTATAAAACAACAGCAATTTCCGTAGGAAAGACATGAAATATGCTGCAACAAATCGTATCTAAACACTTATGAAAAAGCAAATAAAAAATATTCGCAAAATAATAATAAAATAATAAAAAATATCGAACCGAGAAATATCCAGCAAAAACAAAAATGGCAATAAAATATAACCAACAACATTGACTGCAATTCAAAGGATAATAAAACGAATGAACTGGAAGGAAAGTCCTGGCCATAAAAACAGAAAACAATCTGCCACAAAACAATCTTAATTCATATACGTTTGTCGTAGTACGCACAACTTCAATTGCTGGAAAATATAATTCAACAACTTTTTTTTTTTGCATAATCTTGATATATGTATTATTGTTTATATATATTTATATTTGAATAGAAAATGAACGCCAGCATCTATTATTCATAATATCTTCCAATAATTTCAGACATGTAATCAGTTTTAGTTAATTGATTTGGGTTATTGAGAAAACTTCGATAAAAATTTTAATTTAATTTCAAATTGAATATAAATCCCTTTTCTTTGAGTTTAGTTTATTGAAGCCTTTAAGAAAAAACTAGAAAAATTAAAAATAAATAACAAATTCGAGATTATTGACCAGCCACTGAATAATCACTTCTCGAAGTTTTTTACTGCAGATACTTCAGAGAAAAGAGAAACTGCATGACATGTATTTGAAGAGTGCCCGGCACTGATGTGCAAGCGTAAGAAAAACCTATGGGGGTATTTTATGGATCAAAAGAATACAAGACTGGGAAAGATAGTCTTTCTTTAAAGAAATCAGACTTGGTAAAAAAACTCTAATCCAACTAAGGGGCACAAGAGATGTCTTAGGCCGCAGTGCACTACTCCTTTTCAAAATAACAATAATAATAACAAATCAAAAATATAAAAATAAAAATATAATTAATATATTCAATTATTCTACAGCTAAACACAGCAAGTGAATTTGTCAATAAAACTTTCAAAGCCAATCAGCAAAACTCTAGAAAAATGTGCAAACATTAAAGTCAAGTACGACTTTTGGGTCAATTGGTTAAGGAGCTCTGACTCTGAGGTTCAAGTTTGGCAGGGCAAGAGTTTGATTTCTGGTACTTGCAGTCTCAAAAAATTATTTACAAATAATTAAATACAAAAATTATTTCTAAGACCTGAATAGTGTTTAAAATAATATCGGCTGTGAATGATGTGTAATAGCAAGCGACGTCGCCCCAAGAATGATGTGTAATCATTCTTCGTTGTTTATTACAATACAGTATAATACAGTAAACAAAGATTAATATCGTAATTGTATTTTATTGCAGTAATCATAAAAAAGCATCAAAACATAATCGATATTTCAAATAATGCTTGGAATAGTAAATATGTGGAAAGTTACATCTTTTGATTTTGACCACTGATTAATTCAATCAGTGTTTTTTTTAGATGTGCTAGGACCTGGTAGATCGTCCATCTGTGCGTTGATTTCATCAACAGACATATACTGCATTTGTTCTTGAACAGGAAAAGGTTGTTCATCAATCACAGTTCCAGCAAAAAGTTCCACCAATGTATTTACTTCACTGCAAGCAGCTAAGCCATTATACATTCGATTAGACGCATGCATTGAACAGGAAGGTCCCATTGCTCCAGCGACTTCGCCATCAGCAACTAACATCTTATCTTTATCCTCAGTCAAGGGTGCTGAGACATGAATAGCTTCATTTATAGGTTTTCCATCATAAGTTTCAATTAAGGGACCATTGCGTTCTAAACACTTGTTAACAAACTTCTCAATCTCTGCATTCAAGAGATCCTCATCTTGTTCATATAGTGAACGTGCTTCATCCATTTTTCTTTTAAAGGAGCAAATCTATAAAGTAATTGTTAAAGCTTTTAAAACAAAAATTGTCTTAAAAATGTTACCAAATTTAGTGGCAACCTGCGCTGAATAATATTTTTGTTAACTAAAATTTTTTGTAACGATTTTTTAATGTTCTCAGAAAAAAATTATTTATAACTGAAACAAATTTAGTTTTTTTTTTAATTTTAACCAGATATTTAATAATTTGTATAGCCTACTTGGTTTTACTTGAATCTGTCAAAATAAAACATTATTTTGTATTTTTTGATTTTTATGTTTTTCTCTTTTGAAATAATTAACTATAGTTTTTTTTTAGAATTGGTTGAGAATCCAGTCGATATCACGCAAAACAACCAGAGAAACCTAGGAAACAAAAGCTGGACATTAAAATGCAAGAGTTATCTTGGATCTTTCGCTTAATGCGTTAATGCAACGCTTACATTCTTGCTTTAATCTAGATTAAATGCAGATTGCTGATACAGCTCTAATAGCTGTCTGACTGTCAGTAAGAATATACACGTTCTTTTTTAAGGAAAGTTCACGTTCAAAGTAAGAATAAATGTATTGTTTCATGTTTCTTGGTACATAGAAAAAATTCTGACTTCATTGCCCTTATTCTTCTTATACACGTCGGCGTAGATCACTATCTTTCCTAGCGTTGTGAGTATCCCAGCCTCCCATTCCCAGCTTGAAGAAGTTCGGATGGCAAAATTTTAATTGAAGTATAAGCAAGTGCTTAATCCGATTCACTATTTCTATTAATTGGATAGATTGATGGAGTGTTTACATAACCGAGCGATACATTGCTTAGGTATTTATTGATAATATGAAAATTATTTCTTTCTTATTGTAATAATTTGATTTTAAAATAAAAGTAATGAATTTAATATAAAAATAATTTTTATTATATTACATTTGTTACTATATGTAATAATATTATAGTGCAAATATCTATTCACAAAAATTAAGAAAATTTTTGTACGATGATTAATTACGACTTGGACGTAGATTATAAAGACAAGACTGCATCGATTCCATATTTAGCGATGATGCTCCATTCTGTGATGAAATTACTATGAAACGCTTGTAAAATGATTTTAATTGTGGCCGTAGTTCACTGTTGTTGTCCCAAAATCAGTTGTTCTACCAGAAATCATTGATATTGTGCAAGAACTGACAATGAAAGATCGTGTTGCGACATACTGTGAGACTGAGGGAACCATAGGTATTAGTTCCACCAGCATACAAGTATATATATTATTGCATGATCATTTAGCCGTAAAAAAGGTTTGTTCTCGTTGAATTCCATAACTCATCATTTCATAAAATATCAAAAAGATACGCCTGCCTAGTGGTGCATCGTACGAACAAATGTTCAAGAAGTACGAGTACAATGGCGTTGCTTCAAAAGATGCATATAAATATTAGATTGTAACAGATGACGAATTATGGATATATGTGTAAGACCCGGAACGTAAGCAGTAATCGACTGTACGAGTATGGGTGTTTCAATATGAACCAAATCCAACAAAATTTGTTCGCGCTCGAAGCACTTTGAAATAAATGGTCTCTTGTTTTTTCGGAAAAACTGGTTGTGTGACAATTATATACATACCATTCCAGGAACGTAAAATGTTTAATTTCGAATGGTATGTAACCATTCAGTGAGATACAGAAATCAAACAAGCGCCATCGGATCATTCTCCATCTCCACCAAGACAATACGAGTGCTCACACATCTACACTTCTCGTCTAACACCTAACTATTTGAATATTCAAAAAATGATACATCGAATTGATGGGACATCCGCAATGATTTTTTTTTATTCCCGAATATCAAGAATACTTGTAAATTGCGTGGATAACAATTTTTGTTGTTGTCAGCCGAAGCAAGGGCGAAGTCGTTGTTGCATTAAACACCATGTTATGGAGTTTGGAGTTGTCTGGAGAAGATTGAAAAAAATGCTTTGACAAGTTTTTTGAACGCATGCAAAAGTGTGAGAGGATTTATCATAAAGGAGAATACTTCGAGAAACAATAAAGTAATTATCAACGATAAGTTAGTTAGTTAATTTATTCATAATTAGGGTCAATATGTAAGTAGTGCCCCTTGTACAGATAGATAGATCAAGGAAAAATTTTTTTTATTTGAAAATTATTTTTATAATGAATAAAGTTTAATTATTCAATTACTTATGAATTTAATTTTTCAAAATTAAAAGGTGAATTTTTTTTTATTTGAAAATTATTTCTGTAATTTTACACTAACAATAAAATAATTAATTAAGTTTCGCTCGATATTAATTATTCAATCACTTATGAATTTAATTTTTCAAAATTAATATTAAAGTTAAAAATTAAAATGTTCATGTTTTTTTTTATTGAAATCGATACTAAATCAGCTGTAAATACTGCACATCACTCCGTAGACATATACACACCTGTAATCCATCAATTACAATCACTGGCATGGGAAGTGAATTATCTCATAAGGGATACTATAATCTTTTTTATTTTTAAATAATACTTCGTACAAACTTCTGGAATATAGGGAGGAGTTTAGTACTACCCCATGTATTTCGATTTACTATGTTCATGGGCGAAACGTTAATTTCTATTACTACCTGACGTTGTATTCAAAACAAACAGTATTCAAAACAGCAACCAGAGATATGCATTGCATTGAAATTTTTGTTATACTATCCTACTATAACTCTCACCCTTAAAGAATCTATTCTACTTCAATAAATTCTCTTCCATATCACGAAAAACTTTTAACTATGAATGTAATATTAAAACAAAATCCAATTTTAATTAAATTGAACTAAGTTAGGTTGAGTTTGAGGGTGAATCTGTATCTCAGCCTCCACATAGACCGCAGGTTGCTTTACTGTTCGTATTATAGGATTATATTAAATTTTCTTAAATATTTATTAAATTTCGATAAGTTTAATAGAATTTCCATTAAATTTAAGATAGCATTAAAAAACGATTATGGAAGAAAAGTGATTTCTTGAAAAAATTTAAGATATAAGACTCGTTCAAAACTTAATATTTTATTTCATATTTCGTTTGTATTTTATTTCGAAAACTTACAGCTATTGCAGCTATTAATATCAAATTAAAACAGTGAAACTGATATACAAAGCAAAAAGCTTAATCCTTGCTAGATTTGAAAAATATATTTAAATTGAAATATCAATAATATTTTAGTCTTTCACCTTTGAACTGTCACGTCAAATCATAGCGAATTCACTAGTTTCGGCAACAAATATGAGACATGTTTGGAATTTCAAATAAATTAAGCTTAAATTCAATAAATCTAAATGTGAATAAAACCAGTAACAAAATGAAAAATTTGAATAAAGCCATTTTTTGTACAGTAACACGTTTGGAATAATTTAAAGGACTTTCCATAACTCAAAAGTAGAAAATACAAAATATGCACACAAAATAATAATAATAAAAATAAATATAAAATATTCTAAATATAAAAATAATGAAATAGGCAAAATAGAATAGAAGAAAAAAAATGGAGAAAACTTGAAATGAAATGAAAACAAACAAAAAGTCAACACCAAACAAATAGGAAGAAATTTACGAAGGACTTGTTAAACTACAAATTAAATTACCGCCTGAAGGTGCGCAATAATAATATTTAACTAGCAAATTGAAGCAAACCTCAAGGCGTAAGCAACCTCATGCACACACACGTGACTAAACACAAGCTGGTAAAAAGACATGAAAGCATTTTGTTTGGGTCGTGGAAATTATATCACACAATCGTGAAAACTCACCGAGAATAACTGAGACAAACTGAGAATAACTGTCAACGGTATACCAGACTATTATTGATATAACTACGAATGCAGATAAAGATACAAACACTTTCAACCAAATGCACACACTTACACAAACCCCTATTGCGGTAGTGTTTACTACTAATGCCAAAAAATACAAACAACGTACAAAATGAGAACTTGCACCTGTTCTCCCCATAAATATTTAATTTACTGATACGCTTACAACTATAAAATTATCTACCCAATCTACCTATCAGCTGTGCTCGTGGCTGCATCCATTCTCCGTGTGACGTATCCTTTCGTCACATAAAGAGGAAATTAGTTAAAGTAGTTAAATTTGGACTTTAAATTTCAATGCCCAATGCAAAATTTTGCAAATAATAATGAAAAATAATGTATTAAAACAAAAGTTATATAGATATATAGGGGTGTATAGGGGCTTAACATATCTAGAAAAAATAGTTATTGTTTTTTTTTGGCAAAAAGAAAATAATGGGGAGACAATATGATTCGGCTGCACTGTGTCTAAAATCAATCAAATCGAAGCGATATCATTAAAACAGTTCTATGACCATTTATCAGTTCTTTCTACAGTTCGTAAATATATACTGGATCGCTTTTAGTTTTAATGGAACATATTATATGACAAAAATTAGTTAATAAAACTAGTTCTCCATAATTACAACATCTTCAAAACAAAGCTGTGATATGACTTCTAATATCTTGTATTAGAAACACGTCTATAACGTGTTTGTAAAAGTATTTAAGACACAATCTAGATTTTCCTGGCAGACCCATTTGACAACACGTTTTGGTCGAAACAACTTTGCTCAGCAACTTTTTCGAACACGCTATATGCTCTCGGTGGCTCTCAAGTGTGGCAAAAAACAGCTGGCTTTGCTGGCCTATAGTTGCTTAAAAATGTACGAAAAACAACTACACTACTTTCTCTATCTAAGCACCTAGTTACACCTAGTACCGAGATAAAGTGTTTAGTCACTTAAGAAAAAAGTGTTACCAACGCAATAAACGAACTATTGTGAAACTTCATTGGAAATTTCAACGAAATATTCCAGTCATATGTCAAAAGAAAGTATATATATGTGTTACATATAGCAAAGCCTCAAATAATAAGGTATTATAATAAGCAATTACAGATAGCTAAAAACCTGGCTTTAAGAAAACTGTTTAAGATTCCATGGTACATTAGATCAACAGACATACATAGAGATCTTAGGATTGACTCAGTGAAAAAATATATCAGAGACAGAGCTCTAAAATTATTCACTAAAGTTGATACGCTAATTAACCCCACCCTAACAATCCTCAAGTCCACTTCTGGACTCTCAGGAAGATATGCTGATCTAAGATCCGTCATCAACTAAAAGACAAATAAATGATATATATTTTTTTTTTTTAGCCTAGTTAAAGCCTAGTGTGGAGTAGAGATAAGCCCCCCAGCCATTATAGAGTAAAAGTGCGTAATAGCACTAACTCAAGAAGAAGAAGAATCAAGAATCAAGAAAGCAAACTTCAAAAATATTTATACAAAAACTATACAAAATTGTGATTTTAAAACAATAAATACAAATTTTTTAAAGAGTACGTGAAGAAAGTATAATTGAAAAGCAAATTTAAAATTTTTAATTTTTTAGTTGCTAACAAGGCAGAAAATGTTCTAAACTATTATTATCGGTGGTGATCGAATATCATTTCATCTCCTACATAATCTGGTCCTTAGGGTTGCCTGAATAACGAAAAGTAACCAACATATGCGAATTGCTTGTTGTGTTCCGTAACCTATGAGCACTGAGTTCAATAAACTTTATCTGCTTATAGTAAGCAATCTCCTTCAAAGTAGATTAATTGATGAAATTATTTTAAAAACGAATCAAAGTTAAACTTATCTATTGCAGTTCAGTTCAGTTTGTTGTTTTCTATTCCATTGAATAGTTTTGCTTAATATTGACATATAAAGATGGATTGTACTTTGTAAGCAGTTTAGTTGATTTCAGTAGCTAGCAGAATTGCCTTAAATTTCAATACTTATCCTTAAACCGAGATCGAATTAATCAAAATGTTTTTGTTATTATAACATATCAATCATTCAGTTATAGACAGAAATTTGGAACGGATTTAATACATTAACATCCATGTAGATAACAGCTAAAGAAATGCGAGTTCAGAGATAGGAAGAAGAAACCCACGATCATCCAACAAATCGAAGCTACAAGCACTTTCTGCACAGACTTAGCTTTACTGAGTGAGACGAACGTAAGTATCACTAAAAAAGAAGTATTTAATCGCTAAAAGCCTACCTCTGTCCTAGGCTCAGCAATTGTTGTTTGGAGAATAGATATATAGTAAAAAATAAATCAACTTAGAAAATAGAAAAATATTTGATTAAAAAATAAGCAAATCAGTTTTATAAGATTTGTTAACCCACCAGTTAGAACAGTGGACTATAGTTCTTCTTGGTCCACTCTCGCTCTGCACTCAATCAACCAATCAATTATTACATTAAGTGGGATAAGAAAATCTCAAGCTTAAATGAATTCTTTTGTATTTATATATATATTATATATCCACACATACATATGTACACCTTTGTATAAAGCTTTATAGATCATATATAAATTTTTGTTTATGTTTATAGCTGACGTGTAAATGAGTATATAATTTTGTCTTAACACTCCATTTTGCTCTCAGAAATATTACTGGTGTAAGCAATCTTTTATTTTTTTGTATTTCCCAAAGAAGGACATAATGTTTGTGACTTAATTTTATAAAAAAATTCAAATTATGTACATAAATATACGAACTTATGGTAAAGTCACACGGAAAATTTTTAGCGAAATATAATGAATTATACTGATACTGGTTTATTTAAGTCCAGTACCGACGATATGCATATATAACACCTGTTCCTATTTAAATTTTATAATCTAACTCAAGGCTACATTTGCTACGGATTCTTTATACCTGCATAAATATATATCTCCATACATTTATTTATTTATGTGTCTGTGTAGTGTATAATAAAAATATGTGCAGAACGAAATAGTATTTTGCTTTTGGCATAATTTTTTTAGGATTAAACTCTGATTTTCATAGCAGTGAACGTTGTCCAGCTTATGTTAATTTGAATTTACATACATGGAAATCAATTCCCACCTCCAACATCAATTACGTACACATTGCCTTCAATCACGAAGTTGAAAACAACTTAGGACACATTAAGAGGGGGTGATGAGAAGCATGCATAATGTATTAGAGTATATTGCTATGCATCCTTTTATTAATATCCTGTATTACAAATTTTATGCTAATTGATTGGACACCATGAAAGGCACCGAGTTAGTATATAGGTTTGAAGTATCTCTACACAAAGAGAAAAATCCATAAAAATAATATTTAAAATTATTTGTGATACATCAGTATTCTAATTTAGTCAGTTAATTAAAAAAATTTTTATAAATAATTAATGAAGGCGAAAAAAAAAATGTGTTAACTTCGATAAATATTATTCAAATTAAACTAAAATAATAAAATTTTTTGTGACTTCAATTTATTGTTAATAGCCGCGCTTTTTTAATAGCTGAACAATTTGATTATAATTTATTTAGTAGAAAAATTTTTGATAATTACAGCAACCAGTAGTACAAGTATTAATAAGAATAAACAGAAAAAACTAAGTATCATATTCGAAAACAAATTTTAAATAGAAAAAAACGAACTTTTAGAAATGAGTGGAAATAGAATAAATTAGATTAAACATAAAGTTGATACTTTATTCACCAGCAATCTATTAGACTATAGCCTTAATAAGCGATACTTGTACTATCAGCAAGAACTTAAATACTGTTATTTAGCTACCATACACATATCACAAATTACAATAGTATCCACTTCCACAGTCCACGAAATTAAAAAAGTACTTCTACGGGAAAAATGAACTGTCTTCACATGATTCCAATGCTTTGTTGAAAGGAGCATACCGACAATATCCGATACCTTTCTCAAATAGATTTCACAATTTAGCATAGCAAATTTATTTTTTTATTATCAAATTTTTTGGTCATTCAATTTTTTAATTATATAAATTTTTAATCAAATAATTTTTTTAAACAAATAATTTTTTTTTTCATATAATATTTTTATTATTATGTTGAGTCTAGTTGAGTCAGAGCACCTGAGCACTTTTACTCTCTATTAACTGCGTGGTTTCTTCAAAACCCCTCTCTACGCCTTGACTGGATTATTGTTTATCACTTCATCAGACTAAGCAATACCTAACCTCAGATCTGCATAATTCCCCGAGGAGCCTGTAACCATTCTGAAATTCGATAACACGGTGTTGGCAAGCCTGTCAGTTTTCGTAAATAATTTTAGTGCTCTATCCTTTATATATTTTTTGATCGGATCAATCTTGAGGAACTTTGAAAAGTCTTCTCAGAACCTGGCTTTGTGCAATTTCTAGCTGGTGAATAGTAGTGTTTGAAGCTTTGCTTAACGCTACACTACCACATAGAAGTGACGGACGAATTATTTGGTTATATATCAGTTTTCTGTTCTTAGTATTGAGATTTTCATTTCTAAATAGCGGTTGAAGGTAATGAAAAATTTTGGCGCAGCTAATTCTTTTCAGTTGAACATGTTTAAGCCATGTGAATCGTTTGTCCAACGTGATGCGGAGATATTTAATGCTATCCTCTCAGTTTATCACCATATCACCCACTCTCACTGTTGAAGGATTGTGTCTGTCTCCACTTCCGCGTTATAAACAGAGCCTTAGTTTTTTCATTATTGATTTTTATTTTCCATTTCTGAAAAACATGATATTATTATTCATATAAATTTTAAACCATTTGATTTATTTATCATTTAATTTATTCATCATTTCATTTTTCATTCAATTGATTTTTTTTTTTTGTTATGTAATTTTTTTCTATAATATATAATATATTTTTATTATATATTCTTATAATTTTTCAATCATTTAAATTTTATATCATATAAATATTTAAGCGTTTAATTCTTTAATCATATAATTATGTCAGTGATATGTGTTTTTACATTTTTTAATATATTTTCAAATTATTAACAAATTATTTAACACATAAAATTTAAAAATGTTTTTCGTTTTTTTTTGTTTTTGTGTTAAATAAAAATTACACTTTAAAATTAAATTTTGTATTAAATATTTAATTGTATATAATTTTTATAAGAAATTATTTGTTACAGATATTTACGATCTACTTTGCAGTATATAGTGCACTTATTTCCAATATATATTTCAGGACCGAAATATCTGTAACACAGATAACTTTTTAAAAAAAATTAATATACAATTAAATATTTAACAGAAATTTATAAGTGTAATTTTTATTTAAAAAAAAAAAACATTTTTAATTTTTATTTGTTAAATTAATATCCTAAGCCGAGTAATAATAAAAAAACATATTGAATATTGATCGTAATAACAATTTATTATTAATTTTTTAATTAAAATAATTTTAAATAAAATATTCTTGTTATTATGTTAATCCTTTTCCGAGTTAGTGCATCTGGGCACTTTTACGCTATGATAGGTGGGGGGATTCTGCAGAGTCTCACCAATAAATATTCTAGACTATTATTAATTTTGTTGTAAAAATAGAGCAGTTTCGGACAGTAGTGAATTGTAACAACAGAAATTATTTTTATATTATTTATTTAATTAAATTTGACCATACAGCTGTTTCCAGTATTGCTAAATACCGATCATTAGTGGTCTTGAAAATAATTGGTGTATTTAATTATTCGTTAATTAATTTGACAATTGATTACTGCAAGTACCAGGAATCGAACCCGTTGTTGTAAAAAGAAATTTCAATATTTTCTGCATTCTGAACATTACTTTTAGTTCATTATTTATTTAAATTCTTAATTTTACATTAATTATTTGTTCTTATAAAAAATGTGGTTTGATTAATGTACACATATGCAAGATTTGCTTTTTCCGAAAATATAATGCTAATGCCTCGTTTAGCGCCTATAGGCTAGCAAGTTGCTGTTTTTTGCCACACTTGCGAGCCACTGAATGCACCTTTTATGTTTGAAAAAACTGGTTATTAAAGCTCGATAACTGGGAATATAGCTGCTCTAGGTTTAATTCTACAAAATTAACATTTTAACTTATATATTTCAAACTTGATTTTTATATAGTACCATTAATATACACCGCAAGGTCTGGTTGGTTGCAGTGACAGGCCATTAGATAACTTCCTCAGGCCATTGTACCTCAATTAGCAATTTTTCGCCATTTTGCTACCACATTTTTCGCAAGAACCCTAGTATGAAAGAGTAGGGACTAAATCCATCCCGTCAAATTTAGGTAATTTATTAGGTGTTTCATCTTCACCGTTGAGCAGTCTGATAAACTATCAAAGAAGTATTTTCCTAAGAACCTATATCTTCTGATCACTAAAGCCGGGTATTCACAGAGAAAATGTATTATTGTTTCTTTCTCCTACTAGTTTCCACAACTTCTGCAGTGAGGGTGATGGGGAATGCGCAGTTTCTCTGCGTGAGTTCCTACACACCAATGACTAGTAAGCCTTGCAGTGTTCATGCGATTTTTTTTTTATGAGTTCCGAGGATTTATTTTTATTATAGGTGGGTCATGTTAACTTAGAAGTCGCACATGACCTAAGTGCTTTCCATCTGTTATTGGCAAGTTGCAGAATGTCGAGGAAGGTACTTCTTGTAATGATCTCCAGGATAATATCATATGTACGTGTCACATTTAAAAGAATTTGATACATATACGTATACATACACGTATATCGATAATACATTCCTGTGTTTGAGGAACTACAAAAGTATTTTGAACATATCTTTGACCACTTTTACGCCATTTGGCAACTCCATGCTTTCTCCTTGTGCTGTTAATCGCTGTCATCATCGTGTGTTTCTTTATAGAACCGCAATCCCTGATTACAGGTTCATTTGCCTAGTTCTGGTTTTTTTTATTAACAATTGACTTTCCTTTTTTCGAAATTTGTGCACTAGTTTCTTGGGTTTCTTTCTTTCTTTTTCTTCTTTTTGTGCAAATTAAGGTGTAAAAGAATTTTGTAGAATTTTATTCTTTGTCTGGTATTTTTGTAAAATTCTAGTAGAATTCGTGTTTACTTTTAATTAATTTGCTCAAAGCAGAAAAAAGGCGGCTCGAGCTACTTTTGGCTTTCTTCTTAAAATATTCCATAGATACTTTTTTATATATTTTTTGTTACTCAATTTTATTTTATTTCTGCTATTTTGCTTTTACTTGTTTTTATATTAATTTTGCGGCTGCTATAAATGTTAATGGCGGTGTTTCTTCCCTCGTACAAAAGAAAATTGTGTTTTCTTGATTGTCTGCGGTTGGAGGAGATAAAATTTAAATAGGACTGCCGTTACACTTATTTAGGATTTTTTTCTTTCCTTTTTTTTCATTTAATTCTTTTCACTTTTGGATTTTCTGTATTATTTTTGTAATTGGACTTTTAAAGATAATTTTTAAGGTAATTCTAATTTAGTTTTTTTTGTTTTTTTGGCTTTTGTTTTTGTTTTTATTATCTTGTTAATCTTTTTTAATTTCTATCCTTTTTTCTGTACAAAAGGGTAGAGCTCTGCGAAAAATGGTAAAAATAATAAACAAAATGAAATGAAAATAATATATTGTTTATTTCCTTTTGGCTGCCTTGGAGCTCCTCATGATATGCGATTTGATAAGAGTTCCAAGCATTTATGCTGATAATTTAAATTTTATTCCTAAATTGCTAGGTACGGTAAAAAGAAAATTATATATTAAAAATAAACAATTTGCTTTGGTGTTGATATAATAATAAATTCATTTCTCAAGCTAACTGATATTGGTGACATGAAAAATATTCCCAGTTCCATTTGTTTTCCATTGCATTTTGTATTTTTTTAATTATTATTGACATTGTTCTAACATTACATCAAAGAGATAAAGTAAGAACTTAGTCTATTTATATAGGTTTTCCACAAATCTCGGTTTCTAGCTATATGTCTTAACTCATTAAATGTTTTATTCGTTTGTTTATTAACGCTTCTACTCCATGACATTTTGTGGCGTCTTCTGTTTTTTGTACCGTGGGGGTTCCATTGTAGGGCTACATGTACTTTTTCGTTTACGTCCTTACGCGGGGTATGTCCAATCCACTTGTATTTCCTGCGCACTACTTCTTTCTCTATAGGAATTTGTTTAGACATTTGATAAAAACATTTTAATTTGATATTCTATTTATTATCACAATATAGTCAGTTTGATCATTTTTGACACTGCAAGCTTAAATCTCTGGAAAGACTTCTGATCAGTTTATAGCATTTTATTCACAATATTTTTTCAACTATGCATTACAACGACTAAGTTCATAAGTTAAGATATATGTGAGATTTTATAAACCAGTTTGTTTTAACAGTTTTTACAGTTATCATTGAAGATATAGTGATTGACAGTATATCCAAGCCATTAATACCTTCCTTATAATAACAAACCCGATCATCAAAGCACAAAAGTTCATATAGGCTCATTGTCCGTTACACTACAATTGGAGCACTTTTCAACGACGTATAATAATTCAACTAATTTCCGCTATAAGACTTAATATTCTCATCAAGTTAACAGCACTTAAGAAGTTCATATTTTGTCCAAACGCTTTATTGGTGCAATGCCACATATGCATAAAAGTAAGATCCGATTTCAATTAATGCCTTATAAAATCTCTTAAAAATGGCTTAACGGCTTTATCTTAGGAATAAAGCAGCAAATAAATACACAAAAAGCTTCCACTGTATTTTGTATCGCCAGCAAACTCTACCTTTAAGTATCGCTTACAACAAACTCAACTTGATTCAACCCATTATCTGGAGAGAAACAGATACTGAAAAATTATATGTTTAATCGGTTCTTATATGTAGTGCTAGGTCTAGCACTATTTATCTTCACGAAGATATCAAAAAGGCTCGGACTGCCTTTATGCGGATTGAGTGGTAAAAAATGTATGCAACTGCACGTTGCATATGAATATATTCTGTTCAACTGATATAAAGCCTTTAGATTTCTCGGTCTGAGGTATTTTAAAAAGTAAGATTGATACTAAGAAATACCAAAATATCGATCGTCTGAAGCAAGCGCTAAGCCCAGAATGGCCTAAAATACCGCAAAGCCACTAACGGAGAGCGTGTGACAGCTTTATTGGCGATTTGATGGACTTAATTCATGCTAGAGATGGCCATATGGAACCAAAATAAATTAACTTAAAAGCTTAAGGTTCTTTTCGCATATTTTCATTTGTCCTTCATTCTTTGTTTTAACTTTCATCAGCAACCCTGTATATTAATAGTATAATAAGTTGGTATGAATATTAGTGTGAAACATTAATATATGTAGTATAATTTAAGAAGGTAACCAAGCACAAATCTAATGCCAAATGCTCAAAAAAAATGTTTTCGAAACTCTTTTCTGTGCTTGGCATAACTGAGCATTCTCGTTTATTTATTCACTTTTGAGCTCGGAACACGCTCTAAATTATTTCAATTTAAAATCCTTTTAAAAGTTCATTAATTGCACACAAAAAACGGATAATACTGAAGAATAAGTCTCTGACATAGTTGAGTAGATTCAACAAATGATATCAATACATCAAAAATGCATTTGTACTTAAACACGGCATCGTTACAGTCTCAGGAAGAGCAGGACTCCAGGAAGGCATAAAGAGCAATGACAAAAATAAAAACGAAAGGCACTGAATCGTGCAAAATATGAAATGCAAGGGAGTAAAAATGGCAGAAATTAATTACCATTTTTTCCACTTTAAAATTTTTTAAAGATTTTTTTTCAAACAAAATAAATTATCATATCCCTCAAGCTAAAATAGTGCAAATCCAAAGTGAAAAAAATATTATGAGAAAGGACACATAAAAAACGTTTGAAAGCAGAGTTCTACTGTAATTAAGTGTTCTATTCTTTGCCGTTATCTTGTTTGACTAAACACCTTAGAAGAGCAATAAATAGATTAAACACTCCTACATGGATAACTCATATGTTATGATAAAAGGATAATGCAATTATGTGGTGGACACCTTTGAGTGTAGTTCAATGATTGTGGCAATTGGGTTTGGAATTTGTTCAGTTTGGATTAGTTCCTAAAAAAGATATAATTCCTTGTATTTGTTTAAATTCCTACAAATATTTAAACTTTTCTAAAACAGTAGAGGTGTGTTTTGAAGAACAAGGAATTGTGATAAAATTAATTTTCAGGAAGAATTAAATAAAAAAATCAAATTTTTAATTTTTAAAAATTTATTGATTAAATAATTAATTAAAAAGCATAAAGACCGAGAGAAAATTCTTTATTTGAAAACAATATTACCAAGTAATAGCTTAAACACTAGAGACCATTAAGAGAAATACCTACTTCTACTTTCATCAACTTATCAATAACAGATGGAAAGGGCTTAAGTCATGTGCAACTTCCAGCTAAACAAGGCCCAACTTTAATAAATTAAGATCCTCAGAACTCATCAAAAGAGATCGCGTGAACACTGCAAGGCTTACTGCATTCTTTTTGATCATTGGAGAAACTGCGGATTCCTCATAATCTTCTCTGCAGAAGATGTAAAAAACCGCATAAAAAACCATAATACATTTTCTCTGTGAATACCCGGCTTTGGCTTCTTGAAGAAATAGCTTGTAAGGAAGATACTACTTTGACAGTTTATCTGACTGTTTATCGGTAAAGACAACAGACCTATTAAATTCTCTGAATTCGACGGGATGGACTTAATCTCTAATCTTCCATATAAGAGATTCTTGCGATAAATGTAGTAGCAAAATGACGAAAAATCGCTAATTCTAGTACATGGTAGTTATCTAATGGTCTGCCACTGCAACCAACTAACGAAGAGCTTAACTATTCTCCACTGCACTTATCGCAATGAATAAAACAAAAACACAAAACATTTTCGTTATTGTAACTCGTTTAATCAGGCATTAATGACTCTATTTGGCAGAGATGAGTTGGAAGGTATCTCATAAGATCTCAATAGAAACTGTCACAAAGAATATGAAAGAAGCCATCATAAAGGTTATTAATACATACTAAGAAAAACAATGACTCCATTCGATGATATAACTTAAAAGACAACTCAGGTAACCTCGGTAGGTATGGGTAGGAATATATCTCTGCTATCCACAACAATTAAAGTACTAATAAAGTGATTTATCTTATTTATTTCTCTACCTAAAGACATTCATTTGCAGAATCTACTGCGATATATCAAATTCAAGACTACGTTACACATATAAAATTGAAGTGACTTAAAGCTGAATTCAAATTAATAATTTCAAGTCCTATTTATAAGTATCTAGTTAAGTGCACTTTAATATCTAAAATTATATTTCTATACTGAGATTAATGTTATATCCTTGATTTTAAATAGTTGACAATCGGTAAAGAACATGAGAAAGTCATGAGAATATTAGATAACAGATTTTAAGGAACTGATTGAAAAACATACGAGTAATATATATATGTATGATGTGGTTAAAACCACACTATTATAGTACGTATTATTATATAGTACGTAAGTGTGGTTTTAGGTACAGAGATAATGGTTTAATTATTTATTTTGTAACATTGTTATATGAAAATATTTTTATTAATACGTGAAAAAAATATGAAACAAAAATATATTTTCAGAAGTTTTACTTTGGATGAAATTATTTTTCTTAACATATGTTATGTATATATTCTTTACGACATTTATTATAATTCTTTTCGTTACGTTAGTTCAATATATTAAGAACAAACGCGCTGAAATAAATTTAGTATGAATACAAAGTCTTAGTTATGGTTTACTTAGCAGTAGTATAGAAAAGAATTAAGATATTATAAAAAAATAAATATCACAGATATATATTATAAAACATTTCTTCTTTCCTAATTTTTCCAAACTACTGCATTGATTCTTATCAATATTTGTTTGATAAGTTGATTAAAACTTCATCTATTTTAAAATGATCTACATAATATTCTTCGAAATAAGTTTCAAATTATCTTAAGGACTGACATATTCTTTCTAAAAATACTTGGTGATATTTTCAGAATATAAGAACCACATTAAAAACCAATCCAGCAATTTAGTTACGGTAATATATGTATTAATTCAACAAATTTAAATACGCTGAACATAAAAATAGCAAGTAAGTTAAGCAAAATTACAAATATGGACTCTAAATAGGTTATATTAAATTTATTTGAATATATCCCAAACCAATCATACAATTATATTTAAAGAATCAATTATACAGAATAAGAATTACAATACACCACCTGACTTCTACACTAACCGAGAATAGTATTATAATTGATTTTATTAAATATTTATAAAAAGAATTATTGGAATTAAACAGCACTACGCTATGGGTGCTGACGGGTCATGCAATTGACACCAGAAAGACAAGCAATGAAACTGGGTATACTTTATAATGACTTTTGTTGCCGTTGTGTCTCTGCCGATAACACCTAACACCTATGCTCCACCAAATGTTTCAATGTCCATCTTTGGTTAGGCTAAGAAAAAATCTAAAATTTGTGGAACTCATTTTGTTATCTGAGCAAAATTACTGACTTAAACAAGTTTATTAAATTACCAGATTGGTTCACCTTTACTTGAACGAGGGAGTCGTGCCTTTCTATGTTTAAAAAAACGTTTGTCCGTGGTACTAAAAGGCAATTCTTTCCGCTTAAGTGCGCTTTGGGCTCAAGGCAGCCCATGAATTCTTTATCTGCTTCTTATTATCTACATATAGTAAAGACCATTGCTAAAAGACTATTTAATATATTTTATATACTATAGTACAGTATTATCTAAATAGTATACGGAATTTATACTAGCATTCTCTTTAGCTTCATATCATGAAGCTTCATGTTACTGGTAGTGACTATATATTCTTTCTTTTACAAAGTTATTTGGATTTTTAAAAAACCCAATGATGCTTTGGTACGTACATCTTTTTTAAAAACTACTTTTAGAGCTTTATTATTAGTTTATTTCATGAACGGTTCCATTTTTAATTTCTTGTAAATGTCAGAACTAAATTTCTATACTTATAACTGATAAGCTTCGATATATGCATGCACGAAGCTTATCAGTAGAAGTTTTTGGTCCAAACATCAGAAGCTCACCTACACCGGGTATTTGATTCATTAACTTCCAAGCGCAAGTCCCAATCGTTGATAAATATATATATACATATATAATGATATTTATATATCATTATCTCTAATGAAACTACCTGAACAAAACTATATGGAAACTACCTTGTCGGACATTATTTTTCTCTGTTTGCAACATAATTTTTATATTGTAAAAGGGTCTTTTATTTCCATAAATTATATCTAACCCACTCAGGCAATAAAGGTGTGCAACAAAATCGCGGTGACCACTTGGATAGGCACGGGCAAAAGTGCACTTATACTATAACAAGTGCGGGATCACCTGCCGGACTGAATAGATTTATTTCGAAATTAGTTTCTGGGGAAGGAATTAAAAATTTAATTCATTTTTCTGTTTAATTTTTTATTCACAATTGAATATTTTCCGGTAGTGAAATTGCTTTTACCAATACTACACACACATTGGCAAGCACTACAATTGCTACACAAACATTTTTCGTGGCTCAAAAACCGCATAAAGCCATTTCAACAATCCAAAGCATTTTTTCGGTTGAGCGTTTGTGATGGTCGATTTGTTCGGCTGCATTAGTGCTCCTAAGTGTATGTGTGTGTGTGAGTATCTGTGGAGTATCTGTGTGAGTATCTGTGTGAGTATCTATTATAGCGTGTATCGGAATTTGCGTATTGCGTGATGGTTCAAAAAATATGAAAATGCATTATTCTTTTACATTTTGTCGGTGTTTTTTTGAGGTAAATATTATTTCTCGACTACTTTAGTTTTCAATAACTTCAACAATACCAAATTTCATATCAATTGTTATTGCGAAAGCGCCATGAAATGTATGGAAACGCTAGCATTTTGCCTCCTCTTTTTGTATATAATTTTACTTTATTGTGAATTTTAGTGTACGTTTTAGAAATTTTCCTGCATTTTCCTGCATTTTCCTGCATATTTCAGTATTGTTGAGTAAGGAATTTATTTTGCATTTTGCATTCTGCATTTATGCTTTTCAAACGCTGTTGATTTCTGTTGCACAGTTTAGAATTATAAAATATTTTCATGCCATTTAAGCAGAAATCACATTTAAATTTTAATACTTTTATGTGCTTAATCAAAAAATAAAAGCAAAATATTATGCACATGCTCGCAGCTGAAAAAAATTTTAGAAGAAATTTGATTTATTTTTCTTTTATGTCTTTTTTTTCTAAAATAAATTTTGACTGCTATAAAAAATCATGGCCATATTTCCATGCAATTAATCATCATCATGATCATCCTTTTAGCATTAAATGGTACAACATGTGAAATTGTTGTCACATAAATGTCGCGTTCATATTCAGAGCGGACAGACAGACATTTAGACTGTTACATATACAAGCGAACGCTAGTAAGTATCTAAAGGCAAGCGGAGAAGTAGTCAAATTGTCACACAAGCGTTACTTTCATTAGACTCGTACGCCACGCTACATTGCCATATTTTTATCTTCCGCTGCTGTGACTGACAGTCAGACTTGCTTTAAAGGCAGCAGCATAATGAAATTGGAGGAAGCTGGTTATTTTTCGAATAATATCCGGAAACGGAAAACAGCACCGCGTCGAAAAATCACCTCTTAAACATTGTGGTAATAAGTCATTTAACTGCTATTGCGCTAAATACGACAAATGCAGTGGCGTAGGTGTAACCTTCAGTAATTTCAGAGCAGAAAATGTGAATATAATTCTCACTTTAGAGAGAGGTTATGTTAAACTGAACAGTGAATCTGAAAATGTCTCCCAGGATAATAATAAACAATTTGAAAAAGTTTAATCAACACAACAACAGGGAAAGATTATATTTTATGAATTTCTTTCAGATTACTTAAAAATAATAAAAAATCAAAAAAAAATATAAAAAATTATATGTTTCATTAAACGACATGATATTTTATGATATATGTATATACATACATACATATAATACAAACACTTAGTGTAAATAATAATGATTATTAAATAAATAATAAAATAATTTAGTAATGAATACTCAATATATCGTATGCTCAATACTACGAATACCATAAATTGTGAATTCAATATGATAAATACTCGATTTAAAAAATACACAATATAACAAACAAGCAGTGTGACGAATACGCAATACAACCAATACCGAATATAGTGAATACCCAAAATATCGAGTACCGAATATAACGAAAACTTAAAATAGTGAATATACATTATAATGAAAACCTAGGGAATATTTTATAGAGTAAACAAGCAATATAGCGTATACACAATAGAAACTTCTTGAAAGCTTTGCCATAAACAAAATATTTCTAGAACAAGGTCGCTATAAAGAACAATCAACAATTTTTTAAAAACTTTTCAATTGAGTAGTAGCTAACTATATATCTCAAATGAACTTGGTCAAAACATAAAGAGGTCATATAACTACTCTCAAGTACTCACAATACAGATATAAAAAAAATTTACTACAATTATACAAAAAGGTATAAAATGCTACTTTCAACTACGGATACATTAGAGTGGACTATACTTTTCGTTTGTTATAGACATAATATTCTATAGTGAAAACTCTTCGCACCAGACATCAACACAATTAGTTGTTTCTTCTTCTTTTATCCTTATCTCCCAGTGGAGCATAGGGCCTCTACCATATTTTTATATCGGACTCGGTTATTTGATTCGCGGCATATATCACTCCAGGAATAGTTCGCTTCTCTTAATTCTTTGTTATTTAGTCAACTTAAAGTCATTTTAAAAAAATACATTCTTTGTGATGTGATGTAATGTTGAGTCTTTTCCGAGTTAATGATATTCTCATCTTAAACTTTTTTGAAGTAAATAATAACGTAAAAACCGACCCTCACCAAATTAAGTTGATTGCTTAACTTCGTTAAAATTAATTTGTGTAACTACTTTCAATTAATAACAGAAGTATGAACATGTGGATCAAAAGGCATAAAAGTTCTAGGAAATTTCATGGAAAAACCAATGACAATAAAATAGTACGCAATAAAAATAATATTGTTTAACAAAAATAACCGCTAGATAATGAGATATATTAAATTATTTAAAAATTTTTCATAGAATTAACTTTGTTTACAAACACGATCAAATATTACAAAAAAAAAAATTATTACATATATTTAGACAAACACTCTGATTTCAGAGGACTCTTAGAATATTCAGAAAATATTTTGAAGAGGGGCTCAAAATATCGTGACAGTGCGAAAGTTAAGTAAGTAATCAGGTTTCCAACAGGGCACTGTAGATTGTGATACAGGAAATATTTTTTGTGAAATCTGTTTAGAAACCTTTGAAGATATTATCTGTGAACTCTCCAAGTAAGCAGCAACAGACTTATTCATCTAAGAAATTGATTTTTTACACCTGATCACATGTAAAACGAAAAAAAAAGAATTGCTCAGGGCTTACTTTGATTTGGGACTAAGATCCCGCTTTCGAGTTAGTCGAGTCTACGATCTGCTGTTCTGCTGTTTCCTTCTCCACGTGACACAGTCGACAGGAATCACGTTCAACCGTAACTAAATTTATCAAGTGGTAATTGGGTGTCTAGAGTGTATTGTGAAAAGTTCAATGTAGATTTAAATATCGTTTCTGCTAAGGTTAAGGATAACGTCAACTTAGATGTGTTCGAGATCAGTGAATCTTCTGACTGCCACATGCCTGTATGGGCTCTCTAGTGTTCAAGTAGATTTTATTTTTCTCGTTCACATAATAAATAATTTACGAAGCTATTTGTTGCCCCGCAGAAGGGGTCTGAACCAATGAAAGGAGCACATGTGCCCTTCTTTGTTAAGGAGTTTTGTATTTTATTGCTGTTATGCCCATCATGTCCCTCTACCCACATATGAGTAACATAGTTCCTCGATGTGAGAGTATTGAAAAGTTCAAAGCATTCCCAGACCAATTTTAATTGGAATGAGGAGTTGGCTAAAGATTTTAGAGCTGCTTGGTTGTCCGAGGGAATGCATATTGTGGTGCTTCGGGTGCCCCTACCTAGGAACTCTTTCGCACATAGCTCTCCGCACAGCCATGAACCACTGCCTGAAAAATCGGAGCGGTTTTTTCCATTGCGATTGCTTTGTGGAATTTCGGTCCTACAACTCCTGCTCCATAGTTGTTAGCCCCCTACATAATAGAAATAATAATAATAATATCTAAAATATACATGCACATTTTCTATTTCTATCGCAGTTATATATCTTTGCTTACAATCATACACAGGTTTTCATCTAAACTCATGTGGTAACACTTTATATCAAAATCATTGGCCATATTAAAACCCCATGTATTTTTAGAAAACAATTTAAATCGCAAGGTTTCACATATCCTTTTTTGTGAATAATATCACAGTAATGAGTCTCCCTTTGTTAAAAATTTTCGACTACAAGCATAGCAAAATTCATGTACTTGAACGAAAAAAAAGGGAAAAGAATTGCTTATTAAATGACAGTCGAGAGTCGAGAGTCGGGAATGAATAACGTTGATGGAAGGAATCGCAACAGGCACAATGGATTCACAAACACAAAACACGCCTCGCCGCAAAATTGTCACTGCATGCGCGCCTTTATTAACCTTTTCAAAAACACACCGCATATTTAATATGGCATGGGAGTGTGTGCGAGTGACTGCTTCTATAGGTGTTTGTTTAAAAAATAATGCTCACACATACATTCATACATTCGCATAGAGTGACAATAATAACAACAACAACCACAACACCACAACAACAATAGGTATGGAAATTGTAACTAAGCTTAACTAAACATGGCTGCTCATCAACAAAATAAGCTACGACATTTACGCTGTTGGAATTTAATATCCTTTGGGCCACCAACTGTGTAAAGTGGCAGGAATTGTTTTTCGCACTCCCCTTTGTTATTCATATTCATAAACATATTCTTCACTTTTGTATTCTCATTTTTATATATCTATTCATTTTTGTCCTTATTCTTTTTTGGTCGTATTTAATATTTCCTATTTATTTTGTGCACCTAAGTGCTAGGACCCTGACAGACAGGATATTACACCTTCGGTTAATGCCTTTTTAACGCATTTACATTGTAATGCGTTTAAAAAGCATTTAAAAAAATTTGCTAATATACGAGTATGTTGTGAACACGTGTCTACACCTACCTGTCTATGGTTGCCTAGGAGTACATCTATGAAGAGGCAGCACAACAATAATACATATTTTTATATATAAAAATGATGATATGAAAATGAAGATGTGTAAACAATGACGAAATGTGCATTTAGCATTGAAAAATATTTTTGTGATATTTTCCTTTATTTTTGGAATTAACACCAAGAGTCATTGGACCTTTTAAAAACTATATATACTGCATATGGAATTTCAAACATCTAATTTTTTAAATCACCTTTTCACTTACAGTTTGAATCAACATGATATAACGGTCCATCTGATTCTTTTTTTGTAAAAACCTTATTTCAGTTATTCAGGGGAGATAGGAGTAAAAATAGATGTATTAAGTCCATTTGTGCCATTTATAAAAAAATCCATATATATTTTAAAAAGTACAACTTGCACTTGATATCTGACAAAATTTTACAATAATTAAACAACAACACTTTTTTTCCTACTAAACAACTTCGTGTATAGACTTATCATTGATTTTTGATACGAAAGAATACCGTGACGAGATAAGTTTAGCTAGATAAATACTACCTGGACTCTGCTGCAACGAGAAAAATGGTAGAGAAGTGATTTACAGACTTTTTATAGACCAATGATGCTAAACACACTAATCGTCCAAAAGAGCTACTAACATCGGAAAACATTAGAAACATTAGTGCACAAAAACATTTTGTTAAACCGAATAGTGAAGTCCAGAAGATAACTAACACTCTTAAGATATAGAAGGAAGATATCGGCTTTATTTTTGTTTACTAGAAAGCACTCACTTTTTAAGTGGGTACCACGTTTGCTGACAGTTGATGGAAAAAATAACGTGCCTATATTTCGTCCATATAGCTGTTTGAAGCTGTTACACAAAATAATAAATAGGTATACAGACTTTTACATAAGCATGGGTATGTGTCAATGTACGAAACTTGAATTCACCATTATCGAGTCGAATCGGCAGTCAGCAAATATCGATTCTTTTTATAATATGCGAACCTCGACCAAAGCGGCTGAAAATACAACTGACAACTAATAAGGTTATGGCTTCCATAATTCAGAATTTGCATGGAATTTTATTTAACGACTACCTTGGAAAATAACGAAACCTACATAGTCAAACTGTTGCGATCGAAGTAGGGAATCACGAAATAATCGCGCTATATGAAAAAAAAATTCCTCTTTCACTAAGATAATGCGCAGTGTCAGAAGTCTTTAGTCACTATAACCAAACTGGTCACAAGCGGTTACTACATATTCTCAGACCTTAAACAAAATTTAACGCCCATACAAAAATATTATAACTGAAACTGAGACATATTTAAAGGCCGACGATGTATTATACTGCAAGAGTAATATCGATATGTTAAGGGAACACTGAAATGATTACATTACTCTAGAAGGAAACTACATTGCTGAATAAAGTCGAATTCTACTAAAAGGTTACTGTTTTTTTGGTAGTTCTACGGATTCGTCAGCCGCTGTGTTATATACAGACAATTCGAAAAACTAACTTTCACTAGACCACTACTAGACCACTACTAGATATAATGTCTTTATAATTATTTTTTTTATTGTATAACGAATAACAGAAGTTTCTTATGGCTTTGTCAGTGAGTGATCTAAAGAACTTTTCAGATTTCACATAAGGTATTGCATGAAAAAAACCATCATAGCAAAACGCTTAAAACTCTTTACGGACCAATAAATTTACTTCTACTTATATAGAAAATATTCGAAAAAAAATTACTAATGAAGTGGCTTCTAATTTGGGTTTAAAGAAGAACATAGTACGATTGAACGAGCGCAAAAACTGTATCATAAAGCTAGAAAGGCTCTGGAACAGAATTAATATTGCACCCCAGCATTTATTCATATTGCTCAAGCATTTGATGTAGTACATCACCTAGGCAGTCATCGCCAATCTTTATATCTGTACAAATATGGTAAACTAATATAAATAATAATAAATAATATAAATAATGGATAAGCCATAAAAAAATATAACGCTCCATTAATTATTATATTCTGATATTAAATAAGATCGGTATATTAGACACACGATTTTTTATATATTCTACTACTTTTACCCATTCTACTTCAGAACCGTTTAAAATATTTATAATATTTTCATAAGATAGAAATGCTTTACTAACGTAAGCTAATCGAGACTCTTTTCGAATAGGGCAACGGTATAGAAAATATACAATATCTACAGTCTCAACTAATTTACACATACTACAGACGGTTGATTTATCTACATCAAACCCGTTCCCGTTTAGCTGTACCATGCTGCCTTTGCTTTCAGTATTCAGGTAATATTTTTAATGTGTGTTAAGTTAGCTATATATATGCCTTTCCCAGTAATGGCGTTTTTAATCGTTTTTAAAATCGGCTTCCAGCCGCTGACGAAAAATGAACAAATAACAGTTAAACAATTAAAATTACTAATGAACTTTTATACCTAGAAGTACTATATATAACTAAATTATTCTTTACTATCGTATCGTCTGTGTAATTCTCCAGTATTGTTTCAATTGCAAGTCAATGACTGCTCATACGTTACGTTCTCTAAGTGTATCCATTATTGTCATGACTTGACATCAGAATAATTTGAATATAGATAGACAGCACTTGTGGGTTAATGCTTAAAGATAGACCTATTTTACTAGAGAAGTTATTGTAGTAAAGAACTAAACCTAATTTACAGCGTTGCTTGTAGGAAATTCAACGAGCCGGTTGCAAAGGAAACTCTAGAGCATCTGTTGTGTAACTGCCCAGATCTCTCGAGAAGTCGACAAAAATATTTGAGGGCTGTCAGTTTTAACGGACTGGAGCACATACCTCAGGTTTCTGTTGAAATCCTAATAAAATTCGCTAATAAAACGCGCATCCTAAGTGATGCACACAATCGCTAAAATAAGACTCTGATCTGGTATCGCAGTGGACCTTAATGGTCTACGCGTGACCATTTGGGACTGCCAGCATGATCTAATCTAATCTATTGTAGTAAAAATATAGAAATTTCAAAAACCTGTAATTAATAAATTGTGATCAAAAATATTGTTGGTTTTAAGTTGGTGAAATGGTTGATACATTATCTTTTGATAGCAGAATATTTACAGTAATTAAACAACTTTTAAGTTAAGTGTAAATAAATATCCACGGTATATGCGAGCATGTTAAATTTGTATTTATTTTTTCATTTATTTACATTGAAATATTTGTATCTACGAGTACGTGTAAGAGTATCGGCGGCTGTAAGCAAAAATTAAATATTTTGGCTATGAAAGTCATTTAATTTATTTGTTTATTTATTTTTGATTTATTTAAATATTTTAACCGAGGCATTGGCGTAGTAAACACTGCAGAATTGAATAAATACTTTTGACTTTGTTTGTATGATTGCATTTGAGGTTCAGAAAAGTATTTACGGTCAGAACGTTTTGTTTACTTGCGGGCAATGGGACCGGAAATCATCAACTCGTTTTATGTGGGGTCAAACGTTTGGCCATTGCGGTATCGAGATTGTGGTATGTGGAAAGTGTTAACAGCGCCTTGCCTGAATGAAATATTTCAATTTCAAAATCGATTATGGCTTGGTGGAAACATAAAATTTAAAATAATAAATAAAAATAAAATTTTTTATATATATTTTAAGTAAAACATAAAACGAGTACCATTAAAATGCTGTACAAACGTTTATGCCAACTTATACACACCTTTGACGGAATATATATTTGGGTGTATGTTAAATGTTAAGGTGATATATATTTTTTTTTGAATCAAAAACTCATGCATTGAGGACTTTTCACGTTAACGTGCCGAAAAGACCACTCGAAAGTGAACATCTGTTAACCAGAAATAAGGTGAAATTATAAAATCAACCAAAATCCAAACAAAACTAAAAAACTCTTCCCCCAAAATACACTGAAATTAAATGAGATTTGTTGCATGCCAGCCAAAAGGTAAACCCGAAAATGCCAAAGTGTTAAGCTTGTACATTTCATAGACTGGCAAGGAGTTTGGATTTGTTCCTCCGATGTGTGGGTTAACGTGGCGCATTTTAATGAACCACATCTGAACTGTTTGTAAATGATATTGTAGGGTTTGTTGGCATGTGTCAAGGTGAAAAAGTTTCTCTTATCCTTATTTATATGTTTATTTATTCTATTATTTGCTCTTTTTAATCAGTTGGACTTTTGGTAAGTAAATTGTGCATGAATTCAGTTTATTCAGTTTATTCAGTTCTCAGTAACAGAAAAAACTTTTAATTGAGTCGCATATTGATACTCGTTTATATATTATTTAAAATTGCATTACAGCCATGAATAATTATTTATTTAAATTTAAAATATTCACACAGCTTCCTTTTTTCAATTTTCAATTTTTGTTACTTTGACATATGAACGTATTATTATAATAGGCCTTTTCTTTTGTAAGCAAATCACAAAAGAATAACCGCTTATTTTAAAAATAACATATGAAACAACAACACTGCTGGCTTATTTAGTCCAATCTTTTTGAAATCGCTTAACTAATAAACAGCTCAAATGGCATGGGTGCCAAAACTCGTCTATTGTGAAAGATTTTTGAAAGTACATACGAAATTTCCAATTAACTAAGACTGTGAGCTACTGTAACCGTTGTTTTTATAAACTCTGTTTGCAAATCTCATTTTCTAAATAAAGTTGAAGAGATACGATATGTTCACATTAATTTTCTTACCTGTGCAAAAATATGGAAAGTGATTTAGACATTCCACAGTGTGGATTGTTAATAGGGACCATTGTGTTACAAACGCTTAATTTAGAAGTAATGCAGTATCTTAACTTCTTTATGACTGTTTTATCAATTTTCTACAATATGGATGAAGAATTACACCAGCGGCTGTTGAAGTACCACAAAGTCTAATATTAATTCTTTGAATGTAAGAACTTTGCAATGATATTCAAGCTACTACTGAAAGAAAAATATATATTCTGAAAAGCATTCTGACCCTTTTACCACGTTCGAGAGAAAAACTCTTCAAACAATATTTGCCCTTATATATAAGTGAGCACGGTTCCGAAAAAGTCTGTAAGCGATTAATTTTGAAGTAAATGTAACAAAAAAAAAAGACTTGGTAGTTTTATATAAGACACGACTCTTATTGAAATACTTCAATAAGCGCTGCTAGGAAGACTTTTCATGGTAGGTTTTTTATAAGAGCAAGCAAGATAGACTGCGTCTATACTGGAATATAAGTGTGTAATTTAAGGCGCTCGATGGATAGAGATGCTCAACTGTATAACACAGTTCAATAATTGCAATCAGTGGTTTTCAATTTATTTGTGAACTGATTTATTCAAGAAGATTATAATTGGAAATCACTTGTAGTGCAAATTTTAATGATAACACTATACGAGAAATATACAGTGTTTTTCTCTTTTTCTGCTGAACTTAAATTTGTAACACGTTTCCCTCTTAGACAACTCTAGCGTCCCTGATAGTAATCTTATTCTGAATACCTTGAGTTACTCAAGAAGTTTATAACTGGAAATCACTTGTTGTGGCAATTTTAATGATAACATTATAGGACAAAATATTTTTCTCTTTGTCCGCTGAACTTAAATTTGTAGTATTTTTTCCTCCTAGACAGCTCTAGCGTCTCTGATAATAACGGATTAAATTTTCACAATCTGGATTTTAAAAAGTTGATAAAAAGTTATTATTTTAAAGGATTTTTAAGAGTTTTCAGTAAATTACAAATGACTGTATATGCATTCTTGATATAAATATCCTTCCACATAATCCCTTTTTTTCTTTCGAAGAGAGACTCATTTTTAAATCAACCTGATGGAAAAAAAAACAATTTAAGAGGCATTTGAGAAATTAGAGAGAATTTTCTCCTTCTAAGACAAAAAGAGTATTCGAAACCATGTCTAAGGCAGAAATGTTTTTCACATTGTTTTTTATTCACTTACAGAGGACGAATTGTAGAAGTTGAAGATAAAGATTAAAGATATTTTTTGTAACTGAATAATGACGTTATACTCTTTAAAATTGTATCTATATATATATTTATTAAGTAGAATCAAAATAATAAATTTTAAATAAATTTCAAATTGGAATCTTTTTGAAAATTTGTTCGTATGGATCTAATACGAACAAATTTTTTATATTTGCATAAAATGTTTATGAACACAATTTTTTTGATTATTTTTCTTATTATGTACATTCAACCAAAAGTTCGAAAACACTGGAAAAAAATTTTAAAGAATGCTAACTTCGCTTGAGAGTTTCCTTTTCTTCTCTGTCGGATTTTATTCAAAGAAAAAGTTTGTAGGCACTTAACATCAAAACACGCAAATGTTAATTGTTTACACTTCAACGCCTGACGAACATTAAGAAATTAACTTCTTAATTGTTAGCTCACATAAAAGTTATTTCCATATAGACATTGTAGATACTTAAATATAAATTTTTGACACTTTAGATACATTTTTATATCTATATACATTGCTCGTGTATGTCTGAGGACTTTATAAATTTATTTGAATTTCTTTACTTGTTCACCGAACATGCGTAACATAAGCGCTACATCTCACTTCAAGGGGCTGAGACTTAAATGGATTGATTTATAAATGGATTTACGAATTATAAATTGAATAATATACGAGTTTGTACGAAACTGTCTTTAATTAAGCTTACATACGTTCAAATGAAAAACATTTTTTTTTTATTTTTAATTTCACTTATTTAATTTAATTAGTAATTGTGTGAATTTGGGAGACAAGCTATTGTTACACATATATACAGATATATGTTCAATTAAGTAAAGTATTTTTCTAAACATTCAATTCCTTTCTTAGCATCGTATACCATTAATTTAAAGATAATTATTTTTAATTTCAATAAGTGCTGACTAAAATTTAATTCAATTTAATTATTTAAAATAAATTAAATCAAAGACGTAAACAGCATACTCTAACTCTTACAATAATCGTCAACAAAGCTAATAATATAAATAAAACTTAATATTAAATTAATACTAATAATTATTTAATTACTTATTAATTAATATATAACATTAATTAATTAACTATTTATTTAATTAACATTGAATTAATATAAATAAAGTATTAAATTATTATATGTGTTTGCACTTCTAACAACAAGATTAGATTAGTTAAGATTTTGAAATGGGTTGGGAACTTGTCACCACGTCACTACATCCTTTGAGGATTATTGTGACATACCCATTTTAAACGAGTAGCAATTAAGAACAAGATTAAGATGTTGCCTAATTCCGTTATAGATGGCTGGGCAGTAGACAAGTACTGAAGTCTATGAGTCTGGCAAGACTATCACAGTGACACAAAATGTGTTCTGCTGTTTTTTCTTCTTCGTAACGAAATCTGCAACTATCGTTTCTAGTAATATCTAGGTTCGATAGATGCTTTTTAACTCCGCAATGCTTAGTGAGGAATCCTGTAACAAGTCGGACGCCACTTCTTTTTAGCATAAGTACCTTCTTAGTTCTGAATTTCGAACTATACAGCATGAATTCTGTAGCTTATCTGCAGGCAATTGTATTATTCCAATCAATCTGGAATACCTTAACTGATCGTACTGCAGGGATTTCCAGGATTTTGAGCTGAGAATGTGGTGACTTTTTATTCCGTAGGCATGTATGACTCGAATGAGTTGTGCACCAATCGGGCATGCAATTGGTACGGGCCAATTTGTGTCTTTAGAAGTTTTTTTCTACAGGGTCGATACCAAAAAAAAAAAAATCAATCTGAGCTGCTCTTTCCAGCCAAAGTCACCGAATTTATCTATTTAGATTAAAATGTTATCGATTGCAGATAATTATTTATCACCTTAAGCATCAAGAAACTTTTTTCTCTAATTAATACCTATAATCAATATTTACAGTGCTATCAGTCAATGTGGATAAAGTATTATTTTAATTGGTGATTATCATAGACGTTCAAGTGAGAAGGCTTAATGTAAATGAAGGTTTTGTTTTCAGGTTTCTTACCCTTTCTTTTCTATCGTTATTTCTATAATTGAATATATCTCGTATGTTCCAATACCTAACAATTATTTTGTATATGGTATTTTCATTATAAACTGCTCTAACATCATTATGTTCAGACTAATAATCTCATCATACAGCATAATTTTAATTTTAGATCAGCATAGAGATTCAAGTTAGAAAATTTAATAAAAAAATATCATATATATACATATATTTTTTTATTTTTGTTTTTTTGCTAGTCATGAACTTGTACATGTCTTTTATGGAACTTCTGATATGGACAAAAGTAACATCATTGTCATCGGACACAATACAAACAAAAATAATGAGTTCATCGTAAAAACACAATCATTTACATTCGATTTTGAAACTTTCTTACTAAATAATAAAATAATATTCATTCCGGAATTGCAATGGATATGATGATTTCATTTTTATAATTTTTTTTGTACTCATTAGTTTATTCATATTTCCATATATCCTGCCCCACGTCTAGGCAACACTCATGATTCCTGCATTTTAATTTCAACAAAATGAATGCCTTATTTTATGCAACTAATTAATGTTAATTAAAATAATTAACATAATATAATAAAAGTTTTTAAAAATAACTAACTATAATCAGTGCTACTGCAAAATTTTTGATTTTGCAATAAAATAAAATGATAAATTCAAGTTAAAAATAGACCATAAAAACTTTTTATGTATAATTTAAAAAAAAAGTAATAACATTCCTTTAATTAACATTTAATATTAGTATTTAAATAGAAACAATTTCTATTGCTTAAACTGTTTAAAAAGTACTCAATTTATTTCATTTTAAAATCAAACAACTTTAAGTCTCCATCATTTACAGAACGATATATGGATATGTACAATTAATAAATAGTCTCCAAATGCAAATTTGCGAAACCCTATGGGTCCGCATCCTCTAGCAAAGAAAATTAAAAATTATTTTTCGTGTTAGTCTAGTCTTTTTATTAGATCATGTGCTTCTAACAAAAATTTCAACCAAAGTGGACGTGCAAAGAGCAGAAGGCATATCGTTTCTAAAAGAACGACTGGTAACAGCAAATAGGCAAGCCTTCGGACCCAGTTTTTACATAATTTCTTTATAAAAATTTTCATATACTAAATCTAATATCACAAAGACCGAACTGCATTCGCATGCAGCGTGGTTTATCAGGGTCGCTAACTTCGTTGAAATCCATCTCCAAATGCAAATACCCAGGAAACCAGAATCGTGCCATATATTCGAATAAAAATTTGAGCTCAATTGGTTATGAATTCAATAATTGGACAACGCTATATAGTTTATGGGTATTTAATAGGAAATAAATAAGATTGTAGTCACATTCAAAAATTTCTGCCTTGTTAAGATGTTTTAACAAATGGACTTTTCGATTTTGTTTTAAATGTGGGGCTCTCCACAATTTGATCTAAAATATTTACCGAAAAAACTAACAATGTCAATCTGGAAAAACTTAAAGCTTACCAAAGTAAATTTGGAAATGTGTCAATATGACAAAGGCAGAGTTGTTAACTGTTGCCTAAAAACGTATCTGTGTGGACAATAGAAGAGGAAGGCGCAGATTGAATAAGTAGAGAGGTTAAAAGTCATAAGTTTGCCACAGGCCGAGCTCCTCGTTTCAATTTGCTTTGGAATATTTTTTGATAAAATAAATAAAATAAAATCGTGAAAAACCAGAAGATTTTAAAAATTTAAAAACACTCAAAAATCAAACTAAGCAAAACTTTAACTTATTGTAAAAAAAAAACAAAAAATTAAAATTTTGAAAAAGTCAAAATTTTTGAATTTATAAAACAACAAATCCGTATACGCTAAAAAATGGAGGAACTATGTTTTCAAGGAAGAACTTCATTTTGTTGAAATTTCAACACGAAAAAGGATAAACAAGCAAATACTTCCAATTGGGAATATTTGTTATTTTCTTATCCTCAATGTGATTGTCGTAGTCATGCTCTTTTGGCGTTCTTTCAGCTTTTATTTCCATTTATATGAGAACAAGTAGCAATAGTAACAATCCCAGTAGCAGAAAACTTTTAAATACCAAGAATAAAGTTTAAAATTATTGAATATTTAAATTTTAAGTTTATGCAGTTACTTTGGTACAATTTATCACGAACTCTACAGAGGCATTTCAACACAGCAAAGCATATTAATTGTTGTTGATACAAAATAAAACTTATCAACTTTCAACTTTTTAAGAATACAAAATAATACTGAAAAGAAAAGTACCACCATATATAATGTAAATATATATTGAAAACTATTTGCACAAGGATATCGCGCTCAAGGATATCCTTGAGAACTGTAAAAAACTTACTTTACTTGTATACCGGAGTACGATTCAAGTAAACGAAGACCATTGTGACAGAAATAAAAATTCACTCAAATTAATTAATACTATTAAAGTTAGTATGAGAGTATAATTACTCTCACTAATAATTTAATTAAGGATTAAAGGATCCTTATATATAAATAATAATATTATAAACGTTATATATAATTATTCAAAATCAGCTTCAAAGTTTTTCTTAGAATAAATTATATTAATATAATATAACAAATATAATTAAGACCACTGATGATGGGTATTTGGCAATACTCCACACAGCTATATGGTCAGCCAAAAATTTAATTAATTAAAATAATAATAAAATTAATTTTTGTTCTTATAGTTCACTACTGTTCTAAAAACTTCTTTAACAAATACTATTAATGGATTCAATCACTTTACAGCTGGTTTATGATTTCGTGATAATATAAAATGATTAATGAATTTGTTAATCAACTTTCACAACAAATTAACAAAATTCCAAACTGCGTACATAAAACTCAAGCACGGCTTAATGTCAGTTGGCTGATGAACGCTATGTCTGAGATCCACATTTGGCAGGGTATGACTTCAAACCTTGCGATTTACAGTCTCAAAAAATTAAAAACAAGAAATAATATGACAATACTCGAAAAAGCTGTATGGTCAGCTAAAAATTCAATTAATTAAAAATAATAAGAAAAATTTTTGTTGTTGCAATTTTACTACTATTCAATAAAAATCTTTCTATTCAAAACAGTAGTTCATATTAAGAATTTAACTTCCTTTGCTCAAAATAGAGGTTAAACATTGATTTTATGAATATGGTAAACTATGGCTAAGTCAATCATCCTTCTTTAACTGTCTTTAATAACAAACGATTAAATTTATATTTACGCAACATTTTCATGTGTTATACAAAATTGGGGTTTAATATCTCACATTTTAAGAGAGTCATAGAGTAACCCCTTAGCATTTGATCTTAGCATTTTTGACGCCCAAGTTGTTTGTTTAATTTATGTAGTATTGGTATACAAGGTGCCCTATCTTCTTGCCTTATTATCACTAAAAATGATAGATCACCTTATAAAACGTACACACTAAGTTCACTCACTAAGATTAAGATTTTAAGATTAAGATTTCAAGATTTTTCACAAACTTGATTAGAATTATAGTTTACAATCTGCTTTGATTCTTCAAACATTTTGTACATTTTTTTTCACATGCCCATTAATTATAATTCTCATTAGGTTCTCTTCAAAAGTATGCTTAAGTCTTTAATCTCAGTGTTGCTTGATGTACAAGACGGTGTATCTACTGTGCAAGACGAGTAGGTACATCGTCTTGTATGTCAATAATACTCAAATTGGAATGAAGGAAGTTCTTTTGAAACTCCCATGGATATAGAATAACTTATTTACACATACGTAAATTATAATTCTCATTGGGTTTGGTTATAGTTATTAAACTGTTTGTTCCATTTTAATGTAGTTTGTTATGTGTTTGGTGTAGTTCAATTTTTATTGTTATTTTTATTTTAATTTTTATTTTTATTTTTATTTTCTAATCGCCAATCGTATAATCGTATTGCAATTTTACATAAAGCATATGTTTTATGCATAATACATATAGTTTGCATGTTAATAGTTTGATCTAGAAGAAGGGTTTAAAAAATAATTTTTGATGTCAGTTATAAAATGATATTAACAATTAAATATTTTATCATCCCAACTTGTAGTTATTCATTGTCTGTAGCTGGGTGACTGGACTATTTCAGAAAATTTGAAAGAAATAATTCACTTTGTGTTAATTTTAATAACCATTTCTTTTTATATCTGTGTAATCCTGTTCTTGGTTTTTTGAACAATATTCAAATTAAAAGTAATGGCTAATTGGGCCTTCAGACCGAAATAGATGGACCTTAATCACTTTACATCACATTTAAAGTTTGAAGTACAATTTGAGTTTCGTAAGAAAGTAAAGGACTGTATCCTGTAATGCTATAAGAAATATGTTTCCATGATTAAATAATTTAGTTTTGTGTAGTTTGTAACATAAATGCAATAAAAAGATTTAATTAAAATAAAAGTGATGAAAATAATCGAAATAATATTGTATTAGACGTGTAGATCCTTAAATAAATTGTGTGGTCCTGATTTGGCAACTTTTAGCTACTATTTAGTTGACAAATATTTACTTCACGATGAAACAGATTGAGCGACTACTTATTGGAGAAGCTACAAGTATTGCAACATCATATATATATACATATATATAGCTTACCCAGAGAGCGATTTGAAAAATACTTTAATGAATGAGTTTATCCATAGAGTGAAATTGGTGTTAAAAACTTTATTATTCGGACGCTGATAATGCCTGACCAGCAAAAAATTAATGAATGGAAATCTATGGCTCTTCACAGAAAACATGTGAATTACCTTCGGCAGCCATTTATTAATTTACTTTTGTTCAACAGATGGCTCTGTGTAGGGGATATATTTGGTAAAACTGCAGGTTTTGTGTGCGAGATACAAGATGGCGTAGTCCCAACTCGTCGCTATCGCAAACATATTCTTAAATAGCGAATAGAGGATGATTTATATCGGAAAAGTGATTCAGTCTGAGAAACATTGGATCACATTATCGCTAACTGTTCTGTAGTGATACTAAGGAAATATCTAAACAGGCACAATGTGGATTGATCTTTAAAACTTGTTTTACCAGTATAAACCCACTTCGGTTCTAGAAAACACAAATTTTCATATGTGCATATAATAAGGCTGATATTCTAGAAAGAATGGTTCTGTACACCAGTTTAATGATTCTATTCCACATAATGGCAATATTGAGCAGAAGTATGCATAAAGATGCGCAACTACATACCAATGACTCGGGAAATTAAAGAAATTTTGAGAATTCAGCGAGTGGTTGTTGTACCGATTATATTATCAGCCACTGGTATAGTATACAAAATTCTCAAACACTCTATGGACATATTTGAACTCTCTGAACTGCTAATAAATACGTCTTGTTGTGTACATGTGCAATGTTGAGGGAAACGATCAACATGCTTTGGAAAGAGCAACGCAATACAATTGGTATAGAACATGGACTATACTTCAACAGATCATGAATTCCTGGATGCTTGTCATCCGGAATTGTGTGAATCCCAGCATTCAGATAATAATAATAATAGATAAATCAAACTTTTTTGTGCCGATTTTTCGTGTAATTAATTTTTTGTGAACTTGTTGCTTTATGTTTATGTGAGTCAATATGATGATGATAATACGCTCTTTAACGTTTTAATTTCTACAATTCTAAACAATTCTACACAATTCTTAAGCTAATGATGACAGCATAGCACAACTTTTTTTATGAATATAATATAAACATGTAGTGCTCGTAGACTTCTCTTATGAAATTTTGCGCAGTGTAATTTGAGTTGTAAAATATAATCAAAGTACATGCCACGCACGAACTGCATAATTTCAGGTAAATTTTTGTTTTCTTTACTGGAAACTTAAACTATTTTCCTAACCGTTTCGAAACATTAGAGTTTGCACCTGCAACATCACATAAAAATGAAGTTTCCTTAACAAATTTAAATAATCTTGCTAACAACAATAAAAATCATTCGCCGCCGTAAGATATATGCAACCAACCATGTGTTGCATATAAGACGCATACCAAAATAACGAGCTGCATAAAAAATCCACTTGATCTGAACATAATATGATGGCGCGTCGTATTTCATGTTGTTTTTGTTTTTCTTTTTTTTTCTTCTGCATTTTGCAATTTTTATTTTTTTTTTAATTTTATTATTTCGCCTCAAAGTTGTTGCATAAACGCAAAACTAACGAAAGTTTATCCTTCCCAAATTCATGCTCTTGTATGCACTTCCCTACAGAAACTAACATTAACCCCAGCAAATACATATAGACATACACGCACTCACACCCTGCTTGGGCCAGGAGTAAATAGCTGAACCGACTGAATCGGAGGATCTGCTGCCATGAGGTGAGCAATTGGTATCTTCTTTGTGTTAAGGAAATTCTGCTTGACTTTCTCCTTTGCTGCTATTTAAACTCTAAAAAAGTTCATGGCGTATTGGTGCTTGGCGTGACTTCAATGTTTTGACAGGATTTCAGGCATGTGTGCATGGGTTCATCCTCTGTCAGTGTGGATGTGTGTGCATCCAGGGGATATGCATCCGCGTTAGTTATTGCATTGAGTCAAGTGTTTGGTACCATTTCACACACACTCGTAAATTTCATACACTGCAAGTGCTACACTTTTGGGTGTTGCTTTAATGCAGTTTTAAAGTGCTAAAAGTGCAGTTATTTTGTTGGCATTTTTACTTGGCTCTTTTCGAAAGCTTTTTAAGTTAGCTTAAGTCATTTTTTCTTCCTCTTGTTTGCTTCTGCGTATTTCTAATTATATTTTTTTAGAAGATATTTCTGATTTTTTTATTTTTATCTGAGAGTTTCTAACTCTGCTCAAATTTCTCTGTATATTCTAGTCCAGTGTTGCCATAATTTCGTTTTTGCTCTTTGATTTTTAACTACTTTGGGGAATTTGTTTTCAAAGTAAAGTTCAGCTTAGAGTTTTTATATAAGTTTTAATTAAGTGGCAAATATTTGACAGATGCACAGACAAACAAATAAAATGGCCATATTAAGCTACCATTAAAAATCATCCAAACTTTGGTCAAATGGGAACAGAACTCTGAAAAGTTCAAGTAAATGCATTAAAGCTTAACTGAAAGTAAATAAATAGAAGAAAAAATAGAGTCTTTGTAGCCCTGGCATAAACAACGATAAACAAACCCTTTTGCAAGTAAACAATAGTGAATAAAGAGCTAAAGCAACTGACTTGCAGTGGAGGGGGCACTCGAATCTAGATTTTATTACGGTTTGAAATAATTTGGTTTCATGAAGTGGTAATAACGTACATAAAAAATATGCCCACAACAATTTAAGGAAATGATTTCTTATCAAAAGACACAAAAATATGAAATGGAATTACAAAACTAGAAGCTCTAAAATGTTTTATAAGAAAGAAAATGAGATGGAAGGAAAAATATGAAATGGATGGTGGAGAACAATCACCGAAAGGTGGCGTAACCAGAATTGCATTCGCGGATAAGAAGATATATTAAGAAGTACTTATTGAAATATGCTGTGTATTTATGGTAGATAATAGATAAAAGGGGGAAATCTTTTAGCTTTCCTGAATACGCCACTCTTATATTTATTTTATTTTAATTAATTCAATTTTATATTACAAAGAAACTTACAAATCAGTATACCATATGCTTATATCAGCTTAAAAATTTAATCCTTCGATTTATTTTAGGCTAAAAATACATCTTCTTGGCTAATTTGCTGCCCCTAATTTATAAATCATTATAACTACATATGTATATCAAGCATATATTACAGCTGCATCTATTTTGCTTTCAAATAAATATTTCATATAAAACCAGGGACTACTGTCAGGAGCACACACTCAAATTCAAAAATATATGAACCGTCTTGGTAACTACCAAATAATTTCTGTCCAGGTACTTTTAAACTCATCACAGGAACGTCTAAGTTTAACAAGGCTCCAACCAAAGAAGCCGTGTTGTTCCTCCAATAAAAGTAAGTGACTCATACAATGATGCACATTAGTAAGAAAGGACTACTAGGTGCTTCTTCTATAGGTCACAAGCACTAACCTTATGTAACACATAGGCGTAACTCGCCAGCCGCAAAAATTGCAATTGCTCTCAGCTCTATACATATATACATATACTAATTTAAACTTATATTACAAATATAAAAAAATTTTAAATGGTAAAGCAAAGTCACTATACGGCTATTTATTTCGTGATTCCGGAAGTAGACGTAAGTTAAAGATACGTACGATTAAAATCTTATTAAAATTACTTGGGCTTTCCCATTAAACATAACAGCCAGCAAAGTACATAACAGCCAGCAAAAAAAAAACAAAAAAATAATGTATAATAATAAAAATTTTAGATGTACTTATACATATATATATATTTACGCATATTTATATATAAACAAACATATGTGCATATTACACAATTCTTTAATTGCAATTGTGAGGAATTATTTAATTAGGCTAGGCTATACCGGCGATCCTAAGAATCCACCATTTGACCATTGAAATTACAGTATAAGAACTCAAAGATTTAAAAGCCAGCTTGAACCTTTGGCAAAGCTTAAAATTCTCTTTGCAGAAAAGTCCTGCAGCTTATCAAGGTCCTCAACAATTGCTAAAAAAAATGACCCTAATACAGTTAATCGGCACCCCGCATGTGCTCGATCGTAACTATGCAAATGTGAAGTACGTCCTCTCTACAATTGCGACAGGAATAATAAATTATTGTCAGCTATATTTATTCCACACACCAGTTTATAAAAATGTTTTAATTATCGATCGAAAATTGTGAATAAAAAAGAAAGAAATTAAAACTTCTCGAAGAGACAGCTTATAGTATTGTATGCTTTTGGGTTAATTTTCGATGGCACATACATAACTGCCAATAGCTTGGCAAAAACTTGAGGAGTGATTTGTTGAAGATGCTTTATATCGTTAAGAATTTGAGTAATCCCAGAGGAACAAGTCCTGTGCTGACAATTCACATTACCAACACATCAAATCACAAATTCGGGAAATTGCTCATATACCTAACTATAGATATTTTGTCTTTGGTATAGACATATCGTGTAGCTTGGGATAGATCTATTAAGATCGCATATCCTTTGCATTGAAAACTATATCTTCACACCAAGGAAATTGTTAATTATATGGCGATTGTGATTACAATTGACTGATAGTGTCACATCTTATCATTTTCAAAAAGTATAGGCCTATTGTAACTTTAGACTAAATGGCATATCTTCCAGTAAGATTTTGTTGCTTCAATAGTCTTCCGGGAATAATTTGTTGATTAAAAAGTTATTATTTTTAAATTTTGATATTAAAATTTTTCATAAAAGTACAAGTTTATATAATAAAAATATAGCATAAAATTAAATTAATTAAAATTTCAAGTAAGCTTTCTTATAGCAAACCAAGACTTTCTTATCAAAATCATTTGAAAATTTCTTAATTAAATTCTTAACAATCGGAAAAAGAAATTTGTTCTGTAGGACATAGAAAATGTGTAAAAATCTCTTTTCGTGTTTATATTTTTCATTTAATGCCATATGCTTGGTAGGATTTTAATTATCAAAACTTAAACTTCTTTTATAAGCTATAGAATATTGATCTACTGTTTATTTTGGCTCTCTACTAATGTCTTTTGTAAATATTTAGGCATTAGGATTTGGCTTCATCACAATCGGATCAATTTGTGAGGATTTCTTTAATGGCTTCGATAGTTTGCCTTTTCTGTTCATGTACTTCCTGGGTTTTCTGGTTTGCTTTGCCAACTTAATTAGCACAATTGCTTATATATTGCAGCATTACCGTCTCTTCCGTGCCGTAAGTTTTTAAGCAACTGTCATAAAGAGGATTCTAATATATAACGATATACTTTTTCTTTCTATATATAAGTATATAGCGTGTGTACTTACAATTATGATTTCTGTGCTGTTCCTCATGTATGTATGCCTGTACGACTATAGACAAAATGAAATTTGTAAGGATGTTTTAGAAAAGGAGTGGAAAGTCTTTGTTGAACACCAAGACAACGAGTTTTGGAGTAAAAGATTTCAGATGGGTTTTCACTCATACCAGTTTTTAGTAAGAGATAACTTATTTAGAGTAGTTTGTCTAGATTAATGTTTATGAACTTTAAAAGCTTGGCTGCTGTGGTTTGCACAACAAGACTGATTACGAAAAGGAGAATATTACTATACATATATCGTGTTATGAAGTTATTGACGAAGAAAGATCAGACGAACCGTACGAAATTGGCTGTATAGAGGCTTTTACTTCCTTCATAACATATAATATAGGTGTTACCAGAATTTTAAGTTGGAGTCTAATGTGCTTTATAGTAAGTTTAAATTTGATTATATATGAAAATCACATAAAAACTGATATCATTTAATTTATAGGTCTTATCACTGCTCTTTACTTTGAATATTATTGCCCATTTTGAATGAAACCAAATTACTAGAGAAAATGTTTTCAAGTACTGTCAAAGGATTTGCAAGTAATATCCGAATGCAATTCATAAATATTCTCAACAACTAGATGGTCTAAAAATATTGATAACATAAATTACATAAAAAGTTCTAATCATTCAACACCTTATAAAAAAATTGTTATTGTTCAAGCTAATTTACAAAATATTAACCAGTGATCTTAAACAAATTTATTAATTCGTTAAATTATTTATATTATGTCAAATAAAAAATATGTTACTCTTATAGTTAATTGATGAAACGTAAACAATTTATTAAGTTGTATATAACTTTAGTATCTTATATATGCACATACATACAATAAACATACTTAATTCTTTAAACAAAACATATTTATTATGTAGATACCAAACAAACTGAAGATACAGGGTGCTCTGAATGTAACTGACTACAAACTACAACAACTATGTTTTTGTTGTAACGAGGTATCGAACGGCCCTTGGTCGTGGAGTGGCTCCTGGACATACACCCAGCTGTTTTTCGAACCATAAAAATTTCCGTAGTGCTTACTTTGAGCAGAAGACAATTTACTTATTTAACTAAAGTCAGTATGCATCTTGTTGCCAATTTTAGTTTTATTATACTAATCCACTTACTGATTCCAATAATGTACTCATACTCATATATTACATCAAAACTAAAAGTTAGTCAAATAATACATAGTATATGTAATATATATATACTTGTCAGTAAGCATGCCTAATTGCACTTTGCACATCATTACTTTACTTACCTATCCAAAATTAGGTACCTGTCAATGCAAACATCAACAATTATATTGGGATACAACTATTGATCACTGTGAAGCAGTTAAAATTTTTATGGAGAAATATTCTACCCTAAGCATTGATTATAATATGGCTTGAATTTTTATCTTCGTTGAACCATTTGGCGTTCCAGACAAACTTATTAATTGCATTAAGTCTAGTTTTGTTAACCATGTCCGAACGACCGTAAAAACCAAATAATATCTAGGCATTCGGAACACTTCGTCTGTAGTCTCGAGCAGTGGCATAACAACTCCTGATTGAAATGGTCGAACGTTGAAACATTGGTGCAATAGTCCAGACTGGTTTTAGTACTTCGTGTATTTACACGAAGTGCAGGTTTGCTTCAATCTAAGAAACCTTTTTCTTCTCATGAAATCTAGGCCATAAAATTGTAACAACCTCACAAGCTATGTCATCGCAAATGCAAGTTCAGTTATGTTTCCAAACCATTAAGTGTCGGGACCTTATGACTATCCAAACTATTAGTTTATTTATTTTGATGCCCCAATATTCAGAAACCCAAGAAGAATGAATCTTATGCTGTGTTTAAAAGTGAAGCGCAACATTTTATTGTAATAATTGATTTAAAGGTTGTGAACGAAATTACTCTCACTACTGATTGACAGTGTTTGCAATACAGTGATATTCGAGAAACAAATGATAATACAATTAGTTTTGACTGATTTTTCTCTAAATGAAGATAGTTAAAGAATCACATAGCATGATATTACAAATCTGATTCATAAGCCGACAGACTCATAATATATACAGACTAGTATTGGATACTGTGCAAAACCATCATCGTTATGTTTTAAACCCCAATTCATGAAAAATCAAATAAAATATATAGCAAAGGACTTCTAAACGACACATTTGATTTAATTAAAGTCAGTAATAAAACAGTAAAGGATCCGATGATTTCCTAAACTAAGTAGGTTTGTCTATTTGGTTTATAATTTAACTTGAAAATGACTGTAATTTTTAGTTACATCAACTTTTAGTTTACGCACATTCATAATTAAGTGGCCCTATTCAATATTATGTTTTCCTTGTTGGAGAATTCTGCACTGCGACCTAGAAATCTATTGTGCTATATGCATGGATTCAGCGTATTTTTTCTCAAAGTCCAACTCCGCCTATAAATTACAGTATTGCATCTACATTAAAAAGTTTTATTTTTTTATCTGATGTTGGATGCCTACCTTTATAATTCTTTCGTTTATGCATTACTACCGATCAAAATTCTCAGGTCTCACTTTCTTCTCTACAAAAGCCCACAAGTTACATCTAGAGTGTCCTGGTAGAGTTTCTATAATGTTTCCTATATTATTTTCACTTAATTGTATAAAATCCGTAAAGTCTCTATAAACGATTTCGATTCTTATAGCCCTGATTAATTATTTCAGTATATTCATTATGCCAGAGTATTAATTGTTTCTCTTTGTTTTTTCGAACGAATAAAAAGAAATTTTCCCAGCTCTGAGTGTGGGAAGACTATTCAATACAGAAAATTTCAGTATACGATATTACAATTCTTACAGGATATTTTGGTTTTAAAACATCTGACAACAAAAATACAAACTCATTCCAGATAATGTTAATCATGAATAAATTACAAAACTTTTTTTTATTTTTATAGTCCATTCAAAATAATCTTTTTTCGAGACAATACAGCTGGGAAACATTTATTATTTAGTATTTATTGTAATAATTTTTTGTTCTCATCGACGAATGTTGTGTTTTATTATGCCGGTGAAAGTATTTTGGATGTTCGGGCTAATATCAAATCAATATACTTTTATCATCAATTTTAGTTTGGTGAATAGGTAGTAGTCGCATAAAGCCAACTAAGGCACAAAGGTATGGTGAATGAGCAACAAAAATACCTTTTTGGGACTGTACTTCAGTTATTTGGTTATTTGGTTTAAGCCCTATAGAGTGATAGGGCTACGTATATCTACAAAGCCAATTTTCAGTGGGTAGCGACCACTGTGATCCAAATATTGTCAACAGACAATATACTGAGGGCACAGTTTTGAAAGTATGCTACACTAATATCATATACACATAGGTTTCGTTGACTTAAAATATTTTATGAAAGCAATCTTAACAGATTTGGGACAAACTGTGTAAACACTATACTTTCAAGTAATTAAGAAATGAAGTCAAACACATGTATTATTAAAACAACAATTGTATTTTAAATATTTCTACACCAAATACCAAATTATGATATTTATATAAAAAAATATACTTCTTCTCATTTAATATAAATGTTTTTGAATCAATTTTAAACATCTTTGTTTTGATCATCGGATTTGGAAAGTTTTATTGGAGTACGGTTTGATTTTTTGAATACGTGAACTTTAAAACTTGACTTAAATTTTCATTTAAAAAGTTCTAGCCGTTCCTCCAAGTAGATTCTCTACCGCTTCTACCGCTTCTGTGAGTAGAGATGTTGCCGCTTCTGTGTTTATACCCAAAGTTTCTTCCTCAGTCATTTCCTCCTCGTATTCTCCCTCTGCCTCTCCCTCTCCCAGACCTTCTTCCGTTTGCTCTTCTTCCTCATTTGGATCTGGGCACGATATATCCGGATCAACGAAATCATCCAAATTAAGATAAACATGCTCATATAAATTACGCTCATCTTCGTCACTCAAAACACGACGGCTCTCCTCGAGAAATTTCTTGTACATTATTGTAACCTATATATACATTACAGTACATTTATATTAATCTATATAAAGACGCGTGTGTGTGTACATATATATACAATTATGCGCATATATAAGGAAATTACTAAACTTACCTTTCTCTGAGTATCCTTCATTTTTACAGGGCCATACAAATCAATGACAAAATGAACTTTATTTTCAGGTCTCAGTTCGATCATTTCATGAATCATAAAAGTTAATGTTGCGTGAAGCTGAGTATAAAGTAAGTAAAATTTAAGTAAAAATAAGAACTATGGTGCAAAGCATTAAAAGCTACTTACCATTAGATTCGATTGCAAATATTTCATATCAACATCCCAGAGTTCAGTCCTCAACTTCTGAAGATCACCAAAATGCTTTTGTACAAAGTCCCATGTATAATTTTCTTTAACCATTTTGAAAAATTATTTAGGTCTTAGCACAAGAAATATTTTTCTTTAATTACAGATTTTTATTTGTAACTGAACAAATGAAATTTTTTTTTTTATACTTTTCTTTTGAATTTCAAAACTAATTTAATCAATTTTCCAGAAAATTTCATGGCTATGATGATTAATATTTTTTTGCTCTTCATACAAGTATTACTACGTATATTAAGCTTTTATGTATTATATATTGCCAATTATATATAACGAACGACAAATTCTTAAAACCAGAAATATAGAAGCTGAAGGGAGGAAGTTAAGAAACTAAGAATGGCCGGTTACTTCAAATTTAATGGAACCGATTTCAGTCTTATTTAAATTAGTTACTTTTTACTTTCAGGCATAGCTAAATATACAGATGAAAACAGCTGTTAGGATTCAAGATCGAGCTGGTCCCAACCGGTCAAGAAACATATCAGTCACCTGCTACAATTAAAGCGTAAGCTGCTCAGCACTACAGATTTATGTGTACTAGAAAAATATGCTATATGACTGAGACTGCCCTCTTATGGCTTTTATCGGTGGTGTGAATCTGCGATTGAGGAGAACACTGTAATTTAATTCATGTGACAATATTTACCGTTGACTAGAAGAGGGTTCAAATCTTCTGAGCTTCTTTTCTTACTCACCTGACGAAGCTGTCTTTCTGCTAAATTAGGCAGTACTTAGCAGTTTCAGTGTTGTGCATACGCTAACTACTACATTCCATTTTGGGGTCTTTCTAGTTTGCGTATGAAAAACTTAAATCTGTGTTATATACCATAGATATCTAGTAGATATCTATTAGATGTCTAATTTTAGTGATTAAAGTTTGAAAGTTTGAGTCATCTGAAAGCATCATTTAAGATAACATGTTAATGGTCATTTCAATACATTTCATACACTTGCAATACAATTTTGGATTTTGTAAATAAAACACACAAATTTAAATTTTATTCCAAATTTATTTTATTTCCTTTAAAATATGCTCCTTCTGAAGTGATACACATATGCCAACGCTTAACCCAATCTTCCATACACTTTTCGTAGGCCCGTGAAGGTATGGCTTTTAGTTCCTTCAGGGAATTCTCTTTTACCGATTCAATCGAATCAAAATGCTTACCACGAAGGGGAAATTTGAGTTTCGGGAACAGAAAAAAGTCGCACGGTGCCAGATCTGACGAATATGGTGCCTGAATGATGACAGTGGTGCCGTGTTTGGTCAAAAAATCGCGTACAACAAGAATTTTCCATAGTAAAAATCGCTAAATGCACTTGAGTTAGTCTCACATTAACAGCTGCTGTAAACAAATTAATTGACAGATGGCGCTCAAATTTGTACCATATGTCAAGAAAGGGAGTACCATATAACAAAACAAAATTTTTGAAAAAGGTCTGTTACTTAAGGAGTAGTTAACAAACAACAAAATCCGGATACTTTTTGAGCAGAAGTTATTACAACGGGTTTATTTAGGTTAGGCGAATTTGTTACACAAAGCCGCCAATTCAACCTAACGTAACTAAGTACTAGACGTATTCTAATCACCCTATTCCTCCTCAATTTTTTCAATTAAATGTTTGCATGTGATTCGTTTTAAACAGTTATTTCTTAATTAGTCTGCATACTGGCTCTGGAGTAGGTGGATTAGGCAAGTTGATTTACCATTAAATTATGTGCCCAAATATATTATCAGCTTTATGAAAACTGACAGGCTTACCAACATCGCGTTATCGAATCTCAGAATGGTTACAGGCTCCTCGGGAAGGTATGCAGATCTGAGGTTAAGTATTGCTTAGTCTGATCTAGTGATGAACAATAAACCAGTCAAAGCGTAGAGAGGGGTTATGAAGAAAACTCGTTGTTGATAGTGACTAAAAGTGCTAAAGTGCACTGACTCAACTAGTCTCAATATAATAATATAATGTTGTTTAATTTTTTCTTCTAGGTAGGCTTGCAACGAGTAATCTTCTCTGACAACTGATAGCTGCAGTTTTAACTATCGAAAAAAAAATGTATCGGTCGCAGTTAGGCTTATTGTCTGAATTATTTGATATATTTGATATATCAATTGAAATTGCTGATTGGGTTTATTTGCCAACCTACAAGCATAAAGTATGTTAAAAAAATTGGACTAAAAAAATAATTGAAGTGCTTTGTAGTGCGAGACCGCAAATAAACCAAATGAAATGATGTTAAATGACTAACGCTCATTGGCGTAATTTTCATTTAAAATACAAAATTGTCAACTACAACATTTTTGCTTAAAATATTATTTTAATTGAAAATTTTTTATTAAATATTTCAAAACAAAAATACAAAATTTAATTTTTTGCAACTATTTAAAGCAATTTTAATTATAATTTCATGGACTTATTGGCCTTTTTGTCGCATGGTTTTTGAAACGTTCTATTGAAATTTTTTATTTTTAATTTTTTTATTTTTTATTTAACATTTATTCAATTTTGAAAGAGTGAAAGAATGAAAGAATGAAAGAATTTTATTGCAACAATTCAACAATACAATAACAATAAAAATTTTAGATTGGTTTCTGTTTAAAAAATGTTTATTTCGGTAGAAATTTCGATTTAATATTCGCATTGCATAAAAGTATCTATATTTTTGTATAATTGAAATCAGTTGCATGTTTGTGTATGACATTTTAACACTGATTACAATTAAAATTAAGCGTTCGATTTTAATCTGTTTGCAAACTATTCTCTGCTACGATAAATGCGATTTTCGATAATAGCAATTCATGGTTTATTTATCGATAATAAACGCCATAATAACGAACAAAATGTACACACAACGGAACTCAAAAATGCATTGCATTTGTATGTAAGCCCATTTTTGTAATCATATACTATGTATATACATATATTTATTTATACTCCTATATAATACATACATGTATATCGTATATACATATGTGTACTTTATATGTATCTCAAATATATATGTACTCCCTTCTATATTTGGTATTTTTATTTTATTATGCCAGTGAATCGTGCAAAAATCGTTAATAGAATTTTTGGGTCTTCGAAAATATCAAAAATTAAATAAAATTTTAAATTGAAAATAATCTACACCAATAAAAGTTATTTAAATTAATTTTTTTTTTTAACTATAAAAATTTAAAACATCAACTAAATCCTATTTTGCTATGTCATGATTTTAGATATAGTGACAATTTATAACAAAAAAAAATTGTTTGAACGTTTAAAAGTAATTAAATGATTTTCAACTAAAAAATATTATATATTTTTTGGGGAAAATAATTTAACTGAAATGTTATGTATCCCCAAACTAAACAATAAAGTCGAATTTGGAATATACTCACTAACGAATATGTATACTTAAAGTATCTCACAGAATACTAGAACTTACAAATGCATTTTGAGAAAAGAGAGCTAGAATACTAGAACTTGCAAATGCATTTTGAGGAAAGAGAGATAGAATACTAGAACTTGCAAATGCATTTTGAGGAAAGAGAGCTAGAATACTAGAACTTGCAAATTCATTTTAAGAAAAGGGAGATAGAATACTAGAAGTTACAAATTCATTTTAAGAAAAGGGAGATAGAATACTAGAAGTTTTTAAGAAAGGGGGGATAGAATACTATGTTAAAGAAACCCGTCAGCAACCTTAAATTAAATTTTTAGAATTTAAGGATGGCTTTGTACGAGTACGGTGTTATCAGTACGTTGCTTTTTCTAAGTCCTCGGAAGTCTTCCCAGTACTCCAGCCGCTTATGATTTTCCCTTTCTTTGATAATTTGTTTTGTACTGACACAGTTTAACCCACAAAAGGATTGAGGGCCTGTGAAAGTAGTTTTTACTGCAGTTCTAGATAGCTCATCAGCTTGTTCAATTCCCAAAACTCCCCTGTGAACCGGAACCCAGTAAAGGCTTACATTATTCTGAGCTGCAAGTAACTGTAAGAGCACATAACATTCAACGATTTGTTTCGACTTGAAAGTCCAAGCAGGCAGAGCTTTAAGAGCAGCCTGGCTGTCAGAGTAAATAACAATTCATGGACGTGACCAGCGGAGAAATGGGGCCAACACACTCTAGGTAATTTGAGATCAAAAACAAATAAAAGTTTCAAGACGATTAGTTTTATATTTGTAAATTCTTTATTAATATATATAATAGATATTAGTAATACATTGTTTACTTCAATGAAATGATATTCCTTTTTTCTCTGTTTTGTTTTATGTGAAAATATTGTCCTCACGTCCTTTCCCAACCTCTCAGAGTTGACTACTTATTTATAGTTATACAACTACTTTATAAAGATTCAATATATTTATTTCGAATTGTAGGACAACACAGTTCTTATAGTTTACAATAAGTACTCTTTGTATTCCATCTTCAATAGATGTTAAGTATTTATTCTGTCATTGAAATCTGTTAAATTTCACACCGCGCTATGTTCAAAATAACATCCTTTTGAGTACTTGTACTTAAAGGATGAACTTGTTTAAGAAGATTGGAGAATTTCTTTAATAAATATTATAAAGACAGTCATTGTTAATATAAATTCTGTAAATAGTAGCATAGTAGATTGCAAAATAAAAAATTAATAATCATATTGTACGATATAAACATATGAAATGTATATGATTCTACATAGTTCAGGAAATTAATTATTCTAAAAATACCGTGAGAACTATTCTCCGACTTTACCCTTTAGTAAATAATTAAAATCTGTGACATTTTTGCTTCATTTAACTTTCTGTAATTTGTAAATAATGCAATCGAAGAACTCATTAAGGAACAGTTTATGAAAGCGTTAATTCTTTATAGGTATATCTACGATAAGATAGGAGAATATGTATGATATATCGTGAAGATATATATATATATTGTTTCAGTTTTACGTACAAACAATATACAACACACACCTAAAAACGTACATCAAAGGTATTGTGTTAATAAAATAATTGTGCTTATGAAGAACATTGTTCGTGACCTTCTGTGGGTTGAAATGGTTTGAAGACAAGGGTTGGGGTATTACTGTATCGGAATGAAAAAAAAAAGTAAATGCACAGGTCCAATTGAACACTTAAAATTAAATCAAATCAAATTAAATAATTTTATATGAGTCGATAAAATAATTTAAGCTCGACTCATATTCCCTCATAACGTAGACGGACACTTTTTGTGGAAAAAAAGGAAGATTATAGGTTCAGTGGGTTCAGTGTGGTAATTGCACAATATGATAAATGTTATTAAATTAAAAAGCAATTTATGTAAGTGCTGAAAAACTGCAAATAAACACGCAGTACGCAGAACGAAGTCCGAAATAAAAAATATTTGAAAAAAAAAACTTAAAGAAAATAAACGTATAAACACTAAAATAATAATAACAAAATAATATATTTATAAATGTAATGAAATATTATTAAAATATACTTATGCAAAACCATTAGTAGACCGCGTCACACTTCTCAGCTCACATTTACTAGGAATTATACTAAATTTACACCATCCAGCAAGCAAACCTTCACACAAACCGAGAACACAAAAGTCATTCAGTCCGTAAAGTCATAGGTTCGTGTATGTAGAGCAGAAATTTTTAGTGCGTGATTTGATTGTAATCTGAACCATAAAAAGTGTTTTACGGTTAATGCAACATAGAATGCGGCGAACAGAGGTTAGGTCAGGTTTGGCAGCGAACAACAATGGAAGAATTATTAAAACATTAAAGAAAAAATGGCGAAAGGGATTTCTGTGCAATTTTGTAAGTTGACATTGACTTGTATTAGTCACAGTTCAACTCATCTATATACTGGGTACTTTAATTGAACCGTAACTCTTCAAAACGCTGTGCTTTCCGATTTTTAATCGAATTCAATCACATCGAACCCCACAGATAAAAATGTCGGAAAATAATCATATTTTTGGAATTTGTTTCGAGTATTCGATATGACCGTCTTCAGCACAAAATTTGGCTATAAGGTTATCAACAACTTTATACGACAAATGTTATATCGGAGATATAAAAAGCACCCAATGTTTTTTGGTACTTTTTTAACACAAATTTTATTCTATTGAAAATAATTTCAGTAATTTTTATACTGGCAATTTTTTTTTTTATCTTGCCAATTTTCAGATAGCTTCCTAATTCTATTCGTATAGAACATCTAGAGTTTATTGCCGAAAAGCTTAGCTAAGTTATTTTTAACTTGGTGAAAACCAAAACAAATGATAATGAGATATAGGCAAGCTCGAGCTATAGAGTGTATGTATCAAAACTTTCCAAACACATTCCGACAATTCATCATAGATATGTGACACCGGTCACTGTACATTGAATAATCACATATTGAAGTTAGGAATTCAATTCAACTAAGACTGGAGATACTGTAGACAAGAGAGAGAAACTGCATAGCATGTGCTTGGGAAGTACCAGGCACTAATGCAGAAGCTAAAGAAACACCTAGGAGGGCAATTCATAGATCATAAGGGTTCAAAATCAGGAACTAGGCTCTATACCATCTTTTATTAAAGAAATCGTACTTGGAGAAACACTCTAATCCGATTAAGGGGCACAATAGAGCTCTACTTTTAATAATAATAAATATTTGACACATGGCAGTGTTCTGAAGGCACACAATTCCTTTTCTGTTGGCCAATTCTGGTTACTTTTCCTTGATTTTTTTGTTGGAACACTCAACATGACTTTATTTAATATTCATCCTGGTTTGAAGTCCTTTGTGCTAAAAATTCGATATTCAGCGAAGAGCGAAGATGATTCGATATTCACTAATCGTACTTCTATGAACTAAAACTTATGAATCCATATTAATGATTTACTCAATTGGCAAGATTTCGTAAGAGAAGATGATTCAGTATTCAGTGATTGTCTTTCTGTAAGGTAAACTTTATCAACTTACTTATTTATAAACTGCTCGATTGGGAAGATTTTGTAAGAGATAACGATTATACATATATTCAGTGATTGTAACTCTAATAACTAAATTTTACCAATTTATATTTTGAGAATATTTCAATTCAAGTTATTTCGTAACAAAAGATGATAAACTATGTTATACGGCGTTTACATTGGCCGAAAATGGCTCATTTTGGTCAAAAATCGAAAATGAGTATCGAATGGCTCATTCTTGCATATAAAATTTCAAGCACAAAAATGAGCAATTTTCTCACATTCTGTATGAATGACGTTCGAATGCATTCTACATACGTTCCAAATGCAAAGGAATCCATTGAACATACCCTAAATGAAAGCTCTTCATGGCATTTTGACAGTTTGAAAAAGCTGTTTTTAACATATTTACAAAAAAAGGCAAACAAATGTTTGGTGGTTGCATTTTCTTGAAAACGATGCACTGTTTTTTAGAACTTTTACTTCCCAAAAAGTAATTAATCGAAGTTTAAAATATATTTTAAGTTTCTAATGTAAGGTTTGAAGGCATATTTAACCTTCATGCAACATTTTTTTGGCACAGACCAAAACTCAAATCAACATGCAAGTTGAAAAATCAGCTGTTGAAATGAGAACAAATGAAATAGAACGAATGTAAACACTTTCAAATGGCTCATTCAAAATGAGCCATTTTCGGCCAATGTAAACGCCGTATTAGTTCATTTCTTTTCTTTTTTAAATATTTTTAATTGAAAATTATTTCTGATCATAGAAGGCAATACTTGTAAATCTGCCAAGCTTTTATAATTACTAAAGCTCTTTCTATCTATCGTGCTTACTTTCTGACATTGCTAAAATCTTTTCTTTTTAGAACCTAAAACTTAGATGTTTATAATGAATATGTATGTATACCTAATAACATGTCAAACCTAATAACATGTCAAACCTATAAAACCTATAGCAACTTTCAAAAATATTCGAGTGACAGATATATATTCACTTGTCTTGAGATTACCATATTAAGTAATCAATGAAATTATTATTCGATAAGTTTTGTTTTAGAAATTAGTTCTGATTTTTGGGGTCTGATTTCTATAATTAGCAAAATTTTAATTTTAATTAATAATTAATTTAATTGAATTATTAAAAAAAGGTAGAAATGTTAGATTTTTCTAGCCGAGAGTAGCGCGTCTCATGACAAAAAGAAGATATATAAAGGGTAGAAAGGTTCGAATAGAAATGAAAAGATAACAAATATTAATTTAATTTATTTAAATTTGACTGACCATTAATCGCTGGTTCTAGTATTGCCAAGTACTCATGATCAATGGTCTTAGGATATATTCGAATTTCTTAATTAGTTTATAGTCCGTATATAATTTGTTTGAACTGCAAATGCCAGGCTTAGAACTCGTGCCTGTCCAATTAGAACAATGACTAATCGCGTTTTTCCGTTTGATATATATCTCATAATGAAGAAACGATATAAAGTTTCTTCAAAATAGTAGAAATGCATTGCAGTTATGGATAGAACTATCCTCTAATTATATAAATATAAATTGTAACTAACGAGTGTAATACTATGCCATAATATATCAATAAAGAATTGAGTATATATCATAAGACCTTTAAATATGATTTTATTAGTTTATTGCAATATTAGATAGATATATATTCATTGTTTTTATATGTAGAACTCATATATAATATATATATGATATATATATTTGTGCTATATATTTTTCAGCACAAATGTAAAAAATATAGCTGAAAATTTATTCATATAAACAGACTAATTTAAAGTTTACATTTGATTTTAAATTAAATGAATTAATACAATAAATTGATAATAAAACAGTTTACAAGATTTTAAAGTAAGCATTAAAGTAGTTCTATAATTAACACTGTCAGAGACATTCCATCGTCTTGAAAGCTATTTCAAAATCGCGAAATTGTGACAGCATATTAATAAGTGATCTATTTTTATAAAATCCAGTTGTTTTGGAATATCTTTTGACATATTACAAAGACAATAGTGCTATCTCTATTAAAAAATCTGCTTCAGTTCGAACGAACAGTACCGACAGTAGAGTGTAACAAATAATGCATTATTTTTATGTTCATTATAATGAATTTGAAAATATATATGGACTCTTAAAAATATGTTTATTGAACCAATACTAAGTTTAAAATATTGAATTGTGTAAATGGAATTCTGGGAACACAATATATCAAACGCACTTTATGGCACACACTCTGACTAAAGACCACCAGGGCTGTGTAGTTTTATATTGCAAAGATATTTTTCAAAAAAATTCGGGTAAACATTTTAACCATTGTAGTGCTGTTTGGACCTAGAAAAACGAAAGATAGAGTAAAAGTATCAGAAGAATTAAACTAAATTTCTTTTAGAGTGAATCCACTATAGTAAGTATATTATAGTAGTACAGCATATTAAGAGTAGTTGGATTTCGTTACACAATATAACAATCGCATAAAGTTGTGTCTTTTAAAATTCATCACAAAGACGCACTTGAATTCCAGATCAAAAACACAACAGTCCTACCGACCATTAACTGCATTTATCAAATTTGCGTCCATGGGACTTCTAACTATTCCCTAAACGGTGACAATAAAAGAAAATAATTTCGTTGCTATCTAAGTCATTCAAGTAACTTCGACCGACATACTAAAGGCTAATCCTGCCAATGACCCCAGTTAGGCTTGAGATATTGCAATTTTACTCATCTTTGCTGCTATTGAAAAGGTAGTGAAGCCAATATTTCGGTAATGTTTCAAATATTTTTTGATATTTTCTGTTTTAAATGTACACGGGCATTTATGCTTGATGGCAGATCGGTACATTAAACAGCTAAAATAAAGTAAATGTTAAATTACTTCTAAAATTAATTTTCTATACTAAAAGTATAGAAAAGTACGTACCAATTTTCAATTTGCAGAATTCATCGAGTGCAGCGAGCATCAAAAAATAATGCCACAAAATGAATCCTCAAAAATCACTCAAGTGTGGCGTGGACCCATGAGTATAAAAAATTATTTGAAAAAAAAAAAGTTCATAGAACGTTTCTAGGTTTAGTATTTTTATTTTAGATAGTTTCATTGCATCTGTGATAAACGCAGTTATAACAAAAAAATTTTCCCCAATAATAACTAAACTAATATGACCGAGAATAGTTTCTTACTCCTGTACATATTACAAGGACACAAAATACTAGCTTAATTTTGAACAGTTTTTGAAGCTGAAGACCACGTTTGGAGTCACAGTTTAATGGAGCTCTTAATTATATACTAAGTCAGTGTATAATCTACACATCCGTTTTGTCAAATTTGTGTTCACTTTTTTTGCAATTTTTTTTTATTTTCTTAATGAAACAAGTGCAATGAAATATAAAATCTACTAAAATGGTTATTAGCGAATTTTTTTAACATGTAGCCTTTTAAATTACTTCCTGCAATTATGCAAATACACTGAAGGTGCAAGAAAATTTGTTGCTGCATGTTTGCTAGAACTAATAAGGGATTTTAATTTTCTGGCTATAAATATTATAAGCAACATTAGCATACATACACACTAAAACACATACACACACAAAAAAGTGGTTATAAATTTTTGTTGAATTTTTTTTTTTAATAATTTTATTTTAATTTAAAATGATTCCTTATGCATACGAAACTCATTCATTGAAGCACACAAACTCACTCTTAGAAGCCACAACATGAACACACAACTGCAATGAAATGCACACACAACTGCAATGAAATGCACCAGTCATTTTGCGTTCGTCACTAATACGCATTGCATTGTCGATTCATACGTCTCACATCCGTTTTGAGCTGCCATTTTATCTGACTTTATAAAAGTTCGTGTTTAATGGCCGCCACTGGGTATGTTGACATAGCGCTTCGCCAAATATGACAATCATGCGATTGCGATTACGACTGCAATTTTACTAATCGTCCAAGTTATGGATGAAGAATTGCTGTATGCGGCGGCAAACATGATTTGTATGCAACGAAGGAAGTTGAATGATTACAAAATGGCTGTTGGCCTTTCATTTGGCTGAAAGCTAAATGGAGTCAAGTTCGTTTCGCTTCGGTTTACAGAATGAATTTTTTGAATAGCGAAAATCGCATTTAAATTGCGTTATTGCATTCACTCCAGTCAAAGTTACAAAGAGCAATAACAGAGCTGGGTTCTAACAAAACGAAAAAAATAAAACAGTTGTCAATTACTTTAAATAAATTAAAAACTTGAAAAACTCAACAGAATTTCTTCTATAGATATTTAAAGACTTATAACTTACTGGTATCTGCTTCGAACTTACAATTCATAGCTTATAACTGACTTACGGATCGATATGCATCCTTTAGAAGCAGTTAAATAATTCAAAGGTTTAGGAAACACAAACAACGAAGAATACACATACAAAATAGACAAAAATATAGTTTCGATCTGATCTCTTTTCACTACTAATGGATTTTAGTCGCAGAAACGATATGTATATGGTTGACTATATTAGGTTGACCCATTTGACCCACCTTCCATAAGAAACATGACTATAACAATTGATAGCATTTAAATTTCAATCTTCCAAAATTTCGAATTTATGCAACAGTTAAACATCAGGTTGATACATTACAACCCAAGAGGATTTTGAATAAGCAATCACTATTAATGATGAGATGCATTTTATTTTATATGTCACTGTAAAAAAATAAAATTGTCAGTTCTACGCCTTGCCATTTATTAGATCAGCACTACTTTATGGGTGTGTCGCGTATAGCATAGCTGCCGACTTTACTATCCAAAAGCTACAAGTTGCTCAAAGTCAGGCTCTCTGAAGGCTCTACAAAGTGCTATGGTACATCCGCATGAATGACATGCTAAGAGACCTTAGAATAGATCCGGTCACAAAATATATGAGGGACAGAACTCTGAAACTATATGCGAAAACTGATAGGCTGCCCACATAGCACTATCAAATTTCAGAGTAATCAATAACTATACGAGACGGTACGCAGATCTTAGATCAATCATTGAATAATAGCGAAGATTATGAGGAATACTCAAATTAGTCATTGAGATGGGCTGGAGTCTGCAAAAACCTCCCAGCCATCATAGAGTAAAAATGCCGAGATGCACTGACTCGGAAAAGGCTCAACATAAGACGCCTTGGAAAACTTTCGAATCATTGAAAAAGCTAATATGACCATCGGACTTCAACTTTTCGAAGACTTGAGATGCAAATCAACATCCATCAATCAACTGTGTTATCGGTGCAAAATAACTCAATTTTATCCAATAACCGATAGTTGATTATTTGTGAAATGATATGCAGTACTTCTGATTGTAAAAAGATGCCCCAATCGTAAAAAATGACCCATCTCATACAAATCTTACAACAATCGATCACCCTTGATATCAAAAAGTAATTATTTTGACTGGCTTCCGTGTTTTGTGTGAAGTATTCCTGTTAGTTCTTATTACGGATGAAACAAAAATTTAGTAAAAGGAAAGTAAAGAGAGAGTTAACTAGTATTTCGCTATGTAATCTTTTATTTTAATGCTTTAGAAAATATTTCATGATTTGCCACAAAATATAATTATTTTATCTATCCGTAAGCTTTGCAGAAGTGTTAACAAAATCTACACTGAACTTCTTACAGGACACTGTAGACTTAATTACAATAAGAAGGTTATGGGTGCGGCAGAAAGAGATTCCTGTCGACTCCGTCATAAGGAGAAGGAAACATCTCCTATGCATCTGTCCAGCGGGGAAAAAACGTAGTGTCAATTAATTTGGAAGCGAGATTTTACTCCCAAATCAAATAGGTAAATTTAAGCCCACAATTATTACGAGACTTATAAATAGTCTAGAATCCTTTTAGTTAGGCCTTTAGACGCACAATAGATCTTTTATGTCGGAGTGCTTTCATAACCTATTATTTATTTATAATAATAATGGTACAGGTATATTGTTTATAGATAAGTTATAAAGGATGGTTGAAAAAATTTTTAAATTTTGAATTTTATGTGCTACATTTAAACCATTTTATGGGTAAATATTTATAAAATACGACAACAAGGAGTTAGCAAAAAGTCACAATATACGCCTAATCCTAACAAGTTTTCATAAAATATAAAGCATAAAAAAAATTTAAGACAACAGGAGACAAGACAACATACCTACTCTCTATATGTATGTAGTTATAGTTCACCTTTTAATGGGTATAATTATTTTCATCAGAATCCCATATATAAATGGCATTAAAACGTCCATAGACTTGGAGTGCAATAATTGGTGGCTTTCCCTTACCTTCTCAACCAATGTTTGTAAACCGATTGTTTTCATTTACCGATTGTTTTCTTAAATCGACTGTGTTAAACTTCATAAGTGAAAATATTACTAGGAAGTTAATGTTTCTCTATAGAGAGTCGGATAGTGATTTCATAAATGTGACAAAACTTTTTCATATCCTTAGCCTCCAATGAAACTTAAACTAATCTCATAGTATCGTGCATATTAAGCAAAAGGCTATTAACAACATAAGCAGATTAATGAAAACAGACTTAAGCAGACTTTTTCTTGTAACTCAAACATTTAGATCAATTTTTTTATTATTTTCAATTATTTTCATTCTTAAAAATGATATGAATAATGACAAGAATTAAAAGGATTACTAGGATAATATACCAGGATTAACACAATCCAAATCACTTATTGGTAACTATAACAATAAGAGATACCAGGATTGTATGAACCTTAGAAAAACTTAGAATCATCACAGCAATCCTAACTGGGCACTGTAGACTAAAATACCACTTTACAAAACTAGGTATACTTACGGATGCAAATTGTACATTCTGTGAAGAGAATGGTAGTCGGCCACACATGTGCTGTTGGAATGCCCTGCGCTAATGCACATACGAAATAGGCTCCTGGGAATGTGTATTCTTACGGAAGCGGCAATAAAACTTAGGTGCTATACTACTTTTTATTAACGCAACTGAGCTTAGAGACCTACTCCAAGTCCACAATAGACCCAACGGTCGCAATGTCACATCCCCCTAATCATCAGATATCTTATTGTTGTTGATAATAAACAAGTTTTCTCCGCTTTTCTAACTCCTGAACATAGTTCTATATATCAGTAAAAGAAATTAGACTTGTGTCTAATCTTTTTGTGTTTTACCTTTACATCCACATTCGATGCATCGCAGATAAACTCAGATAAAATAAAACAAATAGATAAGTCGAACTAAATCGATTTAATTGTGGAAAATATGGAGGTAATTGTCTTAAAATGATAATAATTAAAATAAGATAATAATTCTATCGCATAGTTCATTTTTCCTGAAACTCAGATAAAATAAAACAAATAGATAAGTCGAACTAAATCGAATTAATCGTGGAACCTTGAAATATAGAGATAAATGTCTTAAAATGAGAATAATTAAAATGAGATAAAAATTCTGTCGTATAGTTCATTTTTCTTGAAAGTAGGATAAAATAAAAAAGTAGATAAGTCGAATTAAATCGAATTAAATCGAATTAATTGTGGAGCCTTGAAATATGGAGGTAAATGTCTTAAAACGAATAAATATATTGTTATTGGTGTATATTAAAAAATGCAATGTAGATTTAACGATACGTAGAAATAATGAAAATAATTTTATTTATGTATATATTTAATTTAAATTGCAAATATGTTATTTGGAAATATATTGCAATTGAAATTACTGCGCATACTTGAATATTTGAAGATTAAATAAATAAGTAAGAACTGGTATGATTAAATATACTAAGTCCTTTTCACAATATTCCATTTCAACTTGCTCAGAGAGCTTTCAAATTTCCATTATCACCGAAAACCGGAATTTCGTTTTTATTTTTATATAAGTTACTGAGTACCTACTACTCTTTATAGCCTGAAAATAGAAAAATAGAAAAATAGAAAAATAACCAACCAAACGAATATGGAACAGAACTTTTTGAATAATCCATTGTTTAATTTTTAGTAAAACTATAGAATTTAATATTCTTAAAGTTTGAAACAATTTTAAGCTCTTGTTTAAGTTTAGAATTAAAATTTTATTGCCTTTTTTCGTCTGTGCGAAATTTCCGAAGTCCAAAGTCCTGCTAAAAAATCCTGCAAGTGAAAAATATGAAAAGCTGGAGAACTGAAAAATTCAAAACTTAATGCAACTAGTTAAACGTCCAAAGGAATTTCACACAAATATTTTGCGTGCTTAAAAATTTTGTTTCCTTTTTCGTCCTCAACAAGTTTTATTTTATTTTTGTTAAATTTTTTTTTTTCCTGTTTTATTTTTTTTTTTTTGTTGCACTAAAAATTTTAAACAATTTTCTTCGTGGCAGACGTTTGCAGTGGAAACTGTTCAAAAACTGTTGCATATCGGAAGCCACAGCAAATGTTGGCAATCTGCTACTAGAAAGAGGTCAGTTGCCAGTAACATATCAGCAGCAATAGCAGCAATAGCAGAAGCAGCAAGCCGCAATCAACAAGCAGCAACAAAATGTTAAGCTCCGACTTAATGCACATGGAAAACACCACAGAGGAGAGTCAAGTAGGAACCGTGCAAATATTGAAAGCCTAAATGTACGAGTGTGTAATAAAATTTTGAAAGTTCCGCACATTTTCTGCACTAAAAGCAACGAGTGCACCGAGCAGATACCATCTACTAGATACCGTAAAAGGAAAAGCGCCATATTAATACCGTGCAAAAATAGCAAATACCAAATAAAAGGACTAAAAGGATTGAAACTTTAACTTTACTGACATTTTTGACCTTACTTAGACGAACATTTATGCATAAATGCCGGAATGTACCACTGCCACTGCAAGAAGTGCCACTACTGCCGCTGATGCTGATCCTCCTGCTGCTGCTTTTATGAATTTAACTTTTTTTTTGTATGGATTAAATGTCAGCGGCAATTGCAGCTGTCAATAGTCGACTTTCAATTAATTTTTTATGCTCTTCGAGTCGTAGAAAAAATTTTATATTAGAAAAAACCTATATACATCTTCATGTACTTCATACTATTTTTCTATATTCATGTAAAAGTCAGGTAAAGTTATAATTGAAAAGAAAATCATATATCCTGCATAAATAGTACCGGAGCTGTAGCTGCGGGGAAGACGATGAGAGTGCTTCTCATCTATTACATTTTTGTCCAGCTCATGTACGGCGGATACTTAATACTCAAGAGAGGAGCCCCCTTTCTTGACTGACTTAACCTATTATAGGACCTGACACTACATACCATTTTATGCTTCGCCAAAAGTTCTAAGTAGTTTTAAAACTACCTTCTAGGTAGTTTAAAATTTTTTCTATATATACGGTAATATGGCGTTTACATTGGCCGAAAATGGCTCATTTTGGTCAAAAATCGAAAATGAGTATCGAATGGCTCATTCTTGCATATAAAATTTCAAGCACAAAAATGAGCAATTTTCTCACATTCTGTATGAACGTTCGAATGCATTCCACATACGTTCCAAATGCAAAGGAATCCATTGAACATACCCTAAATGAAAGCTCTTCATGGCATTTTGACAGTTTGAAAAAGCTGTTTTGACATATTTACAAAAAAAGATAAACAAATGAATGGTGGTTGCATTTTCTTGAAAACGATGCACCTCTTTTTAGAACTTCTACTTCCCAAAAATAAATAAATCGAATCTAGAAACAAGTTTTCAGTTTATATTGTAAGGTTTGAAGGTATATTTAACCTTCCTGTAACATTTTTTTGGCACAGACCAAAAATTAAATCAACATGCAAGTTGAAAAATCAGCTGTTTGAAATGAGAAAAAATGAAATACAACGAATGTAAACACTTTCAAATGACTCATCCAAAATGAGCCATTTTCGGCCAATGTAAACGCCGTATAACACAATGTGCCAATCGGCCTAAGTGAATCCACCAGGGATGGTCAGTATAACCTAACTTAACCTAATTAGTACCGGAACATTATCAAGCAAAAAACTAGTAGATAAATAGTTTACACAACAGGTCTGCTACAGTTTCAATAAAAACAGCCATTGGGTCCAAAGCGTTACTCTAGAACTCATATAAAGATATCACCACTTCCAATGTTTTAGTGTTAAAAATATAATTCCAGTCTGTTTCTTTATTGTTGATTCTAGACTTGTTGTAGATATATTAATCAATATAATATTTAATATAAGTGAATAGTTGGAATTCATGAAGGAACGAAATAGATCTTTAGGCAATTTAATAGTAATAACAAAAGGCACTTTTGCGTTACTTTGGTGAACTTGTTTTTATTTTCTTTGGAAATTTCATATGAATTTCTAATACTACTTCGGACTCTCATAAAAAATTTTTCCAAGAATTTTACCCATGCATCTCGAACTTAATAATTACTTAATAACATGTTAAAAGGAAAGTAATATATATACAGTAGATGCTCATAAATTAGAACTCTTACAAATTTGAATTGTCCAGAAATTAGAACCAAAAAATTTTAATACATTGTATGCACTAAAGGCAAGAAGTTCGAAAATCTTGCCAAGCAGCGTCGGGAATTTTCAATGCCATGAGACACGATGAAACCAATATTTAGCTTTACTTAGCTTTTCGAAACTGAACTAAGCAGAAGCTGGGAGGTATCAATCATGAATGCGTTCGATCGGATGTGCAGTGTGTTGTTCCTGGAAAACTAATCGTTGGCTGCTTAGCATCTTCTAAGGTTTGTTGAACATGACACTTATTAATACCTATATAATTTATGCAAATATATTTAAATTTAAAAAAAGAAAGCAATAAGACGACAAAATTTTTTAAGAAAACCATACAAATATTTTACTCGGCATAGGTCTGTACTTTATGTTATTTTCACATGTTTTATATTACAAACAAATTGTATATTTGATTTAAGTATGGTACGAATTGTAAACTGGAAAAATGCTTTATTTATTATTGCCACATACTGACGATCCTCATAAATCTGCAGTTACACTCAAAGAATTTTATAATGTTTATTTAATTTTAATTTTTCTTGCCGAGAGTGACGCGTCCTTATGACGAAAAGAAACTATTTAAAAGTTAGACGGAATCGAATAAGAAAGAAAAGACAAGAACAAAAATTTTATTTAATTTATTGAAATTTGATTGACCATACAAAGCGGTTTCGAGTATTGCCAAGTACTCATCATCAGTGGTCTTAGGAAATATTCGAATATCCTAATTAGTTTACAGTCCGTATATAGTGTTTTGTCTATAAATAATTATAGTTCTATAGTTGTCATAATAATTACAGTTCTATAATTGTCATAATTATTATAGTTTCATAATTATAATATAATTATAGTTTTATAATTATTGAGGTGAATCCCCGTAGACTTAATGTATTGTTATTATAAAATTACAATATTACAAATTAAATAATAATTAATTTTTTCCTTGTGTTTAGAGCAAAACAAAGTGAATAACTGAGCATCATTCGTTTCTTCCAAAATTAGTATTTTATTTCTGCGTAATAAAATACGCATAGGTGGCAATATTGACACGACATGTAATGACATGCAATGACATGAAAGTATAGTTATCACTCTCACACTTGACGCTTTAAAAAGTTAGTAAACGGAAGTAAAAATTGTGAGAGATTAAAGTTATTAAAAATTAAACAGATTTGTGACAAATACCATAATTTTTTTATATGTTCTAAGCGTTTAAGGATATAGTATTAGATTTGGGTATGTTATACTGAACGGAATTGGTTAAAAAATAGTACTTTTATTTCAGTGCTAATAGTGCTGTGCTTCCCCGCACTCCACTGTATTGCAATTTTTTAATATTAAACAATATATAATATATGTGCTAAAAAGATAGCAAATGATATACATTTCAGTTTTAAAATGAAATAATATATATAATATATTGGTAAAAAATATTTTAGGAAAAGCAAAAAACGTGTGTAAGCACAACTAAGAAAATGTCCCGCTTACAAGCGCCGGAGGATAGAAGCGCCTCACCCGATCTTAGCGATTTTGATATAAGTGGATTCCTTATTTCGCAATTTGGCTCGTCACTTGAAGAAAAAGAGTGGCAAAGTGAATTGCCAGATGATATCCCGATTGACGGTGAAGAATCAATCATCACAGATGTTTTTGATTCAGAAGTTGATGCACAAGAAACAGACACCATGACTAATGTGCCTACAGTATCTCCAACAACTACAACAAAGGATGGTTCAGATAAAATATTTAAATATTCTCCATACACAAACAAAAGTTCCTCAATATCTGAGCAACTACTAGAAGTAAAACCAGAAACTCTTTCAGAATATGATCACAAATCAGATTCCCAACCTGAGATCGAACATGAACAACAATGTAACATAGAAGAAGAACATGAAACTGAGCAGGAACATAACACAGAACAGGAATTGGATACAAATATACAGTCTTTAGCAAAACTATTTGAAACAATAACAATAACTACTAGTGACTTAGCCGAACCAACAAGCTTTACAGATTTATCCTTAGTATCTCTTACGAAAAGTTCAGAGACGTCTATAAATGACGAAGATGGTGTTAATACAATTCAGCTGGATACACTGGAAGAAGTACATGAAAAGATACCAGAGGAGGTTCCAGAAAAGTACGAAAGTAAACTATCAGAAACAAATATGTGTTATATAAATGATATGAGTAGTTCCAGTTCGGGAAAATTGATAATGAATGAAGATAAAGATCAGGAATTTTTTAAAGCAGTAACAACGCATTCTGGTAAATAAAAGAAATATTTTACGTTATTTCTAAATAAAATACAAATGAAAATTGTTTTAGTTAATAATTACTTTTTATTTTTTATATGTACAATTTCAGAAAAAGGAATTATAAAGCCAAAAAAAATTGGTCCCACTTCAGGTACAATATCTAACCAATCAACTGAAACAAGTTTAAGTTTCTCAAAGGAAACAGAGCAAATGTCCAATGTAGTAGAAGATAAAGATATTAAAGAATATATTATTGGCCGCAAGATACAGAAACTGCAAAAGGAAATCGACCCGCTTTTAGAAAAAGATAAAAACTCCTCTTCAAAAAATGATGTGCGTGGTCGAATTGAAGAAGGACAAATAGTAAGAAAAAGAAAGAAGCAAGGATTAATCACATCGGTCAACAATGAACAAAGTCTTTTAAAAAGGAGAAGAGTAGATAAAATTGATTTTTTATGGGATAACGAGCTTAAAGTAAGTAACACAACTACTGATGAATGTGAACATTTATCAAAATTTGGCAATGAGGAGAAACAAAGCATTTCAATAAACAACATTAAATCGGAAAAGCTGTGTAATACAGAGAATAATGCTGAGTTTATGGACCTTGAAAATATTATTATGACGGAAACGAAAAAGTGGGGACATCGTGAACCGCACAAACGTAGAAAAGTTTTGAATTCAGTTAATACTAATTCAGAATTGGATACCATCGTGAATAATGAAAACTTAACTAAAACTGGTTCACCCATATTGGTTTCTCAAGTAGGGAGTATAGTAAAAGGTGAGTGTGGCGTAGAGGAGGATCAAGATAAAAATAAAGAAGAGCAAAATGAATCACAAGTGGGTACCAGTGTTGAAGAAAAATTCATTCAAATAAACGATATTAACAATTGTTCAGTTAATGTAAACGTCACACAGAATTACAAGCAATCAATAGAAAATTTAGAAGAAAGTAGTAATGTTTCAGTTTATACAAGTGATCTAGATCCACATTTGCCAGAGGGCAACCAAACCAAAACTGAGAAACATCAAGTTCCGGTGATTAAAACACCTGAACCTGTAGATGAGAAATCTGTTGAAATTAGTACAACTATTGACACTGAAGAGACATTAGAAACAAAACAAAATCCTCAAATGCCTAGCAAAGCTTCGGAAAAGGTAAGTTTCAATTTAAAAATATTTTTCAAATATAATCATTTTGATATGTTTTAGAATGATTTTAAATCTTCAAATGAATCCGTTCAGACTGAAGAAGTACCTTCATTAAATATTAAAAGCACTCCAAAACCAAAAGCAGCATCTAATTGGGAACATTTTTATACACAAAAAGCCGACGATGATGCTCTGATAGTATGTCGGCATTCTAATAATTCTTACTCCAGAACCGATTTAAATAATTTAAGTTTAGACATCACAGATACGCCGAATAATAACGATATAAACTCAGCCAGTACGACCGCTATATCTGAAAATTCTTTAGTTATAAATTCTTCATCTGCCACAGCCTCCTCAATAAAGTCGACTCCTGTAAGTGAAGCAATAGCGAAAAATAATAAAGCCATGAAATCGAATATAACAAATAAAATATCAGAAACCGGGGCAGAAACAACAACAAATGTAAAAACAATAAAATCAAATAGAACTAAAAAACGCGTCGTTATGGTGGAACCGGGTCCAAGTACGGATCAAAATTCAGCCGAAAATAAAGATAATTCACTTAAATTCCCAAAACCCCAAATAAGAAAATTAAATAAAAAACCAGATCATCGAAGAAAGAATGCGGTTCTTACTCCAGACGTCACACCGAAAACAACAGCAACTCCGGTTTTGGCATCTCCAGTTTCGGCAGAAAAAACAAAAGTTCGAAACAAACCAGGACAGAAGAAAGGTAAATCTGGAACTAATATTTCTTCGACTGATGTAAAGAACGTTAAACGTCCCGCTAAAAAAGAATATAGTGAAAATAACAGAAGTGAAGTGAAGCCTCTTGGCTTAAAAGATGCTGCAACGAAACAATTGCAAAATGAAACCTCGGAAGAAGTGAAAACTTCAGCAAAAAAAAATAAAGATACGACTGAAGCAAAAAATACGACTAAAGTGTTATCGAAAGGAACACCTACGAAAACACCACCAGTAACAAAAATGGATAAGCCAACTGTAGCTAAAAATGGAATGCAAGCAAAACCACCAGTAATACCTCATGATGTAGAAATAAAAAAAACACTTAATGTGGCACAAATTATATTTAGTACCCATAAGGCAAGACAACCCCATACATTTACGGCACAGGTATAGTTATTGTGTATTCCATAAACTAATGCCGTACGCATTGTATTCAATCGCCAATCATAAATGTCTCCCTTTTTTATTTTAGATGATGACTAAGTTGGTAGAAATATTAAAAGGGCTAATTGTGGATAAAAAGTGCAATTGTGTATTGATACTTTCAGACGGTCCGAATTTTTGCCATGGAGTAGATTTCACTGCCCTGACACATCCTGTTATAGAAAGACGCCGTGAAGCGGCGCATAATTTAGCGAAAGCAACAAAGTAATTTATTCGTTTGCACAGCTAATTTTTGTGCTAAATATATGATTCCCATTATAGAAATTAAATTACAGAATTAATTCAAATAATTATTTTTACAGAGATTATTTATATACGTTACTCACATTTCCGAAACCTATTATTGCCGGTGTTCGTGGTTCTAATGTTGGTCTAGGTGTGACACAACTGCCACTTTTTGATGTTGTTATTAGCACTAATAAAGCTACTTATGAAGCTCCATATGCTAAAATCGGACAGTTACCTGAAGGTTATTGCATTTGGAATAACTTACCCAAAATCAGGGGAAACTTTGTGAGTATATGGAAATACTTTTATAATTAATTATTTGAAATATATATGGTATATGTCTATTTAGAGAACGAAATTGTTCTTTAATTGTGATAAACTACACTCTACTGAGGCTCTTTTATCGGGTTTGGTTAGTAAATTTTCATCCACAAATGATCTGAATGAAGTTGCTTTAGAAGAAGCTAAGAAAATAGCTGCATTCTCACCAGAGGTAAGAATAATTATGAGATATATTTTTATTATTTTAAGTTTTTTCTTACGAGAGTCGTTGCACATTTCTATCCACCTTAAAATGATAATACATACATTTTTAATAGCTTATATAGAGTAGGGCAATACATATGTCCCACATACACATATATGTTACTTGGTAACAAGCTTAAATACTAATTTCTTGTAAAGTTAACTGGCTTCTTATTTTAGTCCAATGAGATATAGTAGTGCATACTACTCTTATTATTAAATCACTCTTTTATCACACCTTCATTATTAATTTCATTGAAATTATAAGTGGTGTATATATTATAAGTGCTTAATTTCAAATCTGCACTTGATGTAAAAAACTTAATTTTATTACATTATGTACTCTGTATATATATATGCATATATATAAATTTGTATATACTTAAACTTCGAACCAAAAAATTTTAATACATTGTATGCACTAAGGGCTCTAAAATTATAACTCTTCTGTCTCCTTTATTTTTAAGTTTTGTATAAATAAGTTATAGTAAGTAAAAATATAGGGGGAAGTCCCAAAATTCGCATTTTAATGAAATGCAATCAATAATGTAATTTAATGACGGATTTAAATATGAGTTCAATACCGATAATGATACTTCAAATAACGTTGAAGACGACGTTCCAAATCCCACACCAATTGTGTCTTTTTCTGAACGATAACATTTTGAAAAATTTGACTAAACCTGAAACAAAAACACACTCAATATTTACATTTATACAGTAATCTTTAATAAGGATAGACCTCAACTGTAAAATAAAGTTTTTATGTGGACTTTTAAAATTTTGATCATTTTTATAGCATTAAAAATAGTCCTAAAATTCGAACTACCCGAAAAAGCAAGTGGGTCTATTTTGTGAGCTTCTACTGTATTCTACTGTATTACACTATTGTTTAAAATAAAAATGCAACAAATTGCAATTATTATTAACAAAAGTTTCCCGTTATTGACCAATTAGCCCAATATAAAAAAATACACACAGTTTTTTAAAAGGACAGTTTTGCAGTTTTCTTGCTGATCAGTCAGAGTGGACACTGACTCCAGTCACTATGTTTAGTTGCAAAGTGGTTTAATTTTAGAAGAAGATTCCTTGTGTCATATTGGATCAGGAATGTCCATCTCTCGTCTCTAAGTGCGATGTGCGCGTATCATAGCACTTCAGCACATATCTTTTTCAAATCATTTTATATGCTACTCCACCCTCGATCAGTTGTTTGGTTCTCGGGGTTTTCCATATTGGCGCCAATAGAAGCTATTTCACACGAGAATATATTTCTGTGTTGTTCATTCTTGAGTTTTTCTATATCAAAATTCCTTAAGACAGTTGGCCATATATTATTGCTTAACCACTTATTAGTTTTGAGCTCAGCGACGACAAGGAGTGGGACTACCGATCTCTGCACTTACTAATAACGCTTAAATATGACTTTTATTATGCTATAGTGTAGGGTGTGATAGATTCATTTATTTGTTAGATAAATTTTATATATCTCGAACATGTCACAGCCAATTTATTTCTGATTGCTGTAAGTTTTCAAAACTTATAACTTTTGGATTCCAGATGTTCAAAGTGCAAAAATCGTTCTAACATGCCTTTTCTATCTAAAAATATTAAAATAATTTTAGATATATATTAAATAACAAAATAGTTGAACATAAATATATTGACAGTATTCCCTTTTTTTTGCAGATGTCTACGGCAATGAAGAGGACAGTAGTTCTTAATAATTTAAAAGCTGTTGGGACGCAATTGGACGCAGAATTCGACACGATCATTGAGCAATGGTGCTCAGACAAATGCTTTGAAAGCTTCAGGAAATATATAGAAACGGGTCATTTCTGATTAAATCACTTTTTTGCATATATATACTTAATTTTAAATATATATCATACTTAATTTTAAAGCTAAATTGCTATACTAAAGTAAAATGCAAGGGGTCTCATAAAAGATCTCATAAAATTTACAATTAATACATTTTTGAGTTAACATTAAATTTTTATCACCTTTAAATATAAGAACCCATAAATACATTTGTAATTCTCTAAATTGTAATTGTATAAAATTTGAATAAATTAACAAGTTAAGTACAAAAACTGGATTAAGAATGTCTTATCTTAACTTAAGAATATAGTGAGTAACAGATTCTTATTGTGTGATGTATGAAATAAAATATATTTTCTATAAAAATCAACTAAAAAACAATTTCTAAGCAAGTCCGACAAAGGGTCTTGTAACTTATTTTAAATATTATTAATAATGAAAAGGGCTGTCGAGACCAGATATGATCGCGGGCCAATACAAGCCATTGTACAGACTGAGAGGCCGCAGAAACAAGTAAATACGTCCATTGTTTTTTGGTAAACAATAAAAGTGCGGTGATAAGGTTAAATTTAATTTATTAATTCGTTGAATTCAATTTTCCGGATACTTTAAAAATAAAATATTGAGTTGATACTAAAATGTATCAAGAGCAAATTTGCATAATTGTGGCAGATTAGAAACAAGACGCGGGCCGCATCTGGCCCATGAGAAGCGGCTTAGACAGCCCTAACATATCAACACCTAAACCAAGACTTAAAATGTTTATTGTGCGATGCTAAATTATTCCATTTGATGTTTGAAAGCTATTTTATAAAAATGTCAATTATTATATACGAATATTAATATTACTTTGTTATTATCGTACCCCTTTAGCAGATTAAATCAAAAATACACGACATGGAAAATGTGAGGGTGTGTGGAGAGTTTAGTAGAGAATGGTGGAGAAAAATGTAAAGGAAGCTAACTATTTCTATGAGATCGAACGTTAAACCAATCGAACTATGCTATCATACAAAAAAAACTCGCATTTCTGAAATTATCTCCAGAGTATCTTTAACAATATTCTGTACATTCCCTCGATATGTAGATTTAATACTGAGAAAAGGGCTTTCACTAGAAATATCCAAATCTGCTTTTATGTGAAGAACAAAGTTCTGATGGCAAATAGCATATATGTTCTAGGAAAAGAACATAAAAATCAAAGGACTTAACTGTTGAGTCTAAACACAGAAGGTACTCACAGAGAACTCAAGATAAAGTTCACAGGACGTGTTCGCTTTGAAACAGTGAAAGAATTTAAATGGGTGGGAGTGATGTTTACACGAAAGAAGCCATTTGGCAATCTAAAAAGATTGGTGGCAATCTAAAAGAGAGTGCAATCAGTGAATATCGCTTTGTGTATTTGAAACTTATTAAAATCCAAATCAAGATTTCGACCAAAAAACACTTGTTTATATGATATTATGCGGAAACATATATTAGAGTTATTTCGAAGGGATTTTGAAAACTAATTCGAAGTTTATATTAACACATTTAATTGAAACAAAATTCAGTATATCTAGTATTAAATGGTATTAAATATTTTTGAGAGAGGTTTGAACCCCCTTTCATTGTGACCGAAAAGTTTCCGGAAATTTTAAATAAAACGCAAAATTCTTAATCTTCATCAATATTTATTTTATCTCCTTCAAAATATGCTCCATTAGAAGCGATACACAAATGCAAACGTTTCTTCCAATCATCAAAACATTTTTTATAGGCGCTTTCCGGTATGGCTTTGAGTTCCCTCTGCGAATTCTGTTTTACGTCTTCTATGGATTCAAAACGCGTTCCTCTGAGTGGTAATTTGAGGTTGGGAAACAGGAAAAAGTCACACGGTGCAAGATCAGGTGAATACGGTGGCTGTTCGATGGTATTTATTGAATGTTTGGCCTTAAAATCGTTGATAATGTTGAACAAATTGAGGTGAATCGGAACAAGCCGGGCGTTGACACGTCGCATACACAAATTGTCCACCAAAATCAAACGAGCCATCTCACGACCGATGCCTAGCTCTCGTGCTATCTCTCTAACACTCACATGAGGATTTTTGAACACGATTTCCTTTGCCTTTTCAATGTTTTCGTCGGTGGTAGAGGTCGAAGGTCGTCCAGAACGCGGCATGTCTTCGACGGTCGTACGACAGTCCTGAAAGGCTTTGTACCACTCATAAACTTGAGTTTTCGATAAAACTGATTCCCCATAAGCCTTTTGTAGCATTCGCAACGATTCTGCACACGAAATTTCGTTCGAAACACAAAATTTGATGCAAACTCTTTGTTCAATATTTTTTTCCATTGTTTTTTTCGCAACGCACTACTGAGGTGAACTGGTTTCAACAGCTGCCGTAAACGAACTGTCTTACAGATCGCGCTCATTTTTGGCATAGTAATTAAGGACAGTGCTGCCAAACTACATAAACTTAAAATATCGAAAAATATACAGCGCGCGAATTTTAAATGAGAATTTCCGAAAACTTTTCGGTCACAATGTATAATACAATACCAGTTCTGGGGTGTACATCACACTTGTTTCCAAAAATGTTATATCAAAACAAGTTGTGATGTGATGACCACATTTACTAGATGATTTACTAGAGTTGTGTTTATAGTACAGAAGACAAATATCACATGTGTATATAAATATATATATATCATATAATATATTGGATAGGATAATAAATTGGATACTTTACTTAAAATGATAGAATAATGGAATTAAAGTAGACACAATTTTGGACAAGTGGATGAGTGTATGTAGTTTGATTTGAAATTTAATGAATAGTTTTTTAATTTAATAATATTATTATATTAATAAAGTTTGCATATATAATATTTGATAATTGCTCCAATAGTATCCGCGGTACGTTTTGGCATGGAAAGTGGTTAGATACAGATGCTCTAAGATACTGGGAGACTTCACATTATTAAATCACGTGGCTTTAAAATTAGGGAAACGACTACGAGTTTTCTTGCGACTTTGTATCTTTTTATCGCTTATTCCACAATCCATGCGGGATTGCACACTACCTTTAAAGCCCATGTTATATAGAGCATAGCGGGCATGGCAAACTTGACTCTTTCGGGCTATGCCGAAAATGCATGTTATGTAGAGCCATGTTACGTAGAGTGTCTTGGGCACGGTATGAGTAAAATTGTAGTTATTTTCAATGAAAATTATAAAATTAAGATTGGGAGAAAAAACCATATGTCAGTTCAAATTTAGGCATTAGAGTCGGCGTATTTGGACCTCAGCATTTAGGTAAAGCAGTGTTGTTTGGCAATAAATTTCAGAATTATCGCCTTTTAGGAGCAAATTACTACAATTTCAATACGTTTTGGAGAAAAAGTGGTAGTAAGCAAAACAACCTATTTTATTAACTGCTAATAATTTAGTTATCACGCTTTCCGATTTTAAAGAAAAACGTAAGTACTGTTTTCAATTATTCTAAGACAATATAACAATAAATTAACGTTATCACAGCCTCTATGAGTCTTTTCTTCCTGGTTATTTTTGGTGGCAAATTGAAACTGAGCATATCTACATTTCCTTTTAAATTTAGGCACAAACAAAACAGTATTACCAAAACATTGTAAAAATACGAAATTGGCAATACTGATGTGATAGTCAACATAACATACATTATCGGCATAACCCCAAAGGGCTAATTTTGTCGTGCCCAAGACACTCTATGTAACATGGCCCTAAGATACAAGTAGTGTAAATAATACTCATGCCTTCTTCTTTTGGGGCGGATAATATTAAAACATGATAATAAACTTTATGTAAACTTCTGGAAGGTGTAATTTTTATAAATATTGGTGAATAACTCCTTGTAAACCATAACAAATAAATATAAATTAAATAGTTAAAACGTTTCTTTGACACCCTGAGGGGAAATGTGTCCACATTTGGTAAATAATATAATAATTTTTGTCATGTTATAGGAAGTTATACAAAAAATATATTCATTGATTAAATACATATTTATGGTAGTTCCGAGTCATTATATATAGTTTGAACTCCTCTATTTAGGAGTGATTTCTTTGTATTTACAACTCTTTGTAAGTCATAGGTTTTCTCATCATACTTCTACAGGCAATGCGGACAACCCGATTGACGAAGTTTAAACGGACATAGTGCTTTTTCTCTTACTGTGAAATATAGAATTCGCAATGAGAACAACAGCAATTTTACTGATGTCGTGCACGAGACACTCTACATAGTATGGCCCTTTGTCGGCACAGATTAAGTTTGGACTTGAAAAGTAAGCACGCGCTTATCTAATACATCTGTGCATAGATGTTGTATGACAACTATAAATAAACTATACACGCTTATCAAGATAAACCTGGAAATAAGATAACTTCGACATTCTAAACACATTATTACCATGAACCTTTAATTCGATTTGAAAAAATTCGCTGAATTATATTTGGTGATGGTGAAGTATCAACATAGTCTTAGTGGAAGTAACTAAATCATGATCTAATATCTCTATTATTAGTGTTATATGCTCGAAAATTTTGCGATTAATAAAATAGTGAAATATTTTGTGTTGGTAACTCTAAACACAAATGAAGTAAATAGATTTTATAACATGATTTAGCAGACAGCGCTTTCAACAAATTTTATAAGTTTTGTCTAAGGTTTATATGGAAACTACATATATTGAAAATTAATAGAGTAGAATTTGTCATTAAAAAGTGAAACATATATATTGATATTCAGATGTCTGAGTTGGTGAATCAGCACCTTTACTCTATTTTATCTGTGGACAGTTTTAAGTCACACTAAATACAAAACATGACTGACTAATCATTAGTCATTTTTAGTAATAATTTTTTTGACGTTCTTAAAAAAAGCCATTTACTAATTTTAACAGAAACACAAAACTGGATTTTGGTTGGATTAATGTGCGTAAAATATGAATATAATTTATATATACGTAATATTTATCGCATTTCATATTGGATTTAGAGAAAATTAACTACAACTGCTTTCATATAGAGATATAGTACCAAACTTCCTCAATTCCACCTAGCAGACTTTTCACTACCGCGACTATTTTTATTATTTTATTTATTAACATTAGCTTTAATGCATTTTAATAAATATTTTCCATTTGTTAACAGATGTTAAATAATATTTTATAAGCATTATTATATGCATTATTAATACGAATAATGATTTCTTAATATCGACAGGACCACCAATTCTGTCCCGATAAGAAAAATGAACATTCTCGAGTAGCAATATCATATGATCAAAAGAGTTATCCATTATTGATGCTATCAAAAATCATGTAACAGAAATTTCAGCGCATCATAATTATTAATGCAATTTTCTTCACAATTAATTAAATTCGGAACATTTAAACGCAAAACTCGGGAATCGACAATTTAGATCATTAATTGTATATAAAGTTCCTCCTATGAATTTTAATAAATATATATAAACAAGTATACAAATGGTAGAAAATAATTTTTATTGCGATATGTGAGAATAACGTTCGTATATGTGATATGATAATTACAATGTTCTAGAGAACATTTCTTGATTTACATCTAGTCAATCGCATTTAAGGAATATGAAAATATCCGCTTCTATGGACCCACTATCTTATACGCTCGATTTGCTAAGCAGAACTGGGATTTACTTTTTTTTTACACCATTTACACAAAGAAATGTAAAAAGCATTCATAAGATTTCAACAAGTTGAGTTTATTTAATTCTATCCATCTGTATGCATCAACTCCCACCAATTCCTCACTTTTTAAGATGCATATATGCAAATGAAACATTGTACACATACCTCTAGAGAGTAGAATCAATCATTTATCAGACTGGCTCAATTCGGACCACCATATCCCATAGTTGCCAAATAACTAACCAATTGGATAAGAGTTTTCTTTAGATTATATGAAGATATACATAATGATTTACATAAAATTTGGTGCAAAATGTTTCTATATTCATAACTATTCAGACTTAGATATTTAAACTACCAATTTTGACACAAGTTTTAGTTAGAAAAATTTTTCTATGCTCTATTGAATGTAGTCCAAGTTTGAGAGTTAAAAATGATAATTCATAGAACACAACCTGTGCAATAAAAATAGTGTTGTTGGTTTTAAATATATCTCGTATATAAACTGATTTGGGAACATTTTTTCCTTTTTTTTTTAGGACTATTTTATTTTAAAATAAAATAGTCCTTAAATACTTAAGGACTATTAAGGACTATTTACTGCAAAGAGGAAAATATCTGTGGCAAAAATAAGGCCGATTGGTTTTGATTTTGATATAATTGTCTTACAAACCTGTACTTGAAAATCATTTTATTATATAGTATATGTAGTGTCATCTATATTAAAAGCTTCTCCAACTTATCGAAATATTTGCGTAAACTAAAAAAATATGTGTTAACTCGTTGTAGTAGTATTATTACTAATTATATTAATTATATAATATACATATTGTTTGTATTTTAATAATCAAACAGAGTAATCAAACCGTTATAAATAGAAAGATTTCTAACAATGCAGTACCACATCGAGTATTTCTTACTTATCATATTAATTTGTGTGATGGTAACTATGATAATAAACTGCAAAAGTATTCATATTGATGAATATCACAGTAAGTTTTGAGATGAAATATTTAATATTATTATTTTTAATATCTTCTCCATTCGAAATTCAGATGTAACTTTGGGCGTAGATCGGACATTTTTTGAAGACTTGCGAAACATTCACTTTTGCGACCTTATGAGTAGATGTCTACACAAGACACTGTCTTCTAATATGTCATTCAAAAAATTTTATTAAGTATATAGGTATTATTATTATAACTATACTTTCTTTTTATGTTTTTGCTGAATAACACTAATTTTTTTTTCTTTTTATACTCGTAGTAATCAATTAAATTTCATTCTACGCCACATTTTTATAAAATATAATTACGGCCTTTATCGAGATAATAGAATTGATATGTGTCTGGTATCTAAACCTCGGCTTTACTGCAGGTATTATTACGTGTTATATACATGCCGCAACTACTTACTTAATGATATTTTATAAACATTTTAGAGAGAGCTCTAAACCTTTAGTAACATTCGTGCAGATCCATTTGGACAGTGATTTCAATTAATACAAGTTCAATGCTTGCCGCAACTGTTATATATTGATTTTAGGAGGGCACTACCACACAAACATCAAGAACATTAATTTTTTATTTAAATTTATCTCATTTAACATTAAAATTAAAATGTAACTTGTTATTTCATTAAATATTGTAAAAATGATGATTTTCTTAGAATAGTTCACAAAACAATGATATAAAGAATGTTAAATTTTTTTTATTCTAAGTTGTAATAATAATCACATGGTAGATGTCAGTAACAGCCTGTCTCTCCAAAGAATGCGGCATATTTCGACCCTGGAAATTAGTCCATTGTAATACTTGCAATATTTCAGTATTGTGAGTACGCTGGCTGAACTATTTTATCGACATCAATGCTTTGCACTGGGAAAGCACGTTGTCATTGTAATAGAAGAATGTCCTTTATATCTATAGTTGTAGATATCAAATAGACACTTGAGTAAGAGAGATCAGTATGGATAAGCACCTATTAGGGATTGCAGAATAGTTACAGAATTAATAAGTGACAGTATTTAATTTTTTTCTATTACTCATTACTACGACGGCAATCAACGGTAAATATTTGGTCAGTGGAATGATTGTATTGGATAGTAAAAGGTATGCAAGATAGATCAGTGATAATAAATTGTCTTAGTTGGCTTCCATATAAATAATAACCATATACATCAAAGAATTTAAACAGTGATTTAGTGCGAAAGGCATTAAGCAAATTTAGAAGCATTCAATTAAGTTATGCATTGATAAAAAAACACAAAAGTTGAGTGGACTGTATATACGCACAGAGAACCACCGAAATGCCAATTTAAAATGCGACCCTCAGAAAAACAGAGCAAGATCCCGACCTACAACAACTTGTAGAATATCAACTGTATATAAAATAAATGTCATTTTACAGTCTCAGAACAGAAGTATATATAACATTAACATGTTAACGATTCAGTGTTAAGACTAGAAAGGTGGAAACCATGTATAGTGTACCTAGACCCATTAATAGACGTGGGTTGAAATCAATGACATCGAGGAAGATTTATTATTACTATTAATATAAATAAGTTTTTCAAAATATACTAGTTCCACAAGTTTTAGTAGAATCACTCTTTCTTAGAATTTCTTTTTATGAAAATAGTTCAGATTCTTATTAATAAAGCTTCATTTTCGAGATATTAAATTTGAGAGTTACAAATTTTTTACTTAAAAATACAAACAACAACTACAGTCACCATCTGACATATATAAGTATTGTTAAGCGTCATTATCTTAATAGATGTTGTGACTTAGTCGTGGTTGTGTGATCTATACAAAAACTCAAAACTCTTGAACCAGATAAATCTAGATTTGAGATTTATTGTACTGGATTCACACAACAGTTTTGTTTGTTTTTTTGGTTGTAAAAAGTTTTAATCTAAAATCTTTAATCAGAAAGTAAAAATATCGGTTCACACGGTTTTCATTGAAATTTGGTTGTCAGATTTATCATATGTTCACACTTTTTAACTACTTTCAAAAAATATGTACTTTGCAGTTATAATATATAAGTAAGTATGATAAGTAGTTTACATATATAATAGGTCTATTCCACGAGCTATTCGTAGTAAGTATGAGTAACACCGTGCGCTCCACTAAAAAGTTTTGGAGTAAATGACAGCATCTGAGAGAGCGTAACATCCCTGTCGAAATTTGAATATGCTACACAGACTTTACTCGTACAATTTATTTCAAGGAAAATTTGTGTGATGTGTGAAGCAGCTGTTTTGGTTTGAATTTAAATTTTTGTACTGTCTATTTGCGAGGCTATGGAGTTCACACCAGACTTTACACAAAGCTGTTCCATGAGAATCTGTGTAAAGAGCGTAGTTTGGGAATTTATTTGTGTTAAGCTCTCATTTTGTACTTTACTTATGTTTTACTTGGGTTTCACTACAAGTAGCTCGTGGAACAGACCTAATATAAATATAGTTCTTTTTGTAGTTCACTAGTTTTCGATTTACCTTTCTATTAAATACCACAATTTCTGTTAAAAAAAAACAATAGTCACAAATTTTATATTGACTTTAAAAACAAATTTAATTAAGAAAGCATTTTAAAAAATATATATATATAAGAGAGGAGATATTTTAGAAATTTTTTGATAAAAATTGTGAAAAAAAATATCAAAAAAAATTAAATTAAAAAAAAATAAGAACTTTA
>NC_051848.1:58247382-58264275 GCF_002237135.1 Teleopsis dalmanni | reverse complement strand
AATTTATATATTTTTATATATTATATAATATGTAATACATATATTGTATAATATATATATTATATTATATATTTTATATATTATATTATATATATTATACATAATATATTTTATATATTTTTGTATATTTTTATTTATTTATTTGTTTTTATTTAGCATACAAAATACATTTTCTGGAAAGAATGGTGTAATTAAATAGACTATAGTCTTGGGATATGAAAAAAAATTATTTATTCATTATAGTAGTCATTTTATTAAAACTATTTAATCTTTAATGTTTATAAAGCCGTTTTCCTGAATTATAATTATCACTCTCATTTCTGCTCACTAAAAACTACGCTTTCGTAGATGCATCAATAATTGTCCTTCCACAAGTTCTCTACCGCTGAAGTCTTTCAGTATGGTTGACAGCAAATCTTCCAATTTTAAATAAACGTAAGGTATTAAATTATTTACTTATGCCTTTCCCGGTACAAACACATATGCTGAGGAAGACTCTTAAACACAAACCTCGTAGACTAAATTATACATTTTCGGATGTTGAAACCTTGTTTTTCAATTTTTGTAATGTCCTTAAACCCATTTAATCTTTTTCTGGCCATTTTTTGTTTTTATCTTCCATTACGGGACTCGCTTTTATACTGCAAATGACTTGGTAGAAGCGCAACGTGGCGTAAATAATCGCAACGGAAACTCGCCACAACGGATGTCTTTTGTGTTTGCTAATCGGAAATTAAGTTAGTAACGTTTTTACTTCGTTGATTGTTTGCGAATTACCTGCGAAATGTTTACGCGCGTTTTGCGCCATCTTGTCTCAGTTGCGTTTATTTGCTTTTTTTGTTTTGTTGTTCGCCGTGTTGTTGTCGTCGAACTTTTTGTTGTGGTACACGCCGCTGCTCGCTATTGTCATGTCTTCTCCTAACCGTTACGTCTATTTGTAATGATGTGTCTTTGGACTTCATGTCTTCGTTTCGCTGTCAAATTATGTCGCAGCAAATAAGCAAGCCAACAAACTACCAGCTCAAAGGAAACTACGTTCATGCCGTAGAGGGAACCAGAGAGTTAGAGAGGCGGGACAGAGTAGTGAAGAAGCAACAATTTGTAAGACAAACAATTTAACAGTCTAACGAGCTACTGCTTTTGCTGGCAGCAGTTTTCCCAAAGGAAGTCTAGTTGCGGACTTTGAAGATCTGTAACTGCAACAGTTGCTGCTACTGTTCTACGTACAGCACTACTCGTATTGTCGTCGGGAACTGTTGGCAGAGAAATGTGAAAAACTTGTGTAAGAATCGGTTGCTTCGTTAATAGTTTGACGGTTTGTTTGTAACGTTAATCATGATAAAATTTCTGTCAATGCAAATGCCGTTGGGTGGTATCGACGTTGAGATGCTGGATGCTGAATGCTGGATGCTGGCGATGCTGGCGATGCTCGTCGTTGCCGGCGTTGTTGGCGTTGTTGGCAGTGTCGGCGATGTCAGCGATGATGAAGTTAAGAATTTCTGTGGTAAGTGGTTGTGTGGCCGAATTCTATTTAAATTTGTGCATTCGTGCGCAATGTTGCGTGGTTGTGGGAAGCTTGTTTATTTCTCTGTTTTTCCACTTTCGAAATCTTTTTTGTGTCACAAATGGAAATGTTGTTGTCTTTGGCTTTGTTGTTGTCGCCCTTCAGTTTTGCAATTATAAGTTCCAAAATGAAATTCTAGTCACATTTTTTTAATGGCCTCTTAATATTTGATGCAACAATTCTTTTTGAGGGAACTTTTAAGTAAAGGCTAAGTTAAATATTTAGTAAAATTAAGAAAAGTGAAAGATTCATAAGAATCGTTACCTCTGAAAATGCTGCAAAAAAGAAGATAGAAATGCAAAAAAGTCGCCAATATTTCTTCATTTGTATATTTTACTTTTTGTATAGGCAAACCCAATAAAATTGAATTAAATTTTTTTGATATTCAAATAGTTTTCGTACAGAGTTAATAATCATTCATTATCATTCATTATGACAATAAAATCATGCAAAAAATAATGCATCTACAAGAGAAAAGTTTTAAAATTTAATATTTCAAAGTAACTATAATTAATTAGTTAAATTATACTACAGCTGATTTATGATTTCATTATAGTATAAAACAGCAAATGAATTTGGTAATGAAGTCTCACAACAAATGAACAAAATTCCAAACTGCGAACATAAAACTCAAGCAAGGCTTAAGGTCAGTTGGTTAACGAACACTAAATGTGAGGTTCAAATTTGGCAGGGCACGACTTCAACCCTTGATGTATGTAGTCTCAAAAAATTGAATACAAGAAATAGTTCCAATACCACTAATGATGGTTATTTGGCAATACTCGCAACAGCTGTATGATCAGCTAAAAATACAATTAATTAAAAATAATAAAAAAAATTTTTGTTGTTGCAATATTACTACTGTTCGATAAAAACCTCTCTATTCAAAACTCTATTCTATTGGTATTAAGAATTTAATTTCCTTTTGCACAAAATGGACGTTAAACATTAATTTAATGAATATGGTAAACTTTGGGTAAGTCAATCATCTTTCTTTAATTGTCTTTAATAACAAACGATTAAATTTGTATTTACACAACATTATTATTAAAATTGGGGTTCAATATCTTACAATTTAAGAGAGTCATAGAGTGACCCCTTAGCATTTGATCTTGGCATTATTGACACACAGGAAGGTCTAAATAATAAATAGAAATAAACATTTCTTCAAAATCTGAATCGCAAGTCTGTACTATTTACATTTTCTTTCGGAACCTCACAATATATTGGCCTTTATATGACGTTTTGAAAACACTTTAAGATATATATTTCTTAGTCTTTCACGTGTGTATTCTTGAAATAATTTAATAAAGAAATAGAGAATAAATTTGTGAAAACTTTTATTTAATTCCAACAAACATTTTTCCATTTAATTTAATATTGTGTAAATTTTCTTTATAGACAATTAGATTCGTCATCCACAAATGTGATTACACCATTCAAAATATTATGCAAGCAAAACTAAAATAAAATATATATACAATGCATTCATTTTTGGCAATATCGTATTAATTTATTTTATACATAAAGTTCATCCTTTTGTGCTACTCAATCTGACATTGTTAATTCCGACAATTAAACAAATTAGTCAATAATTCTACTAAAGCTTCCTATGCATACATTATCTGATGCAAATTCCCCTGTGCGCAAAATAAGAGGATATCCTTAAAGTTTTCTTGGTGTCGAAATGCATGCTACCTTTGTCGACGCAGCTGACTTAGTCTTCCTTCTAATTGATATGCTCCAGAGTATCAAATTGAATAGAATTGAATTTGCTTGCAACTTCAGTTTATTGCACTCACATCAGTACATCTCAGTACATCTGTACATCTGTACATCTGAGCTTTTATGCATCTGCAGCATACATCTGAAACACTTAGAATTGAATTTGACTATTTTTGCTAGTGAAACATTCCTATTTATACTGCCAGAACTTAACATCATTGTGTCTAACTCAATTATGTAAAGCGTTACACTTCCGTTTGTGTGAGTTTGTGTTTTTGCAACGATTGTGCAGCTAACTGCGTGCCATACACACAGGATGCTTTAGCTTAAGTCCTGTGCAATTGTTAATATGAATCTGCGATTATGTGAAGATATGTTCATTTGATTGCCCGCAGCACTGCTTTGACTGCAGTGTTTTACTCTTTTTAACTACATGAATTAAACTGGAGTACGAATTAAACAAATAAGCCGATTAGTGCAGCTCTAAATTAGATATCAAAAATTTGCTATTTAATCATACTACAGATATATTTATTATCCTAAAACTGCTTGTGATGTTTATTCCAGCAAAGATTTTTTATTGTTATTTAAATTTTTAGCAAACTTTTCACATATAAGCAAATACAACTTCTCAACAGGAAAGAGGGTTTCATCTACAGAAATAGATTAAGGTTTACTCTAACCGAAAGAGATTATCGCACATAATTTAACAGTTTTAAAGCAAAAAATGATGAAATAATCAACGGAAGCGTGATATTTTCTTGTGATACTATAAATACTTTCCATTCCTATAAATACTTTCCATACCGAACGTTGTGATTACTTGAGTCTTGCATATTTAGTACTCTCTAAGTTGCACTGGCTAAAGTACTCTTCTAAAGTACTACCTAAAGTTTAAAGTACTCTTCTATAACAGCATCATAAGTTCAATATGGACTTATGGTATTCAACTCTTGGTAATATGGTAATGCTAGCGCTTTAAATATTTGAATTATCCAAAGAGCTCAGTCAAAAATACTGAGAACAATCACTCGTGTCCGATGGCATATTACGAATGAAAGCATCACCGAGATCTACAAATTCCCTGAGTTAAAGTTGAATTTGACAATATAAGAAAAAAATACAATAAAAGGCTGACAGAACATGTTAACCCCCTTGCAAGGAATCTTGCACTTCTATCCATTACTTCTCGCCTAAAAAAAGTTGGCCGTACAGGCAACTTGGCCGTCCAGCCAACTTGGCCGTCCAAAAGAAAAATATTTTATAATTCTTATAAACTTCTTATGTGGTTCATTATATGAAGCCCTATAACTTTATAAATCATGTAATATATGTTTAATAGATTAACTGCTTATTGAAATAGATTCATTGTATACATTATGTATAAATGGCTTTTGCTTAAGATCTTTGCATTGAAAATGATTAATGGAATAGAAAAGTGATTTCTAAAGAAAAGCTTCTTCTTTGTTTTTTTTTTTATTGACCAAAGGAATGATAAGAAAATGTTTAGTTTATACGACTTAAGTGTTTTGTTACTTAAATCACATGAATTAGTTAGTATCTTATAATAAACTTTCAATTATTAAGTATCTGTTATCTATGGCTGTTTATATTATTAAAACTGCCATAAGTTGCGATACCAAGTTTATAATACATATTGCATACATTTATAAATGTATGTATTTTTATATCATAAAATCAATATTTTTTATAAATCTTTAAGAGTTTTAATGAAATTAAATTCTAATGTTACTACCTATGAGTAGTAAATTTTGTGATTGAAATCCGAATTCGTTTTACATTCTAGTGAGTTTTGATATCACCGTTTCCAGAACTATCGATTGAATAAAAGTTCCTATAATGTGTTAAAGTTATGAATGCTAAAATTAGTATTGCAAGACCGTCCTTCATAGTAAATATTTAACTAAATAGTTTTATCATTCAAATAACTTAGTCAGGTTTTATTTGTATGTGTTTATTGTCATAGATCCATTATCATGTTTTTTCTTTTGAATAAAGTATTAGTGTTGCTGTAAAGCTAGACTTACTTTGTATAGTGACAAAGAAGCTTTATTAAATTTTTAGAAGGGTTTTCGAATAACAAAGAAAAAAATAAAGGACAAACACAAAAATTTATTTTTAATTTTATTGAAATTTGGCTGACCATACAACGCTGTTTCGAGTATTGCAAGTTATCTTCATCAGTGGTCTTGGGAATTAATCGAATTTTATTTAATTAGTTTATAGTCCGTATATAATTTGTTTGGACTGCAAGTGCCAGGCTTAGAACTCGTGCCTGTCAAATTTCTTTTATTAAAACTAACATAGTGAAATAGCAATTTAAAGTGTAAGACGCTGCCCAAAGTAGAGTTAATGCATGAAATCCCTTCTCTAATCTTTAAATTTCCAGTATCAATCCTTGACAAAGTAGAATCCGTATTCTAATCGTACATACTTCTCTTAGTTGATCAATTATCTGATATAATGCACGATCAACCACTTCTGAATTATATATGTAAACATAAAATGTTCCTTAAACAATGCGAACGAAATGACGAAAGGCTTTGTGTTTTGATAATATATTTAGTTTTACGATAAGTCGACTGTATATATACATGTTTTCACACCACATTTACATTAAAGTTTATTTAACATATAATATAGCAACACATCCACATTTAATTCAGATGAAGAATAATATAAGTTAGTCTTCATTATACTTTAGATACATGTATCCTATATAAATATATAAAAGAATTCGCTTAATGAGCATTTATCATAATTTATTATTCATTTATACTTACATTCTATCAGTTTTGTTTTTCAAAAATTAAAATTAAAAATCTTAATTCTATAAATGTATTTATTTAAATAGTTATAAATATATTAAATTAAAACTAATTTAAAATAACAATGTTTATGTAATTATTAAAAAAAATAACAAATAAAAAGTTTTTTTCTGTTATTTATAAAATATCCCCAGAAATATTTTCACTATATGTTTAAAGAATTTATAACAAGCATCATTATCTATTATCTGAGAAAACACATTCTATTATTAAATTAAATTAATGAAACTGTAACACATACCAGATTTCTGTCGCTCCAGATCGGCCACCTACCGTCCACGTTTAGAATACACCTCAATATGTATAAATACCAGCATCACGAAACGTGATGTCTAGTATACGCAGTGCACCTTTCTTAGGTAATTTAAATTTCTAGAGTGTGGCAGTGGTTTGTGATCCTTATTCCATTTAATTTTGCTACGATTATATCGTTTAACTGGGCATTTGATTTTGACTTGTGTGCCAAAAAAAATAACTCCGGCACCACCCACTTTTAAAGTAATTTTAGACTTTTTTGGATCATGTTGTGTATAAGTTGTATAGATGATAAAGTCGCAGCGTTAATTGGAAATACATTTTTAGATAAATGATGTTCTGATCAGAGTTCATTACCAAACTGTAGAACACAATGTTATGACAATGCTGACCATGATGTCAGGTCATAAATCTGGAGTTCAACAAAGAATTATAGAAACAAATAATAAAGCTAAAGATAACCACTTTTAATTTCATAAATTTACTCCATTTCTGGTATGAGATCTTGAGAAGAATTAATTGGGTACAACTGAGATTCTGTGATCTTAAATCATTAGCGACTGAACTTACCAAAATATGAGAACAGATTTGTGAAGAGCTTGTGAAAAATGAGGTATTGATGTAACTAGAATGGGGCGTTTTAGAAAATGTCGAATAATGCCCGGAAAATTGAAGAGAGATGGTGACATTTCCGCAGAAAGTGACACTTCCCGTTTAATGAGAAATGTTCTCGATCGCTTGCAGCAAAAATAAAACACACGATTTCCATGACTAAATCATCTTAACGTTAAATTTGGATTTTTCCTAATTGTTCAAATTTTATTAAGCAGGAATAATGTTGATAAGGAACTTGAAAAAAAGTTGTAAGAAACTGACGGAATTTTATAAAAGAGATTTTGGTGGAGCGGAACTATTTGTTGAAATAATCGTTTGCAAAATAATGGTTCTTAATGGCCCAAGGTTCCCCTGGGAACGTAATGGTATGAAGAAGAATACTTCTTAATAAGAAAAAAAATGAAATGTAAAACTCTATTAGAACTTCTAAGGTTTATAATTTCGAATAGAGAAAATGTGTTTCCAAATTTTAAAATCGCACTTCAAATACTTCTTATTGCAGTATCAATTGCTGGCTGTGAACGTTCGTTCGGTAAATTGATATTAGTTTTGACATATCTACGATCAACTACGGGACTAAATCGTCTAAATGATTTGACATTGTTAAGTGTGGAAAGTGAAAACTTTGAAACAATCGACTTTTATGAAGTAATTGATAAATTTTCTTTAATAAAGGCAAGAAAAATATATCTAGTATATATGTATGTATTTATATTTTTATGTATCTAGTATAAATATATCTAGTGTATAGTTATATTAATGCCTTAATATATTATATTGAAATTATAAATACAAAACCTTATATATAGAATATACATTAACGTTTGTCATTATCAAAAATCTATATATTTGTTTAAAAAATTATGTAAATATATAAAACAAACAATATAATTTAAACTTATGCTACCTTTGTTTTTATTGAGAATAAATTTTGTGTAGTAATACTGATACATGTTTTTCGAAGGGGCCCAGTTATGCTCGCTACGCTACTGTTTCTCCGGATTCAAGTCCGATGTCATTCTACTCTTCAACATTTTTTTTTTTCTTTTGTATGGATTAAGTAATATTGTTTGTAAAAAATGTTTTAGTATATATATAAAAAACTGTGCACTGCTAATGTTTTTCTGTACTTAGTAAAGTGAATAACCTATAATAAACTTTAATTTTAAGCGGATTAAAAAAATTTGTTCGTCTAAAGAGAATTTATTAAATGTCCGTTTGCCTTATATATATATAGTATACACTCGTATGCCGCCTTCTCAACATAAATTTTGCAGTTTTAATGGGTCGGAAAAAAGTCACATCGCTGACAGATGTCAGGGTGTACACAAAGACGAAGAACAACAGCAATCAGACGCTATACACTTTATTATTTGTGCGGCGGTTTCAATGCAGAATAACAGAAAATAGAAGCAATGTTGATATTCAGCGGCCGCGATGAAAGCAGGACGCGAGTGACAATAATAATGACAACTGCAAAAAACGGGGCAACGAAATCCTTTTAAGAGGCAAACTGACAGTAAAAGGACACTAAATAAAATCCACAATTTCTGTTCAGTTATACGACTATATGTTGGGCGCCGCTTCCTATTCTGCTAGTTCAGTACTGCAGAACACAAACAATACAACATCAACAACAAACTTACGACGGTCTAACGAAAAATTTACAAAAATGCATTTCGGTATAGTTGAAATGAGAAATGACATAAAAATGCATTAAAACCGCGTCTAATGTCAGCAGCCAGTGTGTCACTCCCCCAACCTTACGTATGGGTTGAAGTTGCCTCATGCAAAGTATAAGGGTGATGCTGCTATACATTCATCTGGTTAGGGGAAATACTGGAGTTAGATTAAAATGTACTTTTACGTTGAGTTACACTAGCAGCCGCGGTGCTGCGTTTGAAATACGCCGAGTTGAAAAATTGTTGAAGCGACAAAAGGAAAATAAAACCAAATACAAACGAATGCGGAAAAATTTCCAAAAAGAAGAGTCAAAAACGAAGCCATGCTCCTTGGAAAACATGTGGATGAGAAGATAATACGACGAAGTGTAGATGTTTCGAGAGGCTTGAGTAGCACCGTAGTTATTTGATTTCAAGTATGAGTCCTATGACATAATAATAATATCGCCGTGACTAGTGTTGAACATATATTTGACGCTGGAACTGCAGTTACCGCTGCATATCAGCGCACCAGCATTTGTATCTGCTACATCAAACATAGTCGTAAACATAGTCTTGTGTGCTGCATGACATATGAAACTTCACATATGACACAAAGAAAGTACGATGTGGAAACTGAGATATATTTTTATTAGTTTACTTCAAAATTTTGACATAACTAGGTTGGACAAAGTCAAGCAACATTTACTAAGCAGGACAGCGTGAATTTATACTTACAACTTCATAATCATTTAATGTACTGCACTTTTTCTAATATTATTACTTTTTCTAATTTATTTAACATAACTTAATAAATGAAACCTAAAAGTCAAACGTAGTACTGTCAGAAACAATATAATTACTAATGAAATGTGCTGAAATCTCGTAGAAAAAGTGCTGCAAAAAGAGCTAAACATTTTTGATTAAGCAAAACTAGATTGGACTACATATTTGAACTTAATTTATTCGTTACATATATATTTTACTACTATTATAAGATTTCCAGGGTCACTATTTATATTTTGAACCTAATAATCAAAAAATTTACTAACCAGCTTATCGTTGATAATTGCTTTATTGTTTCTCGAAGTATTTTCGAAGTATTCTCGAAGTATTCTCGAAGTATTCTCCTCGCAGTATTCTTCTCCAAAACATGGTTTTTAAATGCAACAACGCCTTCGTCCTTGCTTCCGCCGATAGAATTGCTGCCCTCCTTTAGAATTTATAAGTATTTTCGACGTTCGGGAACAAGTAGAAGATATTGGGTGCCAAATCAGGACTGTACTACATTAAGCGGATGACCCATCAATTCGATGTGCCATTTTTTGATTCTTCAAATAATCTATTGTTAGACATGTGTGTGAGCACTCGCATTGTATTGATAGAGATGGAGAATGATATAACGGCGCTTCTTTGATTTCCGTATTTCACTGAATGTTTGTATACCATTCGAAATTGATTATTAAACGTTCCTATAATGGTATGTATATAATTGCCACATGACCAGTTAATTTGAAAAAACAAGTGACCATTTGTTTCGAAGTGCTTCGAGCGGCAACAACTTTTGTTGGATTTGGTTCATCTTCAAACACCCATACAGTCCGGCAGTCAACTGCTGTTTACGTTCAAGCTCATATGTATATATCCATGATTCGATATAATCACCTGTTACAATTCTATACTCGTATACATCTTTTAAAGCACAGTCATTGTACTCGTACTTCTTGAACATTTGTGTGCATGGTGTAACCAATCGACATGAGCTTCTTTATGAGATTTTGTCAAATGACGATGGGGATGGGTTCCAAGCAGAATAAACCTTTCTTACGTCTAAATGATCATGTAATATCTTACATACTTGTATGCTGGTGGAACTAATGCCTATGGCCCCCTCAATCTCACAGTATGTCGCATGACGATCTTGCATTAGTTGTATCAGTTTCAACGACCTTTACGAATATTGTCAGTGTGGGTGCTATGATCACGATTAAAATATCGCTGTACCAGTGTTTCATAGTAACAAGAAATGAAGGTTCATCTCCAAATGTGGAAATATATGGAAGTAAAAATCATCAGACGAAAATTTTCTCGCCTTAGAGTCATTTTTTTGCGAACACTCAATTTACACTGTAAATAATCACTGTAAATACCATAAATAACACTCTTTTGATAACAAGTCTATTATGTTTAAAAATGATTATGTTTAAATTATGTTTAAAAATGTCAAACTTTCATATGGAAATGTCAGATGTCACCTGATAATGGTTTAAAATATAAATAGTGACACACGTAAGTAAGTAAGGTGATATGTACCAGAAACTGGTTTTCTTGTCTTTGTGCTCCTACTTGTAGGGCAACGCTTTTAAAATGTCTGGGAGTGCCAGATCGCAGGTGTGTGGTTTCAAAGACAGTGCTTTCAGTTATATATTCAAGTTGCAAATATGATCTCAAATTATCAAAGATAATTCGAGGAAAATTAATTAACATCAAAAAAAATTTTCAGGAAGATATTAGAGAAAATTTACTGGATTGCTTTAAGTGTCTCTTTACCATAATTGTAATTTAATAGTTTCTCATGAAAGACTATTCAACATAAGTTATTACTTTTCCTGAACAATTTAACATTTTTTTATTAGATCTTTTAAAACGTTAAACTTAAAGAAGAGTTGCAAAAGAATTTTTATATCAAGTTTGAATTTTTACTATAAAACATTAATATATATATATGTGTATATATATGTACGTACATTTACTTTTTTTCGCATCTACATTTCAGTTAGACATTATTGTAAGGATAAAGATAAGGTTTTACACATAGCTACTGTTTGACTTTAGGTTGTGAAGGAAAATAAGTTAAGCACCAATGATTGCAGGAACATAAAAACGTAATTTCAGTACAAAGATAAAAAATAAAATTAAAAATGTGCGAACAAAAAATAAAAAAATATTTTATTGATTTAGAAAATATTTAAGGAACTAAAATTGCGTTAAAAGAAAGCATCTACGAAATGCAAGAGAATGGCTTCCTAAGGAAAAGCCAAACCGATTGGAATAGTAACCTTTTGTCCTTATTTATTTGTGTATTTCTTAGAACTCCTGAACTATTATTTCAAATGGTATGTTCTGTTCTGTTAGATTCAGTAAACTAACACAAAATTTTAATCAACAGATAGCTGATATACTTACAGTTCAGCAGGGTAATTAATGGAGAGTTTATTTATATACAAATTTTTGGACTAAGCTCGGATTTAATATTGTTAAGTTTTGTTAACAGATGAGAGAGTTGCAAGTAAATTTAATAGAACTACTATATAAAACTATTTAAAACGAGAAGCACCAACATTTTGATTTAAATTATGAATAAAACCTTTAAAGGGCGGTCCTTTAGCGTATTAAGATCCTCTGTTATACATATTAAAAACAAATTTAATCTGCACCATGCATATAATGCAGAATGACAAAACATTTTAATTTTTAACTGGCAACTACGGCAGGACTCTTAAAAAAATATATAATCTCTTAGTTCTATTTTTCACAAAAGAGTGACCTACCAGCATTTTTAAAATTAACTCCTGCTAACTTTACAAGTAATCTTATTAAAATCATTAAAGATACACTTATGCACAAGAATCTACATACCGTTGTTCGATAAAAAAGGGTTTTACCCATTTTCTGCATAATGCCAACAGCAGGTCGTGATCTAGATAAATCTACTAAATATATTCCAATAGCACTTTGTAAATTAGTATATCTATTTTGCAATTGCCTGCAATATTTCGTGACTGCAAATCCAGTAGAACGATATGTATCAACTACTCTTTCAAAAACGCGACCAAAAGATAATAGGGATATACACTCTCTTCAGATATATAACGTAACGATGATTCCTAAAGCAGCACGGACGAAAGGAGTTTTTAGCTCGGTTAAAGCCCCCCACTGACTAACATAGGCTTTCGAGCTTTTCTTCAATTCAAAAAACAAAAATAAAAAAAAAGAAAACAGAATGAATATACAAAATATATATGTATATATATATATATATATATTCATGTTCATTACATTATTCTACTCGAGTTACACAAAGGTTTCTAATTTCAACGACTTTAAGTCTACAAACACAACATTGATCAGGCGGACTATATATATATATTCAAACAAAAAAAAATTTGCCAACATATCTTGTTACTCATCTTTGACCGATAAGTATAAATGGTTAAATTTACCCCTAATGAGAGCATTCAAACATCTAGGTATCTTTGAGTGAAAAATCAACAGTTAATTTTTTATCGAAATTGATTATAAGAGACATGCAATCTAGTTCTCTTTAAAAAAACAGGATAGCTGTAGGATATAATTGTGTCCATAAATCATTAACTTTTATAATGATGATGGACACTATATAATGTAACTTTTCTTTTTCAGGCGCAAATATTGTCACCATGTGTTTGCTTTGACTTCTGATTTTCTTGTATGCTACATTAACTCTAATGCAATGTATGGTATAAGACTCAAAGTACTACTAATACGGAGTTCACCGCTCTTCTGTGAGCTGTTCTTTTACAAATCTGAAAGTTAATATTGGAAATCCATTGAATTAAACTATAGAATTGCTTACAGTTAGATTTGTTGTCAAAGATAATAGCATATATCAATATTGTAAAGTCTAGTTTATATCTTTATATCTAGTTTATATTCATTCTATTTTGCAAGGCCTACTATATTTACTAGCGGCTATTGAACCAATATCATCTTTATATGCGTCTACAATGTAGCGCAAATATAAAAAAGTATAACACCTTTGTTCTTATACCATAGTAACATCAATTATATTGCCAGTTAACAACTAACTTAAAAACCTAATGTGTGTATTATTTGCACTACCTTAACAAATAACTTCGACAGATAATGCTGCACTTCTTGGGTGAAGTCACTATCTTCTCTCTGTCATAACTGAGTCAAAATAGTGTATATTACAAGAATAGTGCACTAAAAGTGCACAAGTTTTAGACGCTATTAAAACGCATCTTGTTTTTTAAAATTACCTCAAAAAAGTGCTGCAAGAAAGCAGATTGGTAAGAAGAGAAATGCATTTGATGAGGATATCAAGCGGGAGCATCACAAAATGTTGGTAGGGGTAGATACACAGTCGATTGATTATATCTATGTTCAATAACAACAGTTTGATTTTTAGAGATTCGCTTATTTTTGCGCTCCGAAAATTTATGTATGTACATAAATAGATATATATGACATATAACATTAATAGTTACATTAATAACAAAAGTAGCAGTAGAAAAGTAAAATCAATGTTGCGATGAAAATATATTAAGTAAATATTTTAATTTTCATTAAAAATTTGAAACTGAATTTTTTAGAGTGCCACGAAAATATATTCACACATATATATCGTTCAACTGATATATTAATAATATCACAAATCTAACACTAGATTAGATCAGAGAAGACTAAGAGAAAATGCAATTAAATTTAAAAATAATTTCAGTTAAATAATATTTGCCTCAGATAAATTCATAAATATTGATTTTCGCACGCAGATGCAAAAATGCAGGCTTATGGAGTGTACAAATAAAAATTTATAATATATACCATATATGTTCACATAATCTCTATTGCAATAAAAATCTCTATTGTAGGGTACACTTAGTGTTCGAACAAATGAGACTCACGTGCATAAAGTAATGGTTCCTTTTTTCATCCTATTTTGTAATATCCTTTCTCAGTGCCTTTAAAATGTTCTAGTCACCTTTTAAATAGAAGGTGCAGACTATGTGTGCAATAGGTGAATTATTTTTATTGACAAAAGATTGCAATGCAATTGGAAAAGAATTTACCGGCGCCAGGATAAAGAGCGGTAATAATAATAATAAAATGCTCATTGAACAAAGGCGGATGCTATCTTGTACTTGCAAGTGCTTCCACGGCTCGAAATATACTTATGTGTGTGTTTGTGTGCGCCATAAGTATGTCTACACGATATGATATACCTATGCGATAGGAGGTACAGCCCGGTCGGTACAATGAATGCACTTGTGTCAGGAAGTAAGTGCTTTTCCACTATTTAATAATTTTCAATAGCTTTGCGGGATTCCACCTTTCATGCGTTTGTATGTCTGAGTATTTACAAATATACACTCTTGTATATAATTTGTAATTATCTTGCATTGGATATAATTGGCACTTACAATACAAGTACGCACCCACTCAAAGGTTTACCTAGTTGATATGTATTTTGGCTGTACTATGAATTACAATTACCAATGAGATTTTTTTTTTTATTCAATATTACAAGTTTGATTAAATTTGAAAATTTTAAATTGAAATTAAATTAATTTATTTAATATGTATTAATTGATTAATTGCAGGAACAAGTTTTTCAAGCTCGAAATGAGCCTTATGAGCTTTATCAAAAATCATTCGGTTCGAGTAAAACAAATATATAGCTTTAATAGAAAAATCGTTAATTTTAATTAAATTATTTATTTCAAATAATTAAGCGCTTAATTGTTATAAGTAGTACTAAATTATTTATTTCAAATAATTAAGCGCTTAATTGTTATAAGTAGTACTAAATTATTTATTTCAAATAATTGAACGCTTGATTGTAATGCCTAGTATTCATAAAAATATGTCCAACACTGTCTGGTATAAGTTACTACTAAGTCCCTTGCACCACACGTTCATGCTTTGCACACAAAATTATTAGAACTCTGTTAATTATAATTAGTAGTTATGTTAACTACTTCAATCATATTAATTGCATTTATTATATTAAAAATGGGTATTTGGCAATACTCGAAACAGCTGTATAGTCAGCCAATAAATCAATTAATTAAAATAAAATATAATGAATTTTTGTTGTTGTAGTTCACTACTGTTGGAAAAACCTCTTTAATAATTAATCTTAAATTAATGGTTACAATTACAACAAATTTGCTAAATACTATAAGATTTGTTTTGTTTTAGGTTCCATGATTATTCTGTACCGCTCCTCACAATAACCTCCACAATTGTTTCTCAGTTTTAGATAGTCCTTCAGAATTCTAGAAAAAGGTTTTCCTAAGAGTTGTAACATTGCTTCTTGCAGTATTCACTCACTATATAGATGTCTAACAGTAGCAATACTAAAACTCATAGAAATGTTTTTGTTTTCAGGAATTCCGAAGTACTCTCTGAAGCTAGTATTAAAAACCTATAAGCTTTTTTCGCTGTAAAGTTTTAAAGCAAACGAGTTACCTGTGATAGAATAATTAACCTGTAATAAAAACCGAACAATAGAAATTTCATAATATAAATTCCATGAGACTCTTCGTTTAGAATATATAATAGTCATAATAAGAAAGTGTGGACACCTATATAGTAAGTGAAAATAACAGCCTTGATTCTTATTATCAATTTATTCTTTTAAACAGATAATTCCAATTTAATTAACTAATAAATTTATATAGAACTAACGAATTTAATATTATGTGTAACTTCTTTGTAACCGGCAACTCTCTGTGTAATAATGCGCATACATAGTTCTCTTGCTATAGACATAATTTCCGATTGAATGACGCCAGAAATGTGAATATCGCTTTTAAATAGCTTATTTTAACGAAATCATAAGATTACGAGATAAATTTTTTTGAACTATAATCTATAATAAATACCAACAATTTTTACTCAATGAACATATAATTGAAAAAAAGACTATCAAATTAATCCTTTGTTATATTTAAAATACCACATTTGGAACCACATGCTCTTAGTTTTAATATTCCTTTCTTATTATGCGTTATTTTTGACTATATACCTTAGATTAGATAGATTAGATTTTAAAATGGATTGGGAACTTGTCACCACCTCATGGCATCCTTTGAGGATTATTGTGACATATTCACCTTAGTTTCATTGAATTTAAAACACCACATTGGGAACCACATGCTCTTAGTTTTAATATTCCTTTCTTATAATGCGTTATTTTTGACTATATACCTTAGATTAGATAGATTAGATTTTAAAATGGATTGGGAACTTGTCACCACCTCATGGCATCCTTTGAGGATTATTGTGACATATTCACCTTAGTTTCATTGAATTTAAAACACCACATTGGGAACCACATGCTCTTAGTTTTAATATTCCTTTCTTATAATGCGTTATTTTTGACTATATACCTTAGATTAGATAGATTAGATTTTAAAATGGATTGGGAACTTGTCAC
>NC_051848.1:58220908-58247282 GCF_002237135.1 Teleopsis dalmanni | reverse complement strand
GTCTCACATTAACAGCTGCTGTAAACAAACTAATTGACAGATGGCGCTCAAATTTGTACCATATGTCAAGAAAGGGTGTACCAACATAACGAAAAAAAATTTATGAAGAAGGTTTGTTACTTAAGGAGTAGTTAACAAACAACAAAATCCGGATACTTTTTGATACTATTCGAAATTTTGGTAAATACCAACATTCGCTGCCATGCCGACATAATTTACTATTTCCTTCAGTTTACCATTAATTTACACGAACTCACACACGGTCTTATTGAAAATTGATGTAGACTTAATTGTATTTGATTTTACTAGACATATTGTTAGTGATTAGACAATCATTTTTCACGTAAAGGAAATTATGAAAATATTTATTTTTATTTAGTGTTCTAATATATGAAAAATCATATTATTTCTCATTTTTCATGAAAGGCAAGTTTGGAGAGTATCTTTTCTGTACCTACTTTTCTAATTATCGCACAGACGATTTTAAGGCCTATGCTCGGTAGAACATTATTAACGTTTTGTTTAAAACTATTCTTTATAAATGGTTGCAGTCGCTTTGAAAAAGTTTCCATTGCAATATTTTAAGTTTTGAACTCTTAATGCACTCGATTGTAACTATTAGTATATATGCCGACTGAGGCGTACATACATTCAAATTAAAACTTTGAGGTAGCAATTTTTCCGTAGCACCACTCCATGCCATGTAAATTATTGCACGCAGGAACTGCTACTTTTCTGCTTCCAACTTGTCTATATTTTGTACATATTATTCTGTGAAAACGTGCATAAAATTTTAATTAAAAAGTTTTTTCATCAGTTTTATTTGTTTATTTTCTTTTAGTATTTTTGTGAAATTTATTAACACTGCCTGGGCCCAATAGAGACGTGCTCCGTGCTCTTGTAATTTAATCAAAGAATTATATTTTATTAATTTATTTTTGTCTTTTGAATGGCCAAACTTTCCTGTCCTATATGTTCAGAGCACATTAAACTTTCGCAGTTTTTTCGATTGTAAGTTGATTATTCTTATTCTTATTGTTGTTGTTGTTGCTCTCTCTTTCTCTCTCAGAACGTAAGTAATATTAAGACATGTTATTGATATCTATTGGTAGTATGAAAATTAGAAAAACTTTGTTCTAAAACTTTGAATTTCTTAGCAAACGTAAAATATTTTGCAATTTTTAAATAATTCTTAATGGGATTTTTAAGGATTAAAGCCAAGTAAGATCTTTTCGTAAATTTCCATTATTGATGACAATAAAATTTGTGCCAGATAAATGATTCTTGGTTTTAATATTTTTTTTTTACTCTATTCAATTGGTACTACAAGTTTTAGGATTGCACATAATCAAAAATATAATTGAAAACTAAGAACTACGCTTTTCATATCAAAGTTGTGTAGTAGTATATAGTATCTAGTATAGTATATAGTGTAAGTACATTTATAATTATATTATAACATATAATTAAAATGGAATATGATAACTCTAGTTTGTCAAGTTTGACTTTTAACATAAATGAGTCAGTAGATCGCTGACAGACAAAATAGATAATGCGTTTCAACTCTGTTCTGAACCGCTCGACTACAGTTTGTAATCAGAAAATAAAAGCGAAAAAAGTATTAAAACTACAGTCATTCAAATTTTTTTTTATAACAAGTTTTTTTCTGTAATCCTATGATACCTTTCATAGTTTCATCAAAAGACTATATACTGTAGAATACTATAACATCACTAATGACGTAGTGCTTACATTTCAAATATGCATTCTGTAGCCAAGCATAGTAGCGATGTGAAGCAGTCTAGCAATCTTTCTCATAGCCCCATCATAGATGATCAAAAGTAAATTAAAATATCCAGGATGACAACTTACCTTTTGAACTTGCAGTGCCTAGAATTTGTTTCTGAATCACATAAGTTAACCGTTCCGAAATATCACCTTCTAAACTTAATTTTATACAATAGATATAATAAACACATACTTTTAAACCCATTTTTGAAAATATTTTTCATAAACAGATAACCTTCAGCTCTTTCAACGAATTCATTTCCAAAAAATCTGACATCTGATAATATTAATCATAAAGTTGCAACTAAGCTTTCTGGTTAAATTACTTTATAAATGAAAAATTGTAATTAATTAAAAATTAATAATAATATTTATTTCTGAAAAATATAATATGAAGAAAAGTTAATTATTTTATTATTTTAATTAAGTTTTATTTTATTTATTTTCTTATTAATTAAAACGGTCCTGTGTACAATAATAAAAAATGTACGTACTGCCATTCTACAAAATTAGTCACTTTCAAAGAAACTTCTTAGGCATCTCACTTATTTATTATTATTTAATCGATATTTGGTCTTGCGGATGAAATTCCTAGTAAAAACATCCATATTATGTCTGGAGTACGGAGCATAGTCTAATCATCGATTTTCTTTTTTATATATTGTGAAGTGAAGGATTAGCCAAAGTCGCCCACGAAACGATTTGGGTCATATTTCGTCCTTCGATTTTCGGATATCGTTATTCAGTTAAAGCCAAAGTAGCTACAGTTCACATAACTACATCTCTTGTTATTGCAAGCAACTCATTTGGCTTGAGGTTGGCTGCCAAGTCATCATGGTGTCCCCAGATAGTCATCCTCCTGCTTGCCAGTGCTGAACACTAACACAATATATGTACCGCCGTCTCTTTTTCTTTTAAACAATGTCTGCAAGAAGTAACAAAAGATATCTTTTTGAGATGATACTTGAAGTTTATTGGTAATCGTGATCAATGATCGATTAGTAAACTATCAATCATATTTGTAAAGTGTGTTTTTAGAAAAAACAACCTTATCAGCATAAATTTAAGGAATTTAAAATCAAGCAGAGTAATTCACAAAACATTAATTTCTCTTAACTATAATTAAAGTACCGGAAAGAAATAAGTTTTGGAAGTAGGTGACAAATAATATATCACAATCATTTGAATTCATATGATGTGTATTGTTCAACGATTGTTACCTCAATCAAATCTTCCGTTTGAAATTATTATTATAAAGAGTGAACATTGCATCGCGATCTTATGTTCTATTGTGCATTTACTAACATATTCGAAGAATCAATATATAACTGTGTTAGTACTTATATTGTTTAAAATTGTGTGACATTACCATCACAATGGATTGTACTTATGTATATAAATCCTTTTTTTTTTCTGTGCTCATATTATTAATATTTTAAAGCATTTGACCTTCTTTAATAGCAGCAAGATGTATGCGGATAATACACTGTAGTGATTTAAAAATTTGAAACATTTAGAGGTTTTTTAGATTATCAGAGCATCACAATGGGCCAATAGGCCTAAGTGGATCCACTAGGGATCACCGGTATAACCTAACCTAACCTAGATTATCAGAGAAGACACAATCATACAATATACAATTGTATATTCTTGCGATTTCGTTTAAATATTATGGAACTCCCCAACTGATCATTATCACTCTAATCAATTCAGTGTTGAAGTAACAGTGTGATGGACAGGAGATGAAAAAGTTTTTGGAATACTTAAAACTTTATGTTTCCTTTTGATAATGAGGCTTGCAGTAATTAATCTGCGTAGAAATGACTAAACAACCAAGTATCATATAACGAGATGCTAGATCTAGATATTTAAGGTTCTGTAAAATGCGAACTCTGAAGCGGATCATTTTTGCAACTTGCGGTTAGTTCATTATAATTTCAGACATTTCAGACATTGAATATAACATGTTCAAACAATATAAAATTTTAGTTCCATTGATTCCTAAAAGGGAATTCAAATGAATCAAAGTTCAATTGATATCAGGTTACAGCAAATATGAACTTACTTCTTTTAATATTAAATTACAAGGGAAAAGGATTGATCAAAAATATACTAAACATATGCTTATTTGTGATTTGGACTCTACCTAATATATTACTTAATATAAAATTATATCTAACGGAATCCATGTCACATGGGATGAGTGGTCAGCTTGATTACAACTACGTAGAACCAATGTAAAACATAATTTTTTCGATATGGGGGCGCTTTGTTTTTTCTTGACTGTTCAGAAATATATTCAATACACACATATTCAGAGTTTTTGAAATATAATTTATACTTCACAGCTTTTTAATCATAATTTAATATATATTTTTTAATAATAATTAAAAAAAATCTGGTAAAATGTATTGCACTTAGACTTTTTGACATAAACTTTCTAGTCATATAATATGTAAATAACCCACCATGAGTACGTTTTGAAATACTTATAGTTCTATTAAAGATTCTAGTCTTCGCCACTGCTATAGATTCATTAATAGGTTCGTTAATATATTTTGTAATAATTTGCTAAGGCTGTCTACTATCTATAAAAAAGGGAACCTGCTAGCACGTTAACTACTTAAATGACATTAACATTTCAAATGATTACGTATGTTTAGGATGCAATGACGTATCTAATTAGTATTAGGTGAAGTTTTAAGTTGTGATATTAATATTTGTTATTTGAAATATTTGGATTCTTTTGTCAATAAATAAATGATATAAAATTTTTATATACTTCTAATCCGTATAGCTCCCTCCTGTTCAAAAAATAAACTTCTAAAGCAACAAAATGTGTTTTTTCTCTCAAGTTGAAGTCAACTTTTCTATTTTAGTGAACGTGAATGTGACGTGCATGGGATGTGCATGGGATGTGCATGGGATGTGCATGAGTTGTGTACGGAACCACGTTTTATTTGTAAAACCGTCTGGGTGGAGCCTGAATCTGCAATGGAATGCTGTTTTATTCCTTTTCATAATTAAATTAAAATTATTTATGACTTGACTATTTGTGTATTTGTTGCTGTGTTGGCTCGCAACTTTTATACTCTTTTCTCCACGGGGCCGTTCACAAGCGTTGTCTGTGCCTGTGAAAAGTAGCGTATTTGATTACATTGAGTTACTTCTTTTGATTAAGTGCTTTTATAGTTTCCTAGTATGACTGCTGCAGTCGCTTTTGGTACTAATGTTGAACTGCAAGTATTTGGAGCATCCGTACATTTTACACAGCAATACTTAATGTATATCAAAGCAAAACATACACTTGTAATTAGTAAATGAGCAACAAACTAATGAAAAAATTTAATGAAGTTGTAACAACTCATGTTTGGTATAAGCGACAATATGAAGCACTGTAAAAATGGAAATCATTGCAACAGTTGAAAAAAATTAACATTTCTAAATCCACTTAAAACAGGTAGGAAAATAAATTAAATAAAATACGAACAATTCAAACAGACCTGTTCCAGTGAACTTTACCCAAGACAATGCATGTAGATAGATTTTGATAGAAGTCCAGCCCAAGCTGAACTAGTACTTTTCACCTGCAAGCTTATACTTAATTTTAGCAAAGTAAAAACTATTAAAATTAAGACAACTTTATGCAAAAAATCAATAGTACCTTATGAATGTAGATTCCATAATGTCAGTCACAAAAAATTCGATAAGAGATACAAAACTTACTATGGAACTCTGTATTTTTCCGCATTAAGCAATTTATAAACTGCCATTCACTGCCATTTGAGACTATGAATTGCCACCTGAAATAGTTTTCCATCTCAAGTAAAGGTATGGGAAGCTATGTCCGCCGATGGACGGTCTCCAATCATTTTTATTGGGCCTGGTGCCCAAGTCAATGCGTACACTGATTTTGAAGTGATTTTTTTCATTTCGGTTCGCAGACATTACACTGAAATACTGACTGTAGGACTATCTAAATAGTTTTCAAACCCCTGGAAGTCTGTTTTAAAAATTTAAGTCTTTGCAATAAGTCCATTTGGAATTATGAGAAAGCCCAAATGTATAAAAATACCATCTAATTGATTACTCTAAATATTCATCGTTTCAACTTTTACCTTTCGTTCAAAGAATCGATATCTTCAGCAACTCGTTCACTTCTTTCACGGGTTGAAATCGTCACATCTGATTTAACACTACTATATAACGTGAATTCTAAATATCGTAATTATATTCCAAACAGTAAAACACTCTCTAGGTTAAATATATTAAATCACTGTCTAGGAATAAAGACAAACAGGTTCTATATAGTCTCGAACTTTACATTATTTTGTGGTGATTAAATAAAAAGAAATATTTAACACAAATGTCGTTTTGGAAAGAGATCTAAAAAAAAAGTACATTCTAGAGCATATAGTGCTGACTTAATAGTTAGCAATTATATTTTTTTAGCATTTCAGCATAATCAACAAATATTTAAATACCATTAAATATGTAGCCAAGTTCTATAAACGTGATCCTGTAAGTATTTTGGTTAAGAACTTTACAGATTAGTGAATAGTTTATATTAATAAAAACTCAACATTGATGAGTCTAATTCGTATTTATATAGTATTTTGACGACATGACATTCGTTATGATTGTGATCACTAGTGCACTATTGTGATACATGTCATACTAATTTCGTTATGATTGTGATCACTATTGCACTGTTGTGATACATACAAACACTAAAAATGTTTTTAGTTTCTTTTCTTTAGGATATGCAGCATTAATTTGCTATAAGTGCTATGAATATGTTGATACATAATAGCACTAAAATTAATATAATTCTGAATATTGAATTTTAATTATGTTTTAATGAAGGTACTAACGAAGTTATTACGTTTCAAGGAACAAAAACCCAAAGAAATCTTGATTCGCCAGGTTACTACTGTCTTTGCTTGTAAACGCTGCAGAGTATTGTTATTTTTATGATTTTATCATTTTATCTAAGATATATTAGTAAAATTTCCTCCATTTAAAAAGGTTATATATCTAAAATGCATTTTAAGATTATTAGTTATTTCAACAGCCATCTTAACATGGTCTAAAATCGTTGTTTGTCTTCCAAACAACCTATAAATTCCGACCATTCCTTTACAAACTATAAAACACTTATCAAAAACTTTTATTATTTTTGCCACCAATAAAATAAATATGGCATCAATAATTAAAAATAATTACAATTAAAAAATAAATTAAATAATAAAGTTGCAGTCATTATTATAATTTTTAAAAATTTAAAATATTAAAAACACGAAATTAATTTTGACATCTGCCCGAGATTTTTGCTTCAATTTAGCATTTTTTTTAATAGCAATGTTAATGTATCTAGATATAAATGGATGAATACTCTTCATAACTAACAAATAAAAAGTAAATCACGAATTCCCCACGGTGAGCTGTCATCATTCGATAATGCAACCATCAAAACAGATTAGTTAATTAAATTATTAATTAACTTAAATATTGAGCAGCTTAATGCTCTTTACAGAATAATAGCAGTGATTTATAGAATGCATTAAGCTTTAATAAGGCAATAAATAATAAACTGAAACACAATGTTTTTATAATAATTATTAATTGAACACTCTTTCTTTTGTTAAGCATTGTAGAACACTTATTTACATTGAAATGAAAAATTTTAACACATACTTCCTATTCACTGCTAAATACTTAATAATGAAATTAAGTAATTGATTTAAGTAATGACAGGAGAGGATCCAATTATAACAAGCTTACGGCAACGTGGACCTCTCCTCATCATCATCATTCAACATCAACTGCCGAAGTAATATGGACCATTACCGATTGCGAGGTAAGTTACATTTTATTTTTTATATATATATCTGCTTTTTTGCATATGTAAATCATATATACACTTACACACTTAAGTATTTGGAACAATAACTTTTTTTGTTTTAATAGGAATATATTGTATTAATAATTATAATTGAAGAATGGTTAGTAAAAATATTATTAATAATTACAAAGTCAATGGAATCATCAAGTATGATATTACATATATACAATTATACCCTTACTTTTATAAATTAATATTACTGATAATTGATATCTAAGGATATATCCAAAACAACTAAGTTGAAAGTCTGAAATTACATTTAATTAATATTTCTATCCAGACTTCCAGACTTCAAATTTATTTACTAATATTATGTTTTACAAATTAAACATTTAAATTAAGAATAGAAATTCATCCGATTCTGGACTTTCAGCGATAGCTAGTTGCACAATTCTTTATTCAGTAGCTTACTGGACTTACACGACCAAGAAGAAAGTAGTGTGGTATATTAGGATTCAGATAAGCGATATTAGAAGTAAAAAATTTTAAAATAAAATAACACGTTTTAGGTACTTGACCTACTGGTGAAAAACGAAGCAAAGACCTTTATAATCCAGCTACAATTGATTAGTAATCGATCAACAAGATCACTCGATAACTCCCTTCTATAAATATACATATATATAGTGATATACGGCAAACGGCAAAAATGCCATAGCTGTAAGCTTTATATATATAATATAATTGTTATTAATTTCTATGTAATACAACAAATTTAAAATGAAGTAAAAATAAAGCTAATAATACTATTACTACTACTACTATAGTGTTATAAACATTAACATATCTAACATCTGCTCATGTGAAATTAAATTTCTCCAAAAATTCCGTTTATTAATATTATTCAAAAATGACTGTGAAAGGAACATACCTTCATTTGTTGGAGATTACCATCACTAATATATGGATGGCTCCAAAACGATGGAAAAAGTCGCGGAGCAAGTATATGAGGTTAAACCAAAAGAGGAAATATTTGCGAGTATGAGACACTTCGAGTGATTTCAATACTAGTATGGGAGTACCTTCAACATCTTACAGATCTTGCTGAGAGGAACAAGGTTCATTTAATATTGATTCCAAGACAATCACAGACACAGCGGATTTGAGAGAAACAAGAAAGCCGATGAACTAGCCAGAAAAGAGACCGACTCATATTATATTAGCCCAAAACCATTCTGCGATCCTTCATGAAGCTTTTTCAAACTCAAAATAAATAAATGGCTAAAAAAAGCAGCAATGACTGATCATTACTAAGCCATTACTACCAATGCTGAACAAAAAAGGCACCGCACTTGTCAGAGGGATCCTCACTGGACATTGTGGGTTCTGAGGTGGTCTTGAGGTTTGCTAGGGCGAGGTGGGGCAACGTATCAACTTTTGTGAATAATTTTAAAGCTCTGTCTCTGATATATTTTTTCATTGAGACGATCCTTAGATATCTGTGCATGTCTGTTGTTGTAATATATCATGGAATCTTTAATAGTTTTCTTATAGCCCGATTTTATGTGATCTATGTTGAAACTATTTGAGCCAATGCACTTGAGCACTTTTGCTCAAGTCTTAACTAGATTATTGTTTCATCAGACTAAGCAAAACTTGACCTCAAATCTGCATACCTCCCCAAGGAGCCTGTAACTATTCTGAAATTCAATAACTGGTTTATAGCTGCATTTGAGGCTTTGCTGTATGTAACAGATCCGTACAGTAGTGCTGACCTAATTATTTGAGTATATAGTAACTTCCTATTTTGGAGCTTGAAGTGATTATTATTAAACAGTGGCTTTAGAAGATGTAAAATTTTAGAGCAGCTCTTCCGTCTGCATTTCATGTGTTTATACCAATTGAGCCGTTTGTCAATCATGACCCCCAGATATTTTATGCTTTCCTTCCACCGTATCTCCGTGTCTCCGACGCTTACTCTTCGAGGATGCTGCCTTCTCTTTCGTGTTATGATTATAGCCTGATTATACCCTTGGGTTTGTCATTGTTAATTTTAATCTTCCATTTTTGAAAGTATTTCACCATAAGGTCTGTATTTCCCTGTAAAGTGTTGTTCACATTTATGGCATCCCGGTCAGAGTAGATCAAGCACGTGTCGTCTGCGTAAAGCGCCATTGACGCGGGGCTTAATGTGGGGATGTGTGCCGTATATATAGTTAACAATGTGGGTGACAGTGGCGATCCTTTGAGTTATACCTGCTTCTATTGTTCGGGCGGACGAAAGAGTGCTGTTGATTTTAGTACGAAAAGATTTTTCTTGCAGGAATTAAATTGTATTGTTTTATGGATTATTGGAGAAAATTCTGTGTTTGTGTTTGATAAAATTTAGAGCAATAAGAACGGTTATTCGAAACTTGAGTCAACTATTTAATTACTTGTCGGGATCCAGCCATCGCGAACGACCACGACGAAAACGTATCCAACGATATGTTAAATAGGGAATGCTTGAAATGTTTCATAGTAAAGTCCTTACTGAATATATAAAATCTATTTAAGTCATTAATATTTTTTCGGCTAAATTGTTCTTAATTTAATTTTATTTTCCTAATTAAAGCATGTTTTCTCGTTTTCTCGTTTTTTTGTTTTTTTTTCATTTTTTGTTTGTTTGGTGAATATTTTTATTCCAGGCCACATTTAATATTTTTATAAAAATCAAAAATACTCACTTCATTGTAAGTTCAAGACATAAAATGGCTGTAATAATGTAATAATTTTTAATTAGTGCAACTGCACAAAATATAGTTTCAAAAGTACATACGGTATATACTATGAGTTTGTAAATAAATGCACTCCACCGCATGTAGTACTAGTGGTACACACATTCAGACCTGTGTACTGTGAGATACAAGTCTATTCGTATATTTCGTTGAAAAGCGCATTATAAGCTCATAATGATACAAGTGCGCGTACATTACATTTAATTAAATAAAAACAAACTTAATTGCGAACTGTACTTCTTTTCTCCCTTTTTTTAACTTTGTTCTATTTTAGGAAAAAAAAATCTAAATAAAAACATGGCAGTGACAAGTACGGACATAAAAAAATATCATAGTATCATACAATCACATATAGAAACTGTTTCTTTGTTAGCACTACCAGAATGGCTCTATTTATATAATAACATGTATGTATGTACATATATATACGTATGATATATATCATCTATGGTTCCACACACAGTTTTTGTATATTTATTTACGATGATGAAAACATCACTGATGATTTAAGGTCAGATGGTGTCTGTTTCTTTAATATTAGCAAACATGTTTACCTACTTAAGGTAATAAGCTGATTTTGCAGATAGTGGGACTATATGAGAATATATGTATTCATAATAATTTTGAAGGAAGCAATTTAAATGTCCAACCTTTCATTTGTTAGAGCAGTTAAATATCAAGTTATGTTAAATAATACTAGCCATTACTATTTTGTTTTTTTTTGATAATTAAAAGTATCCGAAAGTATCCGGAATTATTTAATAATAAATAATTAGTAAATTAATAGTAACACTTAAAATCATTAAAACTTTTTTAGCCTTCAAAATTGGTATTTGGAATTGTAGTACATCATCCCATCCCATTCCATCCCATCATCCATATATTTTTGCAGATTAGTTCATTATTTTCTCGCGGTCAAAACTCCATAGCTCATGAGTTTTTTTTTTTATTATATGGAAAATTCTTAAGTTTTAAGGACTTAATTTTATTTTATTTCCATTTACCAGATTTTAAGCAGTTTTTGAAAAATATCCTGTAACATATCATACATATCATTTCTGACCGTACATTTATGGATTAAATGACTTAACACAACTGTTAAGTCCAAAATTATAGTTTCTCAGAGTAGTTGTCTTTTTAGATAAATCTTCAAAACTTGAAATCTACTGATGATATATTCGATCATAGTAGTAAAATAATCACGATTTATTTATGAAAATGAATATTTTATATATATATAATATATATAAAATATATAAAGGATGGAGCCCTACAATTAGTTGCGAAAACCGACAGATTTACTAACACCGCGTTATAGAATCTCAGAATGGTTATTGAATTTATGTCAGAACAGGCTCTTCGGGGAGGTATGCAGATCTGAGGTCAATTATTGCTTAATCTGGTGAAGTGATAAAAAATAATCCAGTCAAGGCGTAAAGAGGGGTTTTGAAGATACCTCGAGTTAAGAAAGAGTAAAAGTGCTCAAGTGCTCTGGCTCAAATAGATTGAACATAATCACAGTCAATAAATATTTTGTTGAATTACATACTGTCAATTCCGGTCTAAGAGCTGCTTCTATATTTCATGATGTAGAATGATTGCACGCCTATAAAAAATTTTTTTTGCTTGCAAGACCCTGGTTCAGATGATTTTAAACCTACTGTTTTGATCCAAAAGTATTGATGTTTAAAAAGTTTTATAGAAACTGTAATAAATAATGATTTAAAGATACCGGATCCGGAAAATATGATAGGTGTGACATTATATCCAAGTTTTTACAGCATTTGGTGAATTATCAAACTTTTCTATTAATCAATTCTAAACTTTTCTGTTTAAGCAAATCATTCAAATTGTCTAAGATAATATCGCGGGCAAATACAAATCCCTAAATACGTTGGAGTGCCGCAAAAATAAATACATACGTTCATAATTTTTCCAGAGAAAAATAAAAATATGCCCATAATAATAAGTTTAATTTTAGTAATTCTTCATTAATAATTTATCTTTTATTATTTTGTCAATATCAGCATTATTACTATTAGTTGTTGCCATACGATACATATTTTTTTTTTAATGTAATGCCTTATAGTACTAGATACAAGTTCTTTAAATCACTTGTACAAAGATATATATACTAAAGTCTTTGAAAATTAAGTAAATGAACGTGAAGTGTAATAATTCAAATAAAACATTTTAATACAATTTTTTAGAATATCACAAAAACAAAATTATGCTATATGACTAAAATATAACAAAGAAAAATTTATCTAATTGTAATAGATTAAAAACATTTCACGGACCGCACAAATATTAACCGTGGGCCGCATGAGACCTCAGTATAACTGACTTCCTTCGGTTGAAATATAACCTTGTCCGAGTAAAGCGGATCTTTGCCCTGATCAACAATCAGTTTTTCCTTAACTCGTGGATTAAATCATGAATAACAAAGAATATAACAATTAACACCAATCAAAAACGGAGAACTCGACTGTATAAAGCTCAAAACCTTTAAACACTACGTGTTCAAATAAGTGACACAACGCATCTTCTAGTGGTATTAAAAAATTGATCACTAATCCACGTATTTTGCATCACCAATACGGTCTGGGCCTCCTGTGAGGCGGAGCCACAAAAAACGCCGAGCAGCGACTAGACTGCTTGAAAGATACGGCATTGTTTTGTTGACATCCGAATCAATGAAATGCAGGATTGCCTGAGCGAAGCAAGTTCTCAGTGTCTCATTAGATGAATCAGCTTCGAAACCCAATACCTAAAAGGCAAAACTTCGTAGCAACGCCACTACTGCAAAGTCAATATGTTGGAGGGTTCAATAATAATGGTGGTCATTGATGAAAATGATCCTGTTGGCACAATCACATCTGTTAATTGGGATATGATTGAGCTTAAGCTTCCAGACATTTACGTTTACCTCCTAAAGAAGTTTCCTGATGATTTGTAGTCTATAAAAATAAATTATTACTGCGTACTTTCAAATTGCACCACAAATAAGTAATAAATAAATACAACATATTATTTGTGTATATGTTGTGTATTATTTAAATGATTTACTTTTTTTTCACTTTTACCTTAAATTAAAAAATGTTTTTAATATTTTATACTAATGTCTTTCAACTTCATATACGATAATAAAATTATATTTTTCTTTTGATTTTATACATGCATTTATTGACAAATTTGGCAAATGTTATATATAAAGAGATCAAATAACAGAAGAATGACATGAATTCAATAAAATAGTTTATATATATATATAAGGATACAGTAATAGTGTATGGAATATTAAAGGTATGAACTGGCCAAATTGCTAAATAAAGTAAAAATACTTGTTAATGGCTGAACAGCCTAAATGCAACTTGCTGTAGGAGTTTTTACATATAAATATATTATTAATTCTTTTTCCATTTGTATATGTATGCATACATAGATGTATATATTTATCTATATATATTGTTTAATTCTGAACATCACTACCAATTTACACGAACAGAGAGTACCGAGCTCAGTCCAAGGGTTGTCAAGTTAAACGCGAAGCAAATCATGTTTCCAACACAAAATGGTATAGTTGCCGTTGCTGTTGCTGCCACTATAATACGTGATATTTAATGTGTCATTGCTGAGCCTGTTGTACACTTGGCCATTTTCGCCTTCGGTGTTGTGATGTCAAAGTGGCACACAACTGGCTGGGAGCACTACTTTGATACTGTTTAGAACGGTTGCCAATTGTTGTGCACTGCACCATGCAGGCTACAAACTCGTCTAAGCACGATAGGTTGCAGTAACACAATAAGATAGTTGTCATCAGTAGCACTGGAACGGTGTTAATGCTAGTATAACAATAGGCGCCACTACTGCTTGTGAACCAAACTGAATTGTCCGTGTTCTCACCCGTGGGCACAACATTAAAAAAGAATTCTAGGGAGAAAGGACAAAGGCAATATTTAGTGCACTTTCGTTTTGCTTTCATGTTTAGGCTGGTTCATCTTTTATTGATATTTGCTAGCATATTTTATAGAAGTTAATTGGTACACATACCTTGGAGTTGAGTTAAGTAATTGTTATCCTTCTTGCGCAGAAATTCTCCATCCTGCACAACATGCAATTGATCATAGTTATCGTCTGGCATTAACACATTTGACCCAACCGATGCGTATTTCTGTTGGTAGTCCAAATCAATTATGATTCTTTCAGTTGATTTGAAATAAACGTCATAAATTTGAGCACTGCATATCACCTAAGATGAAAAATTCTATAATATTTTATATGTGTTAAGCATTTAAGTTTTAATGTACGTAAAATTAAGTTAATTATATTTAAAATAATTCAAGCAACATCAGGTGTTCTTGATGAAGCAACCATTGAAGGACTGTTGTACTGTCATAACCTATAAGCTATTACCGAAGGATTTCTTTCAGAAAGAACTTTATATTTTTCATATTGACATTTGAACATTATTAAACAAATATAGCTAGATAGAAGATAGATTTAATTATTAGATGTCTCCACGGATAGATATTTGGCAGTAACAGCTGTATGGTTAACCACAGAAGCGATTTAATGAAAAGTTTTTGGATTTAAAAATTAGCTATATGTTGCCCCATAATATGATATGTCTTGTCATAAGACATATAATGAAAGTTGTAAGTACTCAAAACTATTTTGAAGAGGTGTGTTATTCTGCAAATTGCACGAATAGTTATAGAAAAATTTGAATTGAAATTTGAGAAATTTCAGCCAGCACTGAACAGAACCACAGAAATACCAGAACAGTGCGCTGAGAATTCTAAAAATGATTTACTATAATTATATTAATTTTCAATGCAGACACATATTTATTTGCTTTTAGTAGTTATTTTGCATTGTTAATATATCAGAAATTCTCTATTTAAAAATATAACACAAAAATTAGAGATAAGTTTTCATCGTAATAGATGGAAAGACATCCAAATATGCAAATAGACTAATAAAAACATATGACCAAAGCGTTTTGTCTTGTCAAAGTGATTGGGAATATACATATATACCTAGTCACTATTGCTTGGCTCCACCTACTGAAAAACTATAAAAATATTGTTTAATATTTAAAACCGAATAAGGATTTTTAATCATTTCTGCAACTCTCTCAGTCCCGAAAGTCGTTATTCATACTTATGTATCGGTTTATAAACTAGATATGTGATTCCAATACTGAATTGAAATTAAAAATTCTGTGAAAGTTTTGTTTTAATCTATTGTTTTACCATTAAGTATGAATATCATAGGATATCTTGCATTCTGAATCGTTTTAAGATCACTTTCGGTGTCAACGCATGATAAGGTGGTGCTACGACATAGAACGACGAATTTTCGAGAACTTAATGATTGTCCACATGAATATTAATAATAATTGCGGCGTGAAATTAAAGATAAGACGAATCGCATAATTTTAGCGGCAAACTTATAGTCTTTAATACTTTTTCTTACAGCAGCACTATTTTCAGTCGAATGTGCGTCTCAATCGCGTCTAATACTTAGTAGTTATATCACAGATACAGTTAATTTAAACTTTTTCAAAGCTTAGTCTATTATGTACACACATGAACTATTATGGTATTCATAATCTCCTCACAGTACACGTAAAGTAATCCTCCCTATAACGCGGTACCCTTATAACACGTTTTCATATTACGCGATTTCAATCTCCGGTATAACACGGTCATTCCACCATATAACGCGGGGATTTGACAGTTCATAAATAGCTTCGAGTACCTTTGCACGTGTGTATACGGGGTATTCAGGAATACCCCCCTTAACACAGAACCAATCTACCGCAGTATAGGAGGGATCGGATTCAGCGGTTGTTACGCTATCCATATAATAAAATGGCAAACCTTGAACTTAACATATGATATCATGGATAATAGTTCTATTTGACATAACATAAGTTACTGATATGGTGTCAAAACAGAACTATAAAATGATTTTGTGTTCTGTCAAGACACTTGGAATTAATGATGACTTTTGATTTATTAAGAAAAAGACTATTACAAAATAACTTACCCTCATTTTACCATTTAAAAAATGATGTGGTGTAACAATAAAATGAATACCAGATACAGAAGTTTCATAGTCAATTCGTAAGTCTCGTAGTACCTTATGATAGCGGACATGAACAGGATTAACCTACAAAAAAAAAAGAAATAACAAAAAGAATTTAATTTTACATTATTAATGAGTTCAAGTGATATCATTACAACTTTTTTTTTGAAAACCTTCTTCATCTGAAGTTTGTTAGTAATACCATATACTAGCGAAAAACTAAAGAATGTGCAAATACAATTACTATTGTGCTAATTTCAATAAGTCTTATTCTAAACAACTAACAGATTTTATTTCTCATTTACGGAAGCTAGATGTATTTTTAGTACCCGTTGTATTCGTTTAGTTCCAAAGGTTAAATGAACTCACCTCGTCATTATTCACTGTCCATGTGATATTTGCTGCTGGTTTCGAATGTCGTGATGTACAATTACCACGCAATATGTCACCGATGCGATAACGTGGACGTAGGCCAATTATAAATGGAGCGTTGTGTGGTACTTCTGAAATAGCAAAATATTTATAAATCGATTTTATTGTATACCATCAATGAAGAGTGGATTTTAGTTTTTATATACGTCTAAGAATTAAAATAATATCTACAAAAATGTGAAGTGGATAACTTTACTTCATATAATTAGATGGAGAGAGATAAACATTTGTAGGCAGGCTAAACTTATGATGCCGAAACCGTTGACGAGGGAAGCAATAAAAATGCTTAGCTATTCGCTGAGCACCATAAGCTGGGTGACCTCATTGATTACGGGAAATGGAAGATTCTAGTATCACCTCAAAAAATTAACTCTTGCTGAGGAAGACACTTGCAGACTATATCTAGAAGAAAAGGAGAAAGCGGTGCATATATTGTGATAACGTCCAGCACTAGCAAGCAGAAGGAAGACTGTCTTGGGACACCATTGGGTTGGTAATGACTCAAGCAGGCAACTTCAAGCTAAATGAGCTGCTTGCATTAACAAGCGATGTAATCATACGAACGGAAGCCACTCTAGTTTTGACCCAAGTCGTTTCGTGTTCTACTTAAGTACAGAATTAATACCATAACATATATAATTATGTGTGTTATGGTATGTATGTTATGGCATGGTATTATATCTATATAACACCATACATCATAACATATATAATTAAATAAGTATATTTGTGAATAACTGATTTCCAAAAAAAAAAAAATCAAACAGATTACTATCTCCTACAACAGTAAAGCTTCTATCCTTTCACTATTTAGCTAAAGTACAATATAGTTCTTAGCTAAGTAAAAAAACAAAGCACATTATTATTGTTATACAATCTAGGATACCGTGGAATACAAAGAAACGACATTACAGGTGTAGCAACTAGACTTGTATTAATAGAGATATTGATTTCTTTAAAAGATGTTCAAGAATATAATCAAAAACAATTTTCTATGATTACCACAATATTAAATTAAATTAAATTAAGACCTTCGGTTGGTTGTAAAAAATCCAAATGGACAGTACCATGCTATGATTCATTCAGAACAAAAATCCTACTTTCAGGAGTTAATGTCGAAGCAGTAGAATTCGTGGCGCTGTCAGCGAGCCATAGTCCAGTGAATGCCCATTAAGTTTTTATTTGTCTATAAATGCAGAAGTCAAAGGAGGGAATAAAAGAAGTATATAAATGGACAGAAAAAGGGTATAATGACATTGTGGCGATTACTCCGTATGTAAATCTTTTAAAAAAATGTCCTTTATTAACCAAGTACGCCCGCTTTAGAATTTAATTTTCATATTCAGGTGTGTGGTAACTATTTCCACCTCTGTGCTAATTGCGTATAAAAGGACGTACTATCAACACCTAAACCAATTAAAAAAAAACTAACCAAACCACCATCAAATACTTATTTACGGAGTTAGTAAATGCGTAAAAGGTGACGTTACTATGTAAGTATAAAAAAATAAATTGGAATACAGAGATGTTGAATAAGCATGAGGAGATTTAGATTCACGTTTACAAAATATATTTTGAATATGCAAAACAAAATGTCTCTTAAGTCGAGAATAAAGTATACTTGAAATATATGAACGATCATGTTTTAGGTATTAAAAATTATGTTATACCATTAATTGATTAATTTTACTTGTTTCCTCCTTCTTTTCTTTTCGCTCTAATAATTAGAATTAAACATTATTTTAATATTATTATTAAAATTACGAACTTTCATAACTCGACTTTTCTATAACTCGAACCAAAAACAGTGCACCAAGGTTTTAGAGAACAAATTACATACAATTCTGGTTCCATAACTCGAATTTCTATGACTCGAACAAAAATATTGTTCCCTGCCGATGGGAATATGGGGAAGTGCATTCTATAAGTCGAAATTTTGTTTTACGTATAAATGCATTTTGCTGTTAGGGGAAGTCCCTTTTTCCAAACCAAGTGTTTAATTTTTTCTTTTTTATATTGTTTCTTTGTGCAAATGCCAATTGCTGGATGCGTAGTTTAAAGCAAATAAAATAACTTTCAATGTTGCTCTTAACGATTATATTGAGCTTGACAATGAAATTTGTACATCAAGGTTTCCTATAGATGACAATAATTTTGAATGTTATAGCTTTGAATAAATGGATACGATTCTAAGCCGAACGGAAAGTAATGATGAGGGTTCGGTGGATGTGATTGTTCATCAGCCTTCCAAGAATGAAGTAGAAGACTTATTCAAAATTTCAATTTTTATTTACAAAGCAATGATACTCCAACTAATGATAAAGCTTGGAGTAAATTGGAATATTTTTTTACTAAAAATAATAAAAAAAATTAAAATCGCAAACATTAATTTCTAATTATTTTACTTCTCTATAACTTCTTTGCTATATTTGATTTTAAATAAATAAATAAATATCTTAAAATATAATTCTAGTTTTTTTCAAAAATAAAAAAAAATTAAAGATATTCTCAAACTCGAAGTCTCCATAAGTCGAACCATTTCTTTCCAAAATTGGACTTCGAGTTATGGAAGCTTGACTGTTTATATAATTCAAAAAAAAAAGAACTAGATTTATATTGATTTTATACCATTAAAATTGGTCTTGGTGATAGGAATGAACCTCTTAAGAACGTTTACTTGTTTTATCAAGACACTACTGTAGTTAGAATTTATTTTATTTTAAATTTTTACTCATCAAAAAAAAAAAATCTCAAAAAATCTAAGTATAAGTGTATTTGCATATTTTCAATTCATGTATGCTTAATCACTACAAATTTAAATTTTGATCAGAAACGAAAAACTGAACTAACTGAAGCAGCATAAAGATATTGCTTTATAGTTTTAGCAGTTCACATATTTTATTAGCAGTCTAAGTTAACTGAAGTCAATAAATTTGCTCGAAACTTTTTATCTTCTGCTCTATATACCTTTGAAAGGCGATATGGCATGCTCATCTTCTGCTCCTGCAGCGCAACATTTGCAGTACATGACTGGAACATCGATTTTTACTTAGTCAGGACACAAAAAAATATTTTATATGTTTTTATGGCAAAGCAAACTTAGAAAATATTACTTTTTTTTTGTACGAATATTCGATGTGATGTCCTTCAAGACTGTTTGGAAAGAATTTCAGTTTTGTTAACTTTAACTTATTTAATTTTGGTTTGTTTTAAAAGCAAACATAAACTTGAAACAAAAATATTCCAAAAATATAATTTTGGTCATTGACATATATATATTGACATATATATATTGACATACATTGTAGATACACTGGATACGCATTTGTCAAAGTTGTTGAATGAGTAATATATATATTAAATTAATTTTTCTTTTAATGTGTTAAAACAGTACTTTAAAGTAAGCAAAAGTTTTTTTTATAATAATACACAACATATATTTAAATCATATAGTAAACCTTTAAAGAAACAAACAAAACTATAAATACCATACTTTTCATTGGAAACCCTGTCACCATCATTTCCTTAAATGAGGAAATGAAAAGTTCCTTGCTTAGGAAATCAAGTCTATCAACTTAGTTTTATAAAATTGTTTAATAAAAATTAAACATATACTATAAGAGTATACTGAAGGCGTTTCATAATAACTTACCTACAACATCAAGTTCACCGGCTGCAATTAATGTGTGAAAGGACGGTGCATCTGCCGAAACCTCGCAGCTATATTTGCCAGTGCTCGCCAAGTTGACAGCATCCAGTACCAATTGACTTTCATTGGAAATTGAACGCTGCAATCGAAAGAAGAAACGATAATAGCAATAAATAAGACAAAGCCAAGCAAAAGAATAACAATTAATTTTTAATAAGTAAACGTCTAAACAAATAGCATAAGTTTGTCATCAATATTATTGCTAAACTTTTCTCAAGACTTAATTTCTACTTTATGTCCTGTGTAACAAAAGTTCATTGTTGTCTGTAAGAAGAAGCGAAACTTTCTTTATAGCCGCAATTCCGAGACAAATGTACTTGCATGCATGCCTAGTCTGCAGCTCAAAATATTCCTGACTTTATTTATTTAATAGCTTTATACGCTTAGTCAGTCGTCGTCTCTCTTGCCAAATTACTATCATTTAGCAACATTAGCACCAAGTATACGTACTTCTTGGCTACAAATACTCGATAACTGCTGCCGGCTAATAGTGAAAGCAACAAAAGTTAATTACCCAATTAATGTGCGGCGCTTTCCAGCAATAACATTAACAGTTTAGACCGAGTGAAATACGAAACGATATCCTGGTATGTCCTATAAAGTTAATGGCAAGTAAGCAAATGGAAAGGAAAGACAATACGGTATAATGAGAGGCCTTCCTTGTGATAGAAGTGTTCGTCGAATAAGGAATTTAATAGAAATTAAGGAAAACGAATTAAACTGAGTATTCAAGTGATGGACAGAGAAATCTTAACTTTTACAATTGTAATTAAAAAAATCTGCTGGCACTTACTGACAAAATCATGTACAAAAAACTATAATTATAATATTTTAAAACAAAATTTAAGCCAATCCGATAATAACAAGGGTAACTTAAATAAACAAATGCATTACATGTGTTTAACTTGGTTAAAAAAACATATGCGAGCTATTTTTTTTTATTTAAAGTTCTTTACTATATTAAAGTTTTTTTCACAGACAAGCCGCAATAGATATTAAATTTGCTATTTTAAGTGCTGTTAAAAGCACTTTCTCCAGATTTTAGTGCTGTTTTTGTTGAACCTTAGGTTTACCTTCTCGTTATTTCAACGTTACTGGTGTCATTGAATGATGAATAATCAATAGCTTTAATATTATTCTTTCAGCTGTTCTTAGTGTTGTTATTAAGCACTTTTTTTTGCGTTTCGTGTTGTTCGAGTTGACAAACCTCTAGCAAAACGCGCGAATTTAAAAACTTTTCGAAAAGCAGTAAACTACAATAACAAAAATTAATTTTATATTATTTTAATTAATTGAATTTTTGTCTGACCATGCAGTTGTTTCGAGTATTGCCAAATACCCACCAATATTGGCCTTAGAAATAATTATTTTATTTAATTATTCGTGAATAATTTTTTGAGACTGCAAGTACCAGGAATCGAACTCGTGCCCTGCCAAACTTGAAGCTTAGAGTCAGCGCTACTTAAACAACTGACTCAGAGCCGTACTTGACTTTTTTGTTCGCATATTTTTCTGGAGTTTCTGTTACTATTACTCTGAAAGTTTTTTATTAACAATTTTGCTTGCTGTGTTTTATATTAGAACGAAATCATAAACCAGCTGTAGAATTGAATTAATTAATTATATTTTTATTTTTAATTGTGAATACTTTCAATACTGTTTACTATTCTGTTTGTAGAGGCATTATTAATAATATTTAAAATTTGTTAAAATAAATGCTGAATTCATTTTATCAATTTTAATTGATAGCAAAACTACTAATCGACTTCAAATGTGAAAAAAAAAAAATTTATAAAATATAAATGGCAAATATTTTTTTACGTGACGTTTGCGCAAATTTTGGTTCGGTAAATAGTGCTTCCTGCTCTCCAGAAATCAAAACAAAAAACGAAATTCCATTTTATGCCTTTACGTATTCTATTCGTCGATACCTCCCCACGTTTTATCTTATTTTTAATTGAAAATATAAAAATCGGTTATTTAATCTTTTTAAAATTTGTTAGATCAAATTTGTTGATTTTTTTGTTAAAATTTATTCTCCCTATTTTTTTGTATCCTACTATTCAAAAATGCTATTTTCAGTTAGAATAGCAAATTCAGTTAGAATTCAAAACAAAAAAAAAATAGATCGTTTCGCATACGCTTCCGGTTACTTCTTCAATTTGAATGCAATCAAAATTTCGTATAAAATTGTCACACGTAAATTGTATAAAATAAAATAAAATAAAAATTATTTATTTTCAAAATCCAACAACCGCAAAATAACGATTAAAAATACAATCCATACGTAATGAATAAATATGTTTAGTTTTGGAAACATCTACGGCACAGTATGAGAGACTATTTGATGCCGTACAGTTCCAATTTCATATTATATCAATTTTTCTTTCATGCTATAGCATAGATAGTAATTTACTTATTAATGTTGTGAAGGATGTTGAGAAAACAAGTGCACCGATTTCTCAAACAATTGACTTACTCAGCTCACTTCAGTCACCAATCACTTATCGCACAATTTTTATTTTTAAATATAGTCTGCATACACATCACACGTTATCTTTTTATTAGTTCATCTTATCCTCAAAAGATAAGATGAAGATAAAAGTTATCTTATCCTCCGACATGTGGCGGTTATTCTCGTACATAATCGATACTCCTCACACCTCTTATGGCTTAAGAAAAACTTTCATTACATATTCAGAACAACTGCGAGGTCATTTGTAGCCTTCCCGAGATTTAGAGGCCTCGGGAAAAAAAAAAACTAACTCATAGAACCTGCGTAAAAGTTGATGTAAAGGCTTGGAATCGATGCGTAATCCTATTAAAATTTTTTCTGATGATTTTTAAATACGAAAATGATTGAAGCTGTCGTCTATTATGCCTAAGTGGGTAATAAGAGAGTAGAAGAGATATGAGATGTAGAAATATTTGGTGCTTGTAAAGCAGCAAAATTTGTTTACTTAGTAGAAACAACTAACTACTTCATAGATACTTTTGTTGAAATTCATATTCCCATAAAAGCAATATTTTCAGACATATCTTTCTTCACATATCTTTCTGGAAAATAAGCAGTTTCAGTAGTGCAATAAAGAAATAAATAGTTGGGTACATACTTGTAGGCTATATGTATATTGATTTATTGCCATATAAGAATATATGAAAATGAAATGGTTGACGATATTGGTAAGTATCGTTCTTGAGCCTCTATTCGATATATATAGACAACTATATAGATACATATTGAAAAATGAAATATATAAATAAAAAAACTTAGGTGTTATTGTAGTTGCCATGATCATATATCAATACCAAATAGACCAAATCTGTGTCGTTCGATCGAAAAAACGTTCGAATGTTAGTTACAATTGAAGCCAAGCATTACACTCAGTGATGAATACAAAAAATTTTAGGTGGTTTCTACAATTTGCTAATTTCTCACATTTCAAATATTGTATGCCGTCATTAATTACTTTTACGAACACTAAAATTATATCGATACGGATCTAACAGATACGGATCTACTATATTTGAAAAATTTGAGCTCGCTATTTCCAAGATAGTTCTGACCAATTTAAATTCAAGGAAATACTAAAATTTTAAACAGGTGATAAATAGTACTCAAATTAATTTTTGTTAAACCACCTTTTGCGTAGTGATAATGGTCCAATGTTTCCCTGGGAAAGTAATGGAATGAAGAAGAAGATAGCAATAATACCAATAAATTAACTAAAAGTTTTTATGTCTACATGGTACCATATATTTCATATGAAGAATCGCAAACACAGCAGAAAAGGTTCGTGACATTTTCTGAGTCTGGCCATACAAAAAAAAGGATGTGAACTTCTCTAGTATTTATAGAAATGGAATCAGTGTTGTTTCAAAAGTCGCCAAATCAAATTAGTCACATTTTTAAAACTCGTCTGATTTTCATATCATAACGATAACATATCCTCAACACACACAAATAATCAAGAAGTAAGTAAGGTTAAAAGTTAAATATTTGTTGATGATCTACCTATTTAACTTACCGAGATACAAAAGTAATATATCTTTGTACTGTCAATCCTTGAACTTTCTTTAAAATTTCCAAAAAAAAGCTTTACAACACTTGAGAAATAGAGTATTCTCTACATATATACTCAATTCAAAGCCGTTTTTGAGGATTAAAAAGTACATAAAAATCATAAAAAAGTATCTATAAAGCAGAAAAGTAAAGAATGTATAGATGAGAGAAGAAAGCCAAAACCCATTCGTAGTGTGAGGCTAGTAAATGAGAATAATGATCATTATTTTGTAGCACAACTTTGTAAAATGTTCAAGTCATAAATGTTCAGTTATTTCTAATTTTTCTATAACATGTTCACTAAAATAAAAGACGACCGTTTTAAGGTCTACTATAAGAGTATTCATGACAAATTGATGTGAGAAAATTATAATTCCGTTAAGGGGAGTGTCAACTTATTAAATTCATATCATGTCCGTATAAAAATTGCATCTGGAACAGAGCGATGAAAGATGAAAATTGATTTAAGCTCGCATTAGTCAATCAATATATTTTAAACTCCTTTTTTTTAACCGGAAAAATCAATAAATTGTCAATGTTCAAGAATGCCATGATAACATTGTCTCCAAAACGTGAAATGCGACATAGATTCCTGATCATGTGACATCATATCGTCTGTGGATTATTTTCTATAGAAGTCTCTGTTCATTGGTTTATGCAGAAATATCAATGATGTTCCTAGAGTTGAAAACAACCATCATAAGCACAGTTTGTAAGATATAGCTTCAAATAAAATGAAGCTATTGAAGCTATTGAAAATTGGAGTTCCAAAACAAAGTTTTTAAAATGCTTTGTGGAAATCCAATTGACCGAAATCATTCATTTGTTATATATAATTTAATTTAATATAAAAAACTGTGTGACATACTGTTTTTAATTACATATGTATTCGTTTAATTTGAATTAATACATCTTTGAAAAAATATTCTGTAATTTAAGCATCGTCAATCAGTTTTTGACTTTCATCCATTCTTGTTTTTTGCTGTTATATCTTACTGAAAAATTAATGAATCTTGAGACCACACATGTTAGATTTTAATTCTCATCCTTAATACTGCATACTAATCAACTTTAAAGAAATTATTTATATATGGTGAAATCTATTTAATATTATTCAGAAATAACTGAATTTTTTCGAAAATAAAGGTATCGCTTAAAGTAGTAAAGTAAGTAATATATATACTTTTTAAAATGGATCCATAATTTTATTTTATTATTATGTTGAGGCTAGTTGAGTCAGTGCACCTGAGCACTTTTACTCTCTATTAACAGCGAAGTTTCTTCAAAACCCCTCTTTGCACCTTGACTGGATTATTGTTTATCACTTCATCAGACTATGCAATAATTGACCTCAGATCTGCATACCTCCCCGAGGAGCCTGTAACTATTCTGAGATTTGATAACGCGGTGTTGGTAAGTCTGTCAGATTTCGCAAATCATTTCAGGGATCTATCCTTTATGTACTTTTTGATGGGATCAATCTTGAGGTCCCTGAGGATGTCATTCGTCCTAATGTACCAAGGAACTTTGAAAAGTCTTCTCAGAGCCTGGCTTTGTGCAATTTCTAACTGGTGAATAATAGTGTTTGAAAAGTATGTACTAAAAATTTTCTTATAGAATTGTTAGATAAGTTAAGAATTGTTTAAGTTATTCTTGAAGGACTT